>NW_019272025.1:5215209-5701277 GCF_002738345.1 Cucurbita maxima | reverse complement strand
AGGAGTCGAAGAAACTTACAGTGTCATTTAGAGCCTGGATAAAGTAGTCCACATCCTCTTTTGTGTTGTAGAAGTAAAGGCTAGCTCGTGCGCTCGAGCTGACACCGAGAACCCGATGGAGGGGCTGCGCACAGTGATGTCCTGATCTGATGGCTATACCATGCTGCATTAAAATATTTTTAAGGACCCATAGAAAGTAAATGATGCACTCTAGTAATACAATCTAGAATCTCCCTTGATGTACCTGTTGATCAAGAAAAGTTGCAATGTCCGTTGGATGCATGTTGTCAATATTGAACGAGCACAGAGCAGCACGTTGAGCATTAGGGACTGGGCCATATATGCGAATGTTAGGGACTGCACGAAGGTTCTCATATAGATAATTCGCCAATTCTTCCTGTTAGCAGACAGCAACTCATTGCTGGTTAGACTAAAGTATCAAAACTTGTGAACATATTTATCATCTCATCCTACGCTTGCAGTTTTCAATTTCAGATTTCCAGGATGTTGATGAAAAATAATATCTGAATCCCTTGATTAGAGCAAGATTTCCATTACCATGCAACCTTTTCACCCCAACAAATTTCAAAGAAAGGGATACATACGCCAGATCTCAATCAACTCACTTCATAAGTATGAATCTTTTGCATGCCGATTCCAGACAAATAATCAATAGCAGCTCCCAATCCAATTGCTTCTCCAATCGCTGGCGTCCCAGCCTCGAATCTAATGTATTACGTTCGAAATTAAGCCAAGTATCAATTGAAAAAGATGAGCAAACAAAATCAGCAGCCAGCATAGAAACTTATAGATAAAGCGCTAAAGTTCATGATATTATTTTTAAAAAATTAAATGGAACTTTGAGGTGCTCTAATTTTAGGAATAAAACATAGAAGATCAATGGCATATTCAGCATGTCCTCAGTCTTATATATTGAACGTTCTAATTTTTCCACCCCATTTAGAATAAAAGGAAAAAGATGCACCCTTGCAGTTCACCAACCTGGAAGGAGGTTCTGCAAATGTGGAATGGTCGAGAAAGACATCTGAGATCATCTCTCCACCACCTAGAGCCATGTAGGACCAGATATGGAAATTAGATATTGACTCCCGGCTAACTAACTGATACAAGTTTATTTATATATATTTGTTTTCATAGCTTATCTTCTCGAAGTACCTACCTAAGAATGGAGGCATTGCAGACAGCAGATCAATCTTTCCATATAAAAATCCGATGCCTGTAGGCCCACACATCTGAAGCATGTTTATTCCTTAACTTCATATGCACAAATGTAAGGCCCAAGATTTAATTAATAAGAAAACAGCCTAACCTTGTGAGAAGAAGCAACAAGAAAATCAGCATCAAGCGCCTGGACGTCGACAACCATATGTGGAACACTCTGGCATGCATCTACTAGCACTTTAGCCCCAAAATGATGTGCCCAGCTAACTATGTCTTCAATTGGAAGAACAGATGCTGCAGAAACAATCAAATCATACTGAATTCCACTATATACATCAGTTCTTTTCTGTCCTTCATTCATTGAATTTTATTATTTTTACTCAGCCAAACAAGTTTAAACTAGACTTGTAATAACTGAAAAGATATGATCACACTTCAGTTGGAAATACTCACCTACTACTTGTTCCACTTGGTAATGCTTACAAATTGAATGGTAAAAAAAACAAGGAAATAGATTACAATTATAACCGCCCAAGCCCAAACCCACCGCTAGCAAATATTGTCCTCTTTTGATTTTCTCTTTCGGGCTTCCCTTCAAGGTTTTAAAACGCGTCTATTAGGGAGAGATTTCCACACCCTTATAAGGCATGCTTCGTTCCCCTCTCCATCCAATGTGAGATCTCACAACAATAGTGCTAAGATATCAAATAGAAGGGTGTACCTAGTACATTTGAGACATGATGGGTAACCACAAGCTTTGTTTTTGTTGTTAACATCTCCTTGAAATCTTTCAAGTTTGGGACATCATGTTCATCTAAACTCACAAACTTCAGAACAGCACCAGTCCTTTCAGCTACAAGTTGCCAAGGGACAATGGCACTATGATGTTCAGCAACTGTAAGTATGATCTGCACTGAAAGAAAAGATCATTACAGTTGAAGTTAATGCAGTACAAGACTACACGATACGCACCTCATCTTCTGATTTTAAATTCGCTATGCCCCAAGAATAAGCCACTAGATTGATAGCTTCAGTTGCATTCCTAGTAAAAACGATCTCTCTAGCATCTCCAGCATTGATAAAAGACGCAACCTTCTTTCTGGCCAGCTCATACTCGTCCGTTGCCTTCGCACTACAATCACAAATGGTCATGATTACAAGTGATCAAGACATCGTTTAAATTCACGTTTCATACCGAAGTATGAACAATCTACCTCAAGTAGTGTATGCCACGATGAACATTTGAATTGTAAGCCTCATAATAATTCTGCAAGGCTTTCAACACGGCAATCGGTTTCTGAGAGGTGGCAGCATTGTCCAAGTAGACAAGCTTGGAGCCATTTACTTCCTGCAGATCGCAACACGCCCATTAACTTCACCGCATGAAGTGCCAATAGATTACAACAATAATCACTTGAGACTAAATAGTGGAAGTAAATATAACGAGATTCACAAACTTTAAGGAACTAATAACCAATAGACGAGAAATGGGTTTATGATTTATGAAAAAAGAGGAATCAGCCAAATCACCAAAGAAAACATACAGAAGAATGATAATAAAAAAACAAGAACCTGATGGAGGATGGGGAAATCAGGTCGAGTTGTGTGCCCAAGCGAAAGAGAACCAAGATGCAAGTTGTCCGTTTCCCTGGCGGTGGAAGCTGAAGCAGAAACAGAGAAGGGAGAGGAAAATCTGCGGAAGCGGAAGCGGAGAGAAGGAGAAGAGGAAGTGCGGAGAGTGGAGGAGAAACAGGAACTGCAACGACTAGGGTTCATGAAATGGAATTGGAATTGGAAGGATGGGAGCTTGAGAACCACACCTTCCATCATCCTTTCGTTCCCAAACTTGAGAGAATCGAAGAGGTCTGGATGGATGGTATCGAAGCCCCTACACACAATAAAGCTGTAATTACTTATAAAGTAAAGTTGACCTTAGAAATTAAATAAATAAATAAATAATAACAACTCCAAATACAGAGAATATATCGGTAAGAAAAATAATATTCACCATTATACAACGAAAAACTAATAATAACGTAAACTTCAATAACAAGAAAGTAACAAAATATATATATATATATATATATAGCAAAAACTTTTTTTAGAAATACTTCAAACATAATATGGTTGTAAAAATTTAAATTAATTTTAAGCACAACATGAGTACATGTTGACATATAAATATGATATATCGGTAGTATACTGGGTCAATCCGTTCGTATAACTATTTAGCATATCAGTATACTACTGATACATTAGTTGATACATCAATAAAAGTGTGAGATATCATATTAATTGGAGAGAAAATGAAGCACAATTTATAAGATGGTGAAAATTTGTCCCTCTAGATGCTTTTTAAAAATCTTGAGAAAAAACTCAAATATGACATTATCTACTAGCGATGTGCTCGAACCGTTATAATAGATAAAAAAAAAATCTTTTTGAAGAAGAATATTATTAATAATTAGGCTTGCATTGAATTCATTCACTCACTCATTTAAAAAAAAATCTTCAAAATGATTTCAATTATATCAAACTTTGCCACCACTAACATATGAAATCAAATCCATAAATATAAATATATTTTATAATTCATTGAATACATGTTAAAATGTTTCTTTCAACGAAAACTTATTATTAGGAGGGTAATTTGCAACATGTTTCTCTTAATTGAAGGTAAAGATGGCAACATTTATATAAAGCTAAGGTGCAGGAGGGATAAAATGTTTCAACAACATGATAGCTTCAAATGTTCAAATGATCAAATTATGTAAGTACATAAAATCAATAATAAAAATGTGAACGTTAATTTAAACATAGTTCAAATGATCGAATTACATGCCGAGCTAAAAAAAAAGAGTAAAAATAGACTAAATTACCGTTAACAATGGCCTCCGAGTGTACGAACCATCCATTAAAAAAAATGTACAGAGAACACAATTAATACAAAAAATAAAAATAAAAATAATAACACACTATAACTATGCAAATAAAGAATGACTTGAGAAAGGTGCAAGTCCCTGTGATTATCATTTCTTCATAAAATAATTATTTAAAGAAAAACTACAATATTTCCTTCCAAAAAGAAGGTTCTATAAGAAATCCATCCATGATTTTCAACAGTTCTTTCATTTGTTAAAGTACTCTAACAAAGGCCAATACTATCATGAAGACAAATTTGAAGTTGTCAGCCCAACAAAAAAGTAACAGGCTAGACACCATTGTGTATCTTCCTCAACAACAAAAGCTAATGAAGGCAACACAAACTGGGTTTAACCAGGGGGCTTTCCAAAAATATTAGGCTTGGAAGTGTGGGAGCAAAATACCTCCATTAAGCAAATCAAAAAATACTCCTGTGGAGTTGAAGAGAAGAAAAGGACGTGCATTATGACCTTTTCAATGTGGGAAGTAAACAATCGTACACCCGTTCCATGCGCCACGTAATTCTGAGTTTATCTCGTGTTGGAAGACCAGGCTTCCCTAGATCCAGAATATCCTGCCTCAAACTGTTTACAAGGTTAGATTACAGCTTTAATGTAAATGCACTTGTATAATTGTATGGATTAACCCAAGAACTAAATTTAATATTTGTGCAAGTAACCGTTCAATGTAGTGAAGAGCATAAAGTGAATGTAATCTTAAGATGTTATTTATCTCAAAAGGTAATAAGGCTTCTGGTAAAATCACGCGCAGGGTTTGGGGAACTCAAATTTCAATACACCACAAAAAGTAGAAGAACGACGAAGTGGGGGATGATAAAGAATGAGTACAAGAGAGGAGATGATAATGATGGCCAGTGGTCAAAGGATTCCTTGTTTCAAAGAGGATATTTGTTTTTTTTTTGTTTTTTTTAAACCAAGCTTCCGACTAGAAAAAAATGAAAGAATACAAGGGTACACAAAAAAGAAATCCACGAAGGGAGAGCCAAGTAACAAACTACAAAAAGGGGCTTCAAAGAGGATATTTGTTTTCTACATGAAGGGGCTACATTCAGAGGGAGCATTTTTCATCTAGAAGTTATCGTAAGATTAAAAAAGATGCGACTCCTGAAATGGCATATTGGTAAACATTCATAGCAAATTTATATCTATTAGAGTATCCTCCTGATTGATTAGAAGATAAAGCAGAACTCCAAGGTTGTACTTGGTAAACGAAGTTGCAAGTAAATACTCATTGACATCCCTATAATTTTCAATTCAAAGGATGGGGCATCCTGAGGTATATGATGTTTTGAGGGCCATGTTACGATTGTTTTAACCCCTTCTTACTTGTAGATTCTTTTTCCTTTCAAATATATTCCCGGTTTCACAGAAGAGGATTTGTATGAGAAAATGAATGAAAAACGTAAATATTGATGAAAAGCAACTCCAAATGACCTAGAAATTGTCACATGTTTTCATGTCAATTCCTGACGGAAATGATGGCGCATTTGACAAAAGAGTCGAGAAAACAATTTATCTGTATATAATGCAGATGCCATCTCTCTATATCTGGAACACATGCTGGTTGGAAAGTATTGCCTAGAAAGAAAGAAGAAAAGCTGAACTAAAACTTACTATAGCCATTCACCGGTTGCTTTGGCATGCTTCTCGGAAGCATGGTACAGCCGACCCAAACTATACAACAGTAACCCAAACCTACATTCAGCATCTTTTACCTGCAAATATTGAAAAATGGAAACATTCTCATTCTGCTCTCAAGATATTCAATAAAGCAACGTGAAGAAAGATAATTCCTTCTTTCGTATATTGTGTTTGCCATTTAGGGATGGAGAAGTATCTATGTTTGAGACTCAGGTAGCTAATCAATAATCCTTTTTCGTATGAGGAAATAAGCTTTCACTGAGAACAAATGAAAGACTACAAAAGGACATACAAAAAACCAGCCCAACAAGTCCAACTACCCCCAGCCCAAAAAAAAAACTACACAAAAAGGGAGTCCAATTTAAAACAAACAACCAAGCCAAGAGAATAGCTACAAAAAGTCTTAGTCACTAACGGCCACAGAGAGATGTTTAAACCAACAAGGACCCCGCCTTCTCCCATGTTTTCTCAAGCTCTTTAAAAAAATTCCTGTTTCTCTTCTAAGCATGTGTTGACACATCTCTCTAGGCTTCCAAAAGGATACAGTTCAGTTTTTTCTCTACTTTTGTTTGATTAGGACCAATTGGAAGTTCTAATTTAATACCCCTTAATTGAAGGTTGACTTAGACTACTAGTCCACTCTCCTTTTCTTTTACGTTCCCTTTTCTAACAAGTGTAACTTCTATAGCAAATAAATAAGTAAAAACTTCAGGCTTACTATGCTAGGATTAATTATTTCATAATGTTTACATTCACATGCTGATCTGCAAAAAAAAACATGATTTTTTATAGCAAACAAAATGTGTACAAACAGAGAAGAAACATGTTTGAGAAGCCAACAAGTAGATTGAGCTCCTTACACGTCCTTGGTCAACAAAACTCTGGTATTGCATAATTGCTTTCTCCACCTCCACGACAAGTAGTCTTCTCTGAAGCCGAGCAGCTCTTCCCTTCCCTTCAGCTCTAGTATCCTAAATGTCATAATCAGTAAGTAAACTGACTTTGTCTATTTTTTCCAAAAAATTTACATAGAGTGATATTAGGCAATTGTTGGTCAGAAGATTAGGGTTAATTTGTAACATCAACTGAAAAATAATGAGGTTTGAGTTGAGGAACAGAAGAAGACTGCAATAAATCTCTATCACCATTCTCCCTAGGGGCTGATTAATCAGGTAAAAGAAAATAGGCTTGCTACTTTTCATCTTACCTTGAAGTCTCGTGAAATAAATATCCAAAAAAAGAACGAATGAAAGAGAGAAATAGAGAATGAATGAATGCAAGGTGTTCTTATGGACTGTAGGCTTGGGGGTTTGGATACTTCGACCAAGTTTAAGGGAAATCTGGGAAAGTCGATGGCCACTGGGATAGAGAGCACTCCCCACTCAACTTCATGACCACACAATTGATGAAGGTGTCAGCACTCAACTGCAGTTGTCCTACTCTAACGTCTTTTCAGGAAGGCAAAATCTAATTTGATAAAGGAACTCGGAAAAAACTAGAAATAAGAACAACATCACACTTGAATTTAACGTTAAAAGATGTGAACCAAACTAGCTTTTAGTCCACTTACCTGTTTATACCAAGCACGCAAAAGCATCAGCAAAAGAAGTGAGAGAAAAAATGCTGGCAATGCAGCTAGAACAGCGAAATTGATTTCATTTGCCTTGAGAATCTGGTCAAGCTCAAGCATTGCCCTATTTAAAAGCCATCATAATATGAAACCATTGCCATGAAACCAAAAAAGGAAGATGAAGTTATATAATGATTGTTCACTAAAAATGATAACTTTCTGAAACTTACGTCTCAATATCCAATTTTAGCTTCTGCACCTGCATCGTCACAGAGAAAACTATCAAGTATAGTGTACTTGTCGTATGGAGATAATAATTGAACATGTAATAACCTGGATAAGCAAAGCACGGGCCAGCTCTCCACTAAGAAGATTTTGAATGGGATGCATCAGTTCTTTCTCATACCTAAAGTAGATGAAACAATGAATATTTATCATCGAAGAAAAGCATTCATTAGATCAACCTTTACAAATGGATATTAGATTATTGCAATGTTTTTTTCCCAAGAAAACATGATTTCAAAAATCACAAAAATATAAGAATATTTATGAAATTAAAGCTCTGCTAGGAAGCAAAAAATTAAAAAAGAAAAAAAACCTAAAACACTAAGGTTCCTTGTAGAATTTCTGCAATTATGTTTGTGTATTTCTAGCAAAGCATTCCACATAACATTTCTAATCTTATTTAGCAAAGGACTTGCCGTTCCCAATATATAGGTTCCACAAACAACCTGTACATGCATTCCTTTACCAATATAAGAATAGCCAAGCTAACCCCAAACAACCTAACTATCTTCCACCAAATTTGCAGAGAGATAAAACAGGGAAAAGAAAGATGTCTAATGTCAAATAACATTTGAACCCCACATGAAGAGGGCATAAAGTAGGAGGAAACATGGATGTTGCTAAATATTGACCAAGCTGTCGGTGTAAACTTCAATATAAGAGCCAACAGAAGTGTCACAATGTGATTGAAGAACTCAATAGATACCCAAGAGCAGAAAGTTGAGTTTGTGACATAATATGAAGAATAACACACTAGTCAATGGTCACATCAACATGACATCTAGAGATGTCCATTTAATCCATGGGACTGAGGATTCCCCGATTAAACAAAAATGGGGAGGGAGGGGGGAGAAATTTTTTCGCGTTTGCTAATAGGGGCCGAGGGACAAGGAATACATTCCCTGTCCCAGACCCTGGCCCCGCCCCAATCCCCACAAAAATAAATGAGGAATTTTGTGGGGATGTGGAGTAAAATAAGAGGCAGGGCGAGGATGAGGAAGGCTTTCTCGTCCCAGTCCCACCCCGTGGACATCTCTAGTGACACAAGTACTAAATTGTCAATGCACTGAATCATTTCTCATTCCCACCACCTATTTTATTTCTCATCCCTGCGAAATTCCCCATTACTTTTGTGGGATTCGGGGTGGAGATTTCCTATGGAGAATAGGTAGGAATTGGGCCCCATGGGGAACTTTTCCCCATTTATTATTCTTTTTTTTTTAAAAAAAAATGGCAATTTAAAAGAAACTTTTTAAAGTATACTTTCCATTTTTCAATATAAACTATTGATTGGTGTTGATTGCTGTGATATTGGAAATTAGAGTTGAACCACCTTGTTGTAAATTATTATTTGTTATAAAATCATTTCACCTACAAGAGTAGTAAAATATATAAAATTAATCTACACCTAAATTATAAGGGAAAAATATGATAATATGATTTTCGAATCTAAGAAAAACGGCATAAAAAAAATAGTGATTGGTTTTCTTTTCCAAGTAATAAATTAATAGTTGAATCAACAATAATAGCGATATATGCGACCAAAACAAAATAACTCAAGTGACAAATAAATTAATCCAATTTGCACAACAAAAACTAATCCAAATGTCAAAAACATTTATTATTACAAAAATCAAACAAATGGAAGCAAGATATTAAACCATTGAAACTTGAAAGACAAAACTCATTGGAACTTGGAATAGAATTTTGAAAGTTTGCTCCCTCTTTGGAAATATATGGAACTTGGAAGTGGAATTTAGAAAGTCTCTCCTTGAAAATATACCTATATTTATATTATGCTGGGCGGGGAGGGGGGGGACGAAGACAGGGAAGGTCTGGGAGTTGTGTGGGGAGGGGGACGGGGATTATATTTCTCATCCCTGTCCCCAATTATCTAACGGGGAGAAATTTCTCCCCATTCCCTCCTCCATTACCCATCTAAACGGGGAATACCTGCCCCAACAGGCCCCAACCAGTTATGGAACCAAAGAAAAACACGATCTAAAGAAGATGCAATAACACTGTTTATGGGAAATGTCAGCCTTCCTCAGTTTTTAACAACAAATTCATGCACCCTGCAAAGTTCAACAGTAGATAAAACTACAAACAAGATATGGGGAATAACCTGGCCATAACTATTGCAAGCATTTCTTGATCTGATGCATCGTCTGGAAACTTCTGGCCTTTCGTGTGTTCACTGAAAGCAAGTAACATTCTGGAAAGAAGAGGATGATTATTTAATATCTTTTGCATATTCATCCAAAAAAAACATATGGATATTGCTGTAAAATTTAGAATTGCTTTCAAAATAGTTTTGCTTTCCACAATTAAATACCGTGAAACCTGTTTCTGATAACTATTTTCTCAAATTTCTTATTAATGTTTTGTTTTGTTTAATGTGTTCTCACAAATTACCATTTCGTAGAACAAAGGAATTTGTTCTTTCGTCCAAAATTATGGGTTTATGAATAGTAGAATCAATATCCAGAGTAACATTGATAGTAGATCACGTTGCAAGAGTAATGTATATTACTCTGTTTTCTTATTATACAATAGAGAAGAGCATAGGTCTATTTATAATAGAACTAATTTTCTAGAGAAAATGAAACATTACAGAAAAGAAAACAATACAAAATAGGCTAATTCCCTTATTTGATAGGATTACACCTATACTTCTCAAATTAAGGTTATTCCTTCGACCAATCACAAATCTTTAAAGCAGTTAGGGAAATAAGGACTGAAAACTGCTAAACTAACAATTTTCCAAGACAAATTCTTAAACTTTATCAATTATTAGTCTAAGAAAAAGTCATTGCGAGAAAGAAAATATCATGTGGGAAGAACAGAAGTTAACTAAAAGTCATCAACCTCCATCATATTGACACAGGTCAAACTCATCCCAAATGGGTTAGTGACCAGAGAGGTTTAGGT
The DNA here is from genome assembly GCF_002738345.1 of Cucurbita maxima. NCBI lineage: Eukaryota > Viridiplantae > Streptophyta > Magnoliopsida > Cucurbitales > Cucurbitaceae > Cucurbita > Cucurbita maxima. Next base: position 5,690,726 of record NW_019272025.1, on the reverse strand, counting down.
ATTTCCTTCGTATTTTGTAATCTTCTCAGCATTTCAATCAAAGTACATAAATATATTAATTAATTAAAATAAAGAAAAACTAGAGGGATTGTTTGAAAATTGGCTTTAATAATAGCTGTGTTCTGTAGAACAAATTTCTTTTGAAGAATTTGGAATTACTTAATGAAATAAAGTCTAAGGGTTCACGTTAGTTAACGAGGAGAGTTCTTCGTGGATTCTTATGTTGCTCTACTTTGGCTTTGGTGGAGTTTGGAGGCAAGCTTTTTCATTTGGATCTTGTTTTACAACACTACAAAATAAATGACCTATTTTTCAGGATAACAAAAATGAAGTTGTTACTCCTCCTAAAATCACAAACCTGTAAATAGTGATTTCTATTTAATAATATTAACCATTACAAGTCATTCAATCACAAAATATAAAAACATTTTGAAAATAAAACAGAAAGCTGTTTTTAAAACAATTTTCTAAAAAGCCACTAGTTTTCTGATTGGAGATAGAAATAAATTATGCAATATCGACATTTCTCATTTCCAGCAATAAACTGGAGCGCAAAGAAAATTACAGTCCGTGAAAGACAATCACCTGTGCAGTGAGTTGACAGTTAATTGAACCTCTTGAACCTCCATGACACCTTTATGCCTCTTTCTAAATGTATCAAAAAGTTCGTCTCTAATTGAAATAAGCTGCAAAATAGGGAGTTAGAATACCAATTCAATAAAGTTTCTGAATGTGTTGCTTCAGTCATTGGAAATCAATCATTATTAAGTTACATTAATGGAGAACATTGATGAACCCTTGGCATGGACATCAAGCCAATTTATAGGTGCTACCATAACTAACTAATCACTTACAATAAACTAGGCAACTAAGCTGCTCTAATCTAGAGGAATTTTGAAGTGTGCCAAACGTCAATGGCTCCGTTGAGTTTCACTACTGAAAAAGAAAAAAGTACATGACTTATCTTCGAAGACCCTCCGACTTCCTTCCTTCCATAGTTCCCAAAACAAGGCCCAACCTGTAAACCTTTCCCTTTCCTATGAGGTTCCACCCACTTAGAACTTCAAGAAGCCGCTCCATCACCAAGTTTGGTATACACACAAACAAACCAGAGGTCTTTAACAAAAGACACCATCCTCTCCAGACAATAGGACACCGGAGAATAAATTATCAATATTTTCTTCGTCTCTTAGGCATAAGCTACACACCGAGGGAGAAAGACACCAATAGCAAACTTCCCCCATTGAATTTCTACTTCAAACCGTTTCAGGGTTTTTCCTCATGAACAACAATTGATGCTCCTTGGTAACCTTTTGGTTGTATTTTAGCAACCCATCATGTTGTTTTGTCCCTTTTTTGCACGAACCTTTTCTTTGGTACTTTCATTCTTACATTTTAAAATAACTAAAACTAAGAGGAAAAGAAGGGAACTATTACATGGAAAGCCTCACTACATCAAACATCACTTATTTTCTAAGAATAACAAAACTTTCATTGAGAAGGAATGAAAGAACTAAGGAGAAAGTTAAATAATAATAAAAAAAAAACAGCCTCCTATCTAACAAAATAAAACGAAGTGAATATTACATTAAACATCACTTTCTTTGGCCATTAGAAGCTTTGGTGAAAGAAAGTTGCACTGATTTATCTAGCTCAATCTACAAAGTTGAATTGGCACGATACCCTTAGTAAAATCTACCCAAAGCTTCATCTGAGATCTGATCACTCAAGTTCTAAAAAGTTTGTGGATAGTGGGATTCTCTAAGATAAACCTAAGAAACGCAAGCAATCATATATGATAGTCTTACAAACTGCCACTTTCCAGTTGTTGGTTCATAACCTCTAATTAGTTTTTTTTTTTTTTTTTTTTTTTTTTTTTTTTTTTTTTTTTTTTTTTTTTTTTTCTTCTTCTAGGAAACAAAACAATTTCATTTGATGTAGTGAAACGTAACAAAAGGTTCTATCAAGAGATGATCACAAAAGGCTATGCCATTGAGATATGAGCGCAGATAGAAGCCTCTAATTTCCAACAAGAAAAAACCTGCCAAACATTTTTTTAAAAAATGAGAAACAGATTTCATTGAAGCAATGAAATAAACAAAAAGCAAAAACGCCTGTCAATTCCTAGTCCCTGGCCCACATACTTTTTAATCTAAAAAGGGTTGGCCCCAATATAAGAGTTTGTTGCAAGTCTAAATTATCTTGCTTGCTTTTCATGTTAAATTTCAAAGAGGTACATGTGACTTTTATAATACATGAAGGCTACCTAAATCTCCAAATACTAGGTGACAATAAATCTAATCTAAATAAATCTTAATCATGAATCTAAATAAATGGGTAACAAGAAGTCTAAAAAAATCTACAGATTAAATTAGAGAGGTCAACTACTTCCCTCGTTTGATGGGATTACACAAATATTTCTTATATCAAGGTCATTTCTTCAACACTTCCCCTCAAACTCCCTCAAGCCGAGTAATAGAGTAAGTAATAGATTCAATCTCAGCTTGGATACTTAGCTGATTAATAGAGTAAGTAATAGATTCAATCTCAGCTTGGATACTTAAGCTGAGTAATAGAGTGAGTTATAGATATCATTCATTCTCAGCTTAGATACTAACTCCTGAAGTGCATTCCTTCAACAAGGTTCACTCCTGGAAAGATTGAATGCACAACTACAAGCCTCTTGAACCTACTCTAGGACACTCTCCAGCGAAGTAATCCTCAAACTAATTCTACAGTCCCTAAGATTCAATGCACGTGACAAACATTTATCGAATAAAACCAACGAAGCTACAAGCATCAATAAACCTCCCAAGCATTCAATGTTTCTAGTTCTTCAACCCTCATTAGACTTCTCAACTCAACAAGCAACATTAAAGAACCCTGACCGTTCCAAGAAGCCAATAATGATTATCATCATGCCCAAAAAGATCTTAAGCTCTACCTATGGATCCTTTATAATGGACACATACCACCAGCAAGAAGGATCGTTATGCCTAGAAAATTCAGTAAGGAGAGAAAAAAGCACCCTCAATCACTTCCTCGGCCAGCAAACACTCAAACACTCATATTGAGAAATAAAGCATCCCTTCTCACAATTGATAAACAAAAAAGATCCAACGTGACATGAAGAGAGGCTTCAAAGTTATTTAGCATAATAATCAACCATAACTGAAGACCAAACTCAAGAAAAATAAAATACAATGGTAAAAGAAAATAAACAACTGAGCTCCAAATAGCCAATTACGGGAAAGCAAATAAAAATAGTAAAAGTAATACCGGTTGTTCTACATGATCCTTGAAAAAACTAACTGCTGAATTATGTGCTTCGTTAAACCAATTCTCAATGTCATTGCTCCCCATTAAGCTACTATGTTGGATTAGCCAAACAGAGCAGACTGAAAGACCAACTGCACCACAAGTATATCTAAGCCAGTATTGAGTTAGTTTCCTTGGCTTTCGATGTTTAGAAACCTAAAAAAGAAAGACAGGTGCACATCAATACCTCTTAGTATGGAAAGGCATAATACAAAAAGAAGAATCAAAGTATGAGGAAAACACACATAAATGAACACTGCTTAGTGAAGAGTATTCATAAACTATCAAAAATGAATACATCACTGTAGGAAATAGCTCTAAGGTGCTCCCAAACTTCGTTTTCAATACCAACCTGAGGGGGGAGGTTACAGTATTTATATTAGTATATTTGTGCTACACTAAGAATAAAAACTATATTTACTATAACCCGTTAGCTTAAAGCGTCGAGTGATAGATTTAACATGGTATCAAAACAAGAGTTTATATTCTCAGACTACAAAATTGTCATTTCTTCTCAATTAATATGGATAACCACACATAGGTTTTCATGTAAATTTCAAGCCCAAAAGTGAAGATAGTGTGATAGTACGACTATAAAATCAAATTTACCAAAAATTCAGTGGGGATTTAACAATTTGTATTACTGTTAATATCTTAGAAATTATGTTCTTTATTGTCTTTTCAAATTAATTACTTTAGGCGATCCTTGTACATTTGTCTATAGTATCTGAATTCTGAAGTGACTGTTATAGAATATACTGATTCTCTTGAATCTTTGGTGATTACGCATCTATATAGAAATGTGGGCACTGTTGAGTCAATTTTTTACTAAACTGGTAGTAAGAATATTACTATTCCTAGCCTTCATTTGGGTTGACAGGGCAGGTTATGGTCATTAAAAAAAATAAAAGTAAAACACTACAGCTAAACTCGATCAGTAAGATTTAGCATAGTAAACCTTACATCAACTATTTAACAATAGCTGTTGAACAGATCATGAAGTGCATATATATCTCATACGAAACCTAGCGAGAGACTAGTACATCAAAGTCAATGCAAAGAACTTTACCTTGTAGGTGATGATACTAAATTTCTCAAGTTGTCAGCGTAATGAACAGAATTGGAATGCATGAAAACGTTATTAGAGCCATATTTCCAGCAAAATAGTGCATGCATAACGGTAAGTTGTAAATGATCAAACGGCTACGGAAAGTAGTAGCACTATATTCCCTTTGATATGAGAATTTGTGGCCACAGGTCCCAAAAAGTTGAAACAAAACAAATGCAAAGTATTTTTCTTGGCTACAAAATAGGTCAGGGGTAAAAAATCAAATTAGTAATAATAGAAGCATGGAAAATGACATCTTACAAGAATATATATGAAAGAGTCCAACTTGTGAAGGTTCTGATAAAGCAAGTTGATAGCATCGCCAATTTCACAACTTGCCCACTGAGATCCTTCCTTGCTCACATCTGGTAATTTTTCAAATAGAGGAAATGAAAAGCTGCCATCGATTAAATCCATCTGCATAGTCATATACAAAGTAAACATTAGGAACTGAAACGTGAAATTAGAATAATTTCTGCTTCAGCATTTTTAGCAATAAAGTTAACAAATAATCTCAATGTTACTTGATGTGCTGCATGCAGTTGACAAATTGATGCCTCTAAATCGAGAAATAAGCCATTCAATGTAACCAACAATGATGGTAAGGAATTTTGTTGATCATTCACTGCCTCCGCCCCAATTTTGTCAATTTCCATAAAGACCTAAAAGAACCAGAAAAGAACAAAATCAAAATAAGCCAACAAGAAAATGAGAGAGAGCTAAGAGACAACATCAGTCTAACATTGTCTCAGAAGACTATAAAAAGTCGAGAGTTTTCCAAATCTGATCTCCAACTAAAGTATCACATGTCCAAGTCAAAAATTTGACTGTGTGTGTGTGTGTGAGAGAGAGAGAGAGAGAGAGAGAATTCAGACGCAGAGGTAGCAACTATCTTTTCAAGGATAAAATAAAACCACAAAAATGATAAGATTTCTTTTGAAAAATGAGTGCCGAAAAGGCCAACCAAACCTGAGCCACAAAAACTGCAAGATGACATCTTAAGTTGCTCAGTATAGTTATTCGGTCAGCTATGTAAAGAGACGCCTCACGAGCAACATGTTGCAAGGAAAAACCATCCCTAAAATTTTGGCGCATTAACTGCGCTGTTCCACTAAAAAAGGCCCTTGGACCTCTCTCACAAATCATAAAGTAAACTTTTTGAGCATTCGTACCCTGAAAATTTCATGAGAACAATGACATAAGCACACACAACCAAGTTTTAACAGAAATAAGAAAGATAACAACCATATGCTTTGCATTAAAAAGTCAATGAGCAAAATGAACTGAAAGGGATTGACAGGCCTCTCATCCAATCATGAGGGAATGACTTTTAACGAAAGGAATTTTTCTTGTAGTTTCTTCATCATATTCTTTAGATTCCAAACGATTTTGCTCCCAAAAGGTTGATTAGAAGGTCAAAGTGCCCAAATAAGTTCAACTTCTCCTTGAGCATTGCTCACAAAAAGATTGTTACTCAAGATACGTTGCAGGAAAAGATTCCTTTAATGTTTTTCTCCACAAATGTGTTGGAAAAAGAGGAGATGGTTTCATCAGTGTTCCTGACTGCACTTAGGGGGACATATTGTTCTCAGTTTTTTGGTATGCTTCGGGTAAACTGAAGTCCCTCTACATTGATCGGACTTTTGTGGAAGATGATAGAAACTTAAAAGGAATTACTGGAGAATGACTAATCAGTCTGCTATGTTGCTGTACCAGTGTGATAATCTAATGTTGCATTTTGGAAGAAGGATGTCACTGGGTAATAGGTCTTTTGAGGACACTCAAAAGACACTTATATTGGACCTAAATTTTTTTTCCTGGCATCTTCTATATATGCATAAAATAAATAAATTAAAAACATTAGGTAACAAAAAGACTTGCCTCTGCACGAGATTGCCAGAACTGCAAGTTCTTCCAAATGCTATGTAAATTCAAAAAACAGTGCTCCAAAAGATCGCCCAAGACATCGTACAGTCTAGATGCCTCCGCTGGTTCCCAGCCAGTTACTGTTAAACTGTTTGCAGTTTCCATGAGCCAATTACGATAAGCAGGCTTCTACTTGTCAACAAAACATGTGCATGGCATAAAAAATAGCACTCCATACAATCATCAATTGTCTTCATTTAAATAACAATAAAATTTATCACATAGTACATACGTCACAACATGCATCAAGTAACGCAAAAATTCTATTTTCTATTTATTTTTTTTTTAAATAGAAAATGGACAAAAGATATAAGAGTGCCCCGGAGATTCTACTGGGAGTGAAAGAAACCAAAGGGTTTTCACAACAAAGAACGAGCTTTGAATCTAGTCTACTTAGCTATATCTTGGTGTAAATGTATCTCTTTCCAATTACTATGGCTCGTCTGCTCTTTTGCCTATTGGAGAAGTTTGTTGTAACACCTTTAGATTGAGCCCCTTCGACTCCTCTTTTGTAAATCACATTCATCAAAATTGTTCATTAAAAAATACATCATCCTCCAAAATATTGACCAAAATTGTAATGCTTTGAAGGATTGAACAAAATGAAAATGGTTGGTCTTGTATGCTCGATAAAATAGAAATATTCGGTCCACTTGGCAGAACATGGTTGACTTAAAGTTTTACCGATTTTCAGTGAAGTTCTGCTTTTACTATTGAAACTTCCACTCTTAGTTTCATTGAAATTTCAGAATTAGCATTCTAGCTTGAATGAAGTGCAGTAAATGCCAAAACAGTTGCCAAGTTTGTTCTAAATAAAATGGGCAGTGGATTTATAGATAAACTCAAGAAAGCCTGCGGTTCAGCTCGGTAGGAACTTGTGCCATTGTCATTGTGGTGGACATTGTGAGTTTCTCTAAAATTCTTATAACAGTATAACCTTAGTCTTTCATGAGAAACTATATTAAGGACATCGATATCCATTTCGACCGGCACAACCAGGTGATAACTCGTGTCATTAAAGATAAAAACAGTTGCAATTACAGACAACGCAACAAGCATAGATTTCAAGGTAAAGATGCTGAGTTTTACAAGCAAAGACGAGGAGTAAAATCAAACAAAACCTCCAATTCTTTTTGCTTTCCCATTGACCAGTTATTCTGCACGCATTTGGCAAAATCTAACAAAAAATCAGAAAGGAACAGAAAAAGAGCAGAACCGAGTGAAAAGCGACTTACACAGAAGAGTTTATCGAGTTCAGAGGTAGAGGAAGAGGAAGACCAGTTTTGCGTCTCCTCCGGCGAAGAAGACTCGAAGGCTTCCAGAGAAAATTGGAATCACGAGTTGATGGCAAAAATGCTGCAATTTGGTTCCATACACGAAGGGAGTATAATGAAATTGAGGATCTGATACCCTTCTCTTCACTTTCTTCTGGCTTTGCTTCCATTGGAGCTGCACTTCTCTTCAGCGAATTTCTGAGAGGAAGCGAGCACCTTCTCAATTTTCTTGCGAACTTGCAAGTAAAAACTAATTTTACTCTCAATGTCCTTTTTCCTTTGCTCTCTCTCTCCCTCCCTTTTTTCCCGCAGGAACTGTCCACTTGGCATTTTGTCTACTAAATATAAGGATCTTAGTAAAATTTCTCCCAAACAATAAACCTTAAATTACAACCTAATTCATAAATTATTCAACTTTAGAAAAATATAAAATAAATCCTTAATTTTTCACATTTTCAACATTTTTAAATTTACTTTTTACTAAACAGATTAATAGGTTACATTATATTGGATATAATATTTAATTCTAATAAATCAACCATTTTTTTTTTTGTGACTTTTGAAACAAGGAGACTTATTAAATAGTAAATTAAAACAAAGTTTTGAAATCTCTACTATAATTTTTAAAATTTAGGATTAAATAGGCGGAAAAAAAACATTTAAAGGCTAAACTTATAATTTAGTCATAAAATATAAATAATTGTGGGTCAATTTAAATATAGTTTATAGTTTAGATATTAGAGCACGTTGTTAATTTAGTATAAATTATAATGTACGAAGTTTTATTCATACCAATATATATACCTATAAGTGAATTAAAAGGTAATAATAATCGAGTTTATTAATTGTCGTCAATGCAATAATAGGTGTTAAAGCAACTAAAACATCTTTTTAGGAGTAGTAATGTAACAGTTCATCGCTAGCGAATATTGTCCACTTTAATCCATTATATACCGTTATTAGCCTCATGGTTATAAAATGAGTATTAGAGCCAGACACCAGACACTAGGCCCCAAGGAAGGTAGGGTGAATTGTAAGATTTAAATATCGATTGGAAGGAATGGAACATTTTAAAACCATGAGACTCATAGCAATACGTAACGAGTCAAAACAGGTAGCGGTGAGCTTGGGCTATTACATCATTTCCATTTCTCATCTACTCACCTTGCAACTTAATATTTTTTAAAAAAATTATTTAAAGCTCTCTAAGAAATTATTTGAAGGTCCTTCTTACAAGCGTAAATGCACGTGGAAATGAAAAATTAAATTAAGTCAAACAAGTGATAGTCATTGGTGGGTGACTTTCCTTGCTGCTTTTCCAAGCATGCACACAACACTCGAGAAGAACCTACCAGACTTTGATTCCAGAAAAAGCTCTACAATCAACTCAACTATACATTTTCTTCTGGAACAACAACACTATCCTGCACCTACCTCAACTATTTCATTAGCGGCAAAAGAATCAAATTGCTCATCCATAGAAAAAGAGGATCATTATATAACTAACCTTCTTCGTCATAATCTTCCTCATCATCTATACTCTTATTCAAATTCGCTAGTTGAATTGGATCGATAACCATCTTTTCCATTTCAGCCACTGACCAACCAGGATACTCGTCGTGTTTCGAGTCAGTCGGGGGCTTTACTGGTGAACCTGTAGAAGCAGCCACTGGAATTGAAGTCAAGTCCCCATCTTCGTCCAAGTTTACGTTCAAGTCGAAGTTTCGGACTGATGGTTCTACAGCTTTGTCAATAGGAATATTATCGTTCTCCATTCGAGCTTCTGCTACACCGTTGTCTGCCACAGTTTTGTCGAGGTTGTCGCCAGGATGACTAGGAATTTCCAAATCTTCTTCAAAGTTATCAGAATGTATGGCTGTATCCTTCTCCGAATGCCTACTACTACGCCCACGACCTCTACCTCTGCCTCTACCCCTTCCTCGGCCACTAATGTTGTGACCAGCCTCTGTCTGCAACAGGGGTAAACCGCAATGAAATGAGCACAATCTCATAATTGCTATATGGGTTTTGTTTATCCAAAGTACAAGATACATGAATACGTGTTTTGTTTTTCTGAAGTACAACATACACGAATACGCGTTTTGAAAATAATTCTTACCGTCTTACTCCTTTTGGACTCTTCTTCACTATCATTACCACCATCTTCATCTTCAACTTTCCTGGACCAAAAAGAAAAAAACCACAAATACTTTCAAACATGAATACCTCGTATATCACTACACCCAACTAGAGAGACATTTATTTTCCAAACCTTCGTTTCAAAATACAACGGTCCTCCGCAGCATCAGAGGCACCTAAATCAGGGACCTTGCCAACAACATCCCTCAAGAAATCAAAAACATTAAACGTCTGTATGCATTGTTTTCTGTCAATTCAATGAATGTGTGAGAAATTAATGTGGTAGGCAACAGCAGAGGTAAAACTATAAAATTTAACTGTTTTTTCCTTCATGGCACTTACTTAGACTGAGACGAAATAAAAGAGGAAACTCATTTCATTTTTCTCAACAATAAGATTAGATCTATAGTTGGAGGCTGGAGCCTAGAGGCTTGAAAGAACCGTAAATGGCTTTCTATTGAACATCAATATAGCATAATCGAGAAGTGGTAAACTGATAGTTGATTTAAGTACATCCTATTTACAAAAAATGTCGGAATGTCCAAAATTCAATAATTAAGAGTTTACTAACAAGTGCAAAGAGTTCATTGTCTTAGCCCCCCTCTTCAGAGTAATCTCATATGTCCTGTCACATAAATCTTGTAAAAATAGTTCCAGAGCTTTTGCTGCAAAAACAACAGAATAATCAACATACTAGAGCACATTCTAGAAACAACATTTTGGAGAAGAAACAAAAACAACCCAGCCCCCAATTGTGTATGTTTATGATAGGAAGGGTAATTAGGGAGATTGAACTGCTTTCAATTAGTAGCTTGTCATGAAGAATATATGGGAGGAGATCGTGCAAAGACATCATTATCTTTTTGGGTAAGGACCAATCGTGAGAAGAGTTTTCAGCCCTCTCAAACGGCTTGATATCCTGTATGGTGATCTTCACCAATTTTCTTATTTCACATTTGAATATATTCTAGAATACCTAGCACAATCCTAAGCAAGTAACAATCTCCAACTAGGGAATTATCAAATTTTTTGGTAGTTGGTACATACAGACTAAAAGTGGGACTGCCATAGCAATCTTCCCTACGTCTTCATCAGCCTGCATGATCTTCTTAATCCGAGCCTGTAAATGTTACAGAATACTCAGGTTATCAATGCTATAGAGGGACGACCAGCAAGCAGTCGCTGAGATATAGACTAGACAACTATTTTGTTGATATATCAAAATTCAAATAAGACAGATAGTTCCAACTTCAACACAAAATCAAGAGACACCCTGAAGAACCATCACAAATCCACAGACAAGGATCATTCTGCATAAGGAACACAAGAAAACTCACTGGAGGCGACAGGAAAAATGAAAAGAAATTATTTGTATTATCTTTCATAATCAAAGATCACAACTAGGGTCAAATAGTTACAGAATAAAAATAACCATTAAGCTAATTCAAATGTGATAAAAGAAGACATCTGATTGTGGAGACCATAAATCAACTAATGTAATGGCGTGATGCTACATTGGCATGGAACCTGGTGTCTCACAAGGAGAGTGAAAAATAACCAAACAGATGCACAAGAATTCTTTCGGTAGTGCAAATCAAGCGTGTTCGTGTGTTATTTATTTTTCTGAGAAGAGATGTTAGGATTGGACCCTGATCCTTCCAGCAGGGTTCCCTGTCATTCCTATGTTCACATTTTATCTTTCCACCTACTTTGACGGCTGCTCTTGAGACTTCAGTTGTTTTTTTTTTTTTTTTTTCCTTTTATGGAAAGCTAAAATTCCAAATATGATTAAGGTCTTTGCGTGGCAGGTTTTACTTGGGAGAGTTAATTTCTTGGATCATGTTCAAAGATATTTCCATTCATTTGCTCCTGTAATGGTGCATTCTCTGCAGGAGGCAGGAGTTTCTGAATCCTTCACTACGGGATTGTCTGTTCACGAACTGCCTTTAGGATCTTTACGAGGCACTCAATAACAAGTTTTGTCACTTGTTCAAAAAATTGTTCAAACATCTTGTCAAGTTAAGGGTTATTTGAAAAAACAACGATTTCAAAGATTCTGAAAAGATAAATGAATAAGCAAATAACACCATAAAGTCAAGCTGTAAAACCTATATGGTACATCTTCCATAGGCATAATTCCTCCAACAAACTATGCCCGTTTTGCAACAGATTTTATGGAGAAATTTCATATTCAAGTTGTTCTCCGTGTTCATTACCTTCAATAAAACTATTTCTCAAAGCAACAAACGCATTAAAGCGACGCCACTGTACATATTTTGACTACTGGAACAGTGCGTAGAGTAAAATGTTTTAGTGGCATCATCTTTAGGAGGAAAAAAAAAAGAAAAAATAAACAAAACTGCTTCCATCACATATGAGACATGATGACCTAATTAACACTTCATCCTCAACAAGAGAACATACAATAACATGTCGGAACAAAAAGTCGAAATCCCAACCCCACCATGGCCGAAAATGGAAACTGTTGCTACCATACATTTCGACGGCCCAATTATAAAGATAATACACAAACAGTGGCACTCAAGACAAATAATCAAATCAGTATGAGATAAATAGCGCGAAAAAATAAAAAGAAAGACAGTCGGAAAAAGCAACAGAAAAGAGAGCTCACAGCTGGAAAACGGGTATCGAGCTTCTTCTTCATGATGTTGAAGAACTTCAAGAACCAAAACGCCACTGGAAGATAGGAAAGAACAAGAAAGGAACACAGAAATGAGTAGAATACGAGGAAGGTTAGTGGAACCCTATAAACCACGAAGAAGGAGAAGAAGGAGAAGAAAAAGAAACCCTAGCCTCGGAAACAAAGAAACACGACACCTTAGCGAGAGACGCACGGCAGCGCCACAGCCAGAAGCTCTGAGGTTGAAACAGGGAAGCAAAGCGAAAACTGACGAGGGAAAAAACACACAATTTTTGTGCTTCGAGCGGGTAAATTTTTCCATTTCCTATAATATGAATAAATAAAGCTTTAAATCTTTTTTAAGTTTAATTTTAATTTTATTATATTTGGGTGTCACCACTCTCCCAACCATATTATCTATTCTATTTAATTTCGCAGGCCTCTATATCTATATCTATATCTATATCTATATCTATATCTATATATATATATATTTTTTTTTTATTTTTTTTTTTTATATAAATGGGTCAGTCCGACTCTCGATCTCTTGTACATCTCTAGATGTATTATTCTCTTCTCTTAATATTGATGGGAATAAATAAATTGAAATGAGTTGTAATCAGAAATTGTGTTAAGAGTGAGCATGGCAAAAATTTGATAGTCTAACTAAACAATATATATATATATATATTTTTTAGTTTGGATACTAAAAATAAGAGCGACAACAAAATTCGAACCAATAAGAAGGCATGACACGAGCCTATTAAAACTTTTCCTTCTTTAATTCGAAATTGAGAGAGATATGAACTTGAAACTCGTAAATCTATTTAACACGAAAATGTTAAAAATTTTATTAGACAATAAAAGAATGTTTGAGTGAGTTGACGTTAAAAGCGATTCTTATCACAGAGAATTATATAGCTATCAAATATGGCATTTATTGCATCATTAAAAAAATTAAAAATGATTGGATATAAAATTGAGCGTATAAAAAAATATAATAAATTAAATATTTATAAACCATTATTTAAGATATAATTCAAACGTATTCTATTTAAACCTTGTTTGGTTATGATTTTATTTTTTTATTTATATTTGTTTTATCTCAATTTTCATATTAGAGTTTTATATTTCTTAAAAAATAAAACATTTATCTTATTGGCACATTTATCTTTTGTATGATTTTAGTGTACAGTGAATAAATAAAAATTTATAAAATAATTAAGATAAAGATTTAACAGTTAAATTTAACTCTGAAGGTTAATTAACCTTTGAGTAAGAGCGGGTCAAAATGGTTGGTAGAAGTCAACCAAGTTGTACGCAAGGAGGAGAGAGGAAAGGAGTCAAAACACCCGCCAATAGAAAAAGTTCTTCCCTCCAGCTGCCTTGTTGCCCGCTTTGATAACATGCCACGTGAACCTTCCACGATCTGCTGCTGCCGATTTTACTGCTTCCACGCGACTCAACCAATCCAAGAGAGCCACGTGTAAAATTGTCAATCAACTCGGAGTTAATGGAACAGTTGCATTAAATAAAAGGGACAAAATAGTAAATAAGAAAGAAACAAACACGAACCATCACAACTTTTAGCTCACGTACAGCTTCACAATTCACACACAGTCTCTCTCTCCTCTTTCTTTTTCTCTCTTCTAAAGTTTCCACCGGCGCCTGAGTTCACCGTATTATCCGGCCTCCATGGATTCCCCCATCCATGGCGCCTTGAAGCTCTTATTTACGGTATTTTGTATGGTATCTGTGGTTGTTGTGGCGGTTGCATCGCCGGAAAGTTCCGCTTCTAGATCGTCGTCTCCGGCCATGTCCGGCCAGATCAACTCGAATTCCATCCTCGTTGCTCTACTGGATTCTCATTATACGGAGCTGGCGGAATTAGTTGAGAAGGCTATGCTATTGCAGACCCTAGAAGATGCCGTCGGCAACCACAATATCACCATTTTCGCCCCTAAAAATGAAGCTCTGGAGCGCGATCTAGACCCTGAGTTCAAGCGGTTCCTTCTTGAGCCGGGGAACTTGAAGTCGCTCCAGACCTTGTTGATGTTCCATGTGATTCCGACTCGGATCGGATCGAACGATTGGCCGGCTCATTCCAAGTCCGCACGGCAATCCACGCTTTCCAAGCATGTTCTTCATCTTGCCGGCCATCATTCCGGGGAGAAGACCGTCGATCTCGCCAATGTGGTTCATCCGGATGCTATTACCCGACCAGACGGCGTGATTCACGGGATTGAACGTTTGCTAATCCCTCAGTCCGTGCAGGACGATTTCAATCGCAGGCGAAATCTTCAGGTTATAAGCGCCGTGAAACCGGAGGGAGCGCCTGAAGTAGATCCGAGAACTCACCGTCTAAAGAAACCGGCTCCACCTGCCGAAGCCGGTTCCCCGCCTGCTCTCCCTATATACGACGCGTTGGCTCCAGGACCTAGTTTGGCTCCGGCTCCGGCGCCAGGACCTGGCGGAGCTCATCGCCACTTCAACGGCGAGAGGCAAGTCAAGGATTTCATCCAAACTCTGCTACACTACGGTGGATACAATGAAATGGCGGACATTCTGGTTAACCTAACATCGCTAGCGACTGAAATGGGGCGACTGGTATCAGAGGGTTATGTGCTCACTGTTCTGGCTCCAAACGATGAAGCCATGGCTAAACTAACTACAGACCAGCTAAGCGAGCCAGGGGCACCGGAGCAGATTATGTACTATCATTTAATACCCGAGTATCAGACGGAGGAAAGTATGTACAACGCTGTTAGGAGGTTCGGGAAGGTGCGATACGACACCTTGAGGTTGCCGCATAAAGTGGCAGCTCAAGAGGCCGATGGGTCAGTCAAGTTCGGCAATGGAGATGGATCGGCGTACTTGTTTGATCCTGATATTTACACGGATGGACGGATCTCGGTGCAGGGCATTGACGGGGTATTATTCCCGCCGGAGGAGGTTGAGGCCAAGGACGCACCAAAGGCAGTTCAACCCACCAAGGTCGTGGCCAAGCCTCGCAGAGGTAACGATTTTGTTAAATTTTAAGTGCACTTTTTCCACATTATTTTGATTAATTCCTCTGATTGGTATAAGTTAACGCATGATTGATGTATGTAGAGCATTCAATTCTAGAAAACCTTTATTCAAAATCATCGATGCCAATTAAGATCATATCCTCGTGATTTCACTTATCGAGAAGAAACCACTATTGTCATACCATTCTATTAGACGTTTTCATTCCAAACATCGAAGAATGAGCTGATTGTAACCCCTCCGCTAATTGAATAGAATCGATTAGTTACACATATAGGTGCGTGTGTTAGACTAGATTGGGTGGAGTCTTGATGTGCACTAAAAGTTACTCTCTGCGGTTGCTTCAAAGCATTGTCTCGTCGATTACAAGGAGGTGAAAATGAAACGTGGGGGGTTTCTAGAAACGTCTCCATGGGGATGCTTACCTTTGCAGAGAGGAGGGATTAACAAGATTTTGACATATGACTGTCTTGTTAGGGTTGTTGTGTATGGCCATTCAGGAATCAAATGATAATCTGGAGCAGGGTGGAGAGGTAGTTTCAAAGTTCAGGACAGTTAAGATTTCTATAGCCCAAGAATTCGGCCAGTGTGAAGTGAGATCATATATCTTTAAGGATGTTAAAAAATGGCTAAATCTTGCCAGTCAATATAGTTGAAAATGTATCGTAAATTTTGGTATAGCCAATTGATTTCCTAGGAACTTTCACTAAAACTTAAATATCTTCTTGCTACAGACTCAAACAGCCCAAATCCTCCGGTTTGTATGCTGGACTGTACCTTCTGTTCTTGTAATAACCCAAATCTACCGTCGGTAGATATTGTCCTTTTTGCGTCAGTCTCATGATTTTAAAATGCGTCTATTTGAAAGAGGTTTCCACACGTCAGTCTCATGATTTTAAAATGCGTCTATTTGAAAGAGGTTTCCACACTATATAAGGAATGTTTTCGTTGTCTTCTCCAACCATGTGTCTATTAGGGAGAGGTTTTCACACCTTACAAGGAATGTTTCGTTCTCCTTTTCAACCGATGTGGGATCTCACAGTCCATTCCATTGGGAGCCCAACATCCTTGTGGACATACTACTCGGTGTTTGGCTTTGATATCATTTGTAACATCTCAAACCCACTGCTGACAGATATTATTTGTTTTAGTCCGTTACGTATTACTGTTAGCCTCACAATTTTAAAATCCGTCCGTTAGGTAGAGGAATGTTTTAGTTCCATAATTTTATCTATCCACCAAAGAAAGAGGAAGCAATTGCCCGAAGTTAGGATTTCATTATGCACTAGCCCCCTTGGGAGGTAGATCTAGATTTAGTAGAATTTCTTTGTCTGTTTGCTGCAATAAAATTTAAGGTAAATATATGTTTTTTTTTTTTTTTTCCCTATTCTTTCAGTGTAGTCCCTTTTGTTATATTAGGTTTCAGTTTAGTCTATTTAGTCTATTGCATATCTTCATTTTTATTTATACATTTTCAATGTTACAGTGGGGTAATGACAAGCTTTCATGGAAAGATACTTAAGTGAATTGACATAAACTTACAGGAAAAGTTCAGTCACTTATGAGAAATAAAAGTCGACCAACCTCTTAGAAATTTTGAAGAACAATAAACATCCCCCAGTTTTTTTTTTTTTTTTTTTTTTTTTCCTAATGGCGCCAATTTAACATTTACCCTGGACAGGGCATAAATTAAAACATGAGGGATGAAATTGAAGCTTTTTAATGCAGTACTTGGCCCAAAATTTGATATTCGTGCACAAGATTGGGTCACCTTTCCTGAATTGATTTTGTTAATTTAATACTACTGGATAGTCCGCTTGAACTAAAAATTTCCAAAATTGCAGGGAAACTACTGGAAGTCACTTGCCGGATGTTGAGAACTTTTGGACAGGATTCTTCTTTCACAGCTTGTCACTGAAGCTTGTGATGGTTGATTAAAGCAAAGAAAAAGGTTTGGATTTCCTCTCCTGTCTTTCTTATCGTTGTTATTATTCTCCATCGATTTGGGTCAGAATACATATAGGTTTAGGTTAATGCACGCTCACAGGATCTAAGAATTGTTTCCCAACTCAGTATAGGAAAATAGTTACACGTCAGATTATTAGTTCTTATGGATATTATATTGCAGTACCTCAACTATCCAATGCTTTATTTTTACGTCCTCAAGCCTCACGTAAAAAATAAAAATAAAACATTTTAATTATTCCGGTTACTTTTTGATCAATCATCGAATACAAATTTAAATACATATTGGAATTTTCAGAGGTTTTAAGAGACCATTGATAGTGTGAGAGGCTGTCGAGTTTGTCTTTAGCGACCCCTATTAGATTATCTTTTTAATGTAAAATTATAAAACTAAATCATATTATTTAGAAGTTTATATATTAATTGGAATAAGTATGAAAGTTAATGAAATCCAGGCAATTCCAAAGTTTAGGACAAGGTTTAGGGCTTCCAATGGAAAAATTGCACGAATTCACACCATATTACTGTTAAGATTGTAGATAAGAAATTTACATCTGTTGATGCAGATGGTATCATACACAGAGGAGGATCTGTAAGGAGGGACAACTCGACTTTGGTGGGCTGCTGGTAGGAGAAAAGGTCGTGGAGTATTTTTTTTTTTTTTTTTTTTTTTTTAAATTCAATGTTTTGGAGTACATAATACAAATCTATTTTGTATACCTTATTCATTGTCCGTGGTGGAAATGGAATCTGTAAGTTGAGTCTGGCCAAAATGTATGGGCGGGTAAACTTGCATGCTTCTAATCTGCCCCTGTCAATAATTTGAAATAAAATGTAATGTGGAGTACGAAAAGAAAAATTCTCTGTAATTTCAGTTTTATCAAGTCTCAATAAACCGAAATTTCATTTGTTTTTATTTCACCAATGAAAATTTATCTCGTCTGTATTGTTGAGTTCCAATTGCTAAATGAGGCTAAGTGGATGGAACGGCAATAACTACTTTTTGATCATGATGTGTTCTCTTAAGTGTAAAAGATTATACATCTTTCAGGTAAACAGAAGGTGGCCCGTATGGCAGAACATTTCTTAGTCTAACCACCGACAAAAAGGACAGCCTATATGCACTTAATATTGTTGCAAGAACACTCCATGAAGGATTCTTAGAGGCTGTAGGACTTGATGTTTGGAGATACTTTCCTCCATCTAAAGGCTCAACTAGATTCTGTCTCTAAAAACTGGCCGAGTAGTTGGCTAACATTCTTGAAGATTAGTGAAGGTGGGCTATGAACAATAATGTATGTGTAAAGAGCAGAGCGCCTCTAATATTCCCGTTATAAAAATGGTAATAATAACTTCTTCGAAAACCAGTCTTGCTCTTTGGGTGACTCAACACACCAAATGGCAAAGACTTGGTCTCAGTTCTATTGCTAGCCAAAATGGTTGATATAAAACATGTTTCTGTTATACGTCAAAATGGCCTATGTAACATGTAGCATATACAAGGTTATGTATTCCTCTAGCAGTTCAAACACATATATCAGCAAAATAATGCATGCATGGGGCGTAAAGAACATGATAACCTTACCAGAAGTTCTAGAAGCGTTTTATTTCATTTTCTCCTCCATGTGGCAGATCCTGAACCTCGCCCACCTTTCTTCTTAGAATCCTGGGAACTACCGCCTCTTCCTCTGCCACCGAATTTCTTGGCGCTTGAATTTTCCACGCCTTTCAATTCCAACTGCACTTGCATTCCAAACAAAATAGCAAATATAAAGTCCAATAGCAAGGACTTCACATTCCAATTGCAGTTTCTTATTCAAGCTTTGAAGGTCCAGTCGCAACTTCTCACCGTTTGTGGAGTCTTCTATAATTGCAACAAGGAATAATTGGCAACTAGAGAAGCAGGACTTGCCCAGCAAGCGCAACTCACTCACTAACCGCTGACCTCGAAAAGACAAATCAAATCTTACCAGCACCCTTGTTGTGCAAAGAGTTCTAGAATCGCTGCAATTCGCTTCTTTGGGGCTTTTTTTCACTGCAGGAACTGTATCCCCATACGTGTCTTGCTTACTTCTTTGTATGCCTTTGTTAGAGCAGCTTTCACAGCAGGGGGCACGCCATCCAATGGATTCTTACGAGCCTGTGATTAGGAGAATCGTCTGTAAGAAAACTATGCTAAAAAATGGTAGTTAGTATAGCAGCCATGATATCACTAAAAAAACTGTAGATGTCGATACCTGAAATTTTGACAACTCAAGAACAGTATCAAAATCCTCCTGATTGATTGAATATAGACTCATAAACTCAACAACCATTTTAACTGCTTCATTCTGGCAATCATATCATTGGAAAAAATTATTAAGTAAACCACAGTGCCTCGAAGAATTTACCATTCGTATAACAAAAATCAGACGATTTAAATATAGTCTAACCTCAGGCAGCTTGCGCAGTGGCTCAGTCAACCTCTTTAGAAAAAAAGTAAGGTTCTCAGCTTGTAGGTGTTCCCTGTATAATTTTATATACATGTATTATAGCTTGCAACTAATGACACACACATCCATGTGAAAAGAGTGTGGTTAAGCAGCTTACACGTGTATTCGGGACACAAAATTTTAACAAGTTTTCAAATATGAACATGGACAAACCAGCTTAGATTTCAGAACATGCAAGAAGGCATATATTTGGGAATAATCTTAAGATGAAGAAGAACCCATAATGTAGAAAAACTTTTATAATGATAGGGGGATCTAGTGGGATGGGCCTCTCTCTCCTTTGCTTGAATTGAAAGCTTTTCTCCTGACCATTAGGATGATAGCAGAATCTGGAAACATTAAAAATCTAGTCTATCTTATGAAAAAGTCTAAATGAACTACTAAGCCATTGGAAATGTAGATCTTTTTAATAAAAAATAGAAGGAAACAATATGTTCGAAGAAAAAGAAAGGCAAACTCCTAAGAGCAAAGGTATTCAGAAAAAAAAAAAGGGCAAACAACTTGAAGATATTTAATTCAGAAGGTTAAACTTTTCAACAGTAGGAATATCCATTCAGGAAGTATAACATGCTACAACAATGGAAAAAACAAATACAGCACATTACAAATTACCTCCATGAACAGGACTCGCGAGAAGCAAGAATGTGAACATGAAAGTCCTCCAAAAGCCTCATATGTTTTCCAAATGTTGAATTTTTTCCCCAGCCATGCACCAAATCTATTAAAATTACACTCTCCCTGCATGTACAAAACATAGTGAAGAGCTAATGATGACTAAAATAGGGGGCGCGAATGCATTATCCAAAATAAAGTATTTCTGCTCACAGGTAGAGGATTGTAATGCATACCAAATACATTAAAATAGTTTAATGATTCGCTCCTGCTATAATAAAAAATTACAAGAAAAACTCTATTAGCCAAATTCAACCACCTCTCTAAGAATAGCTATTTTTTCGTTCCTCTAAACGTATAATAATTACTCAATTTTCTAACTCATAAATAATTTAAACAAAATAAGATTTCAAAACCTTAAAACTTGCATGTACAGAATTTCATCACCTGCTCCAGCGTTTCTCTTTGCCCATGCAATAATCAAGCTCTATCACATAAAGATCAATAATGAATAGTAACGGTAGTTAAGAAAAGCATCGGATGCTCAGAGGTGAAGTCCTGAAACTTACGGTATTACACAAGAAGCAATAGAACTACTCTTGAGAGAGTTGCTACTGTCGATGCCTTTGAATTTGTACATTGATTATATCCCCATCTGCAATAGAATCAGCTGCACAGTCAATTAAATCCATCCGTTTGACCCCATTGAACACTTTTTTGTAAAATGAACACTTTTTTCTAATTGAAGAAGTTTAGTATAACTCCTTTGCATCGAGGCTCCTTTCTACCTTTTTTTGTAAAATTTCATAAGACCAATGAGTCAAGCCTCCTGAAATCCCTGCATCTACAAAATGTCATCTCAACAAGACATCCCATTCTCAGCTTCCATTCCAGCAGTTACCATAAGAATCTCCAGGCATGCCTAAAAAATAAAGAATGCTGGTTATTATCTGATACTCTTTCGAGAATCTAGCACGGAAACAATTCTCACCCTAATACGAGAAAGCCACTTTCGTCCAACTTTCTTGTTAAAGTAAGTTGTTGAAGTAACCAAATAACTTCAGATTTGGTGTCTCCTGCTCGGTAACAAGACTCCGCATCTAACTTTCCATCATGAGGTCTTTTGTCGCCAATATTCATCCTCCCTCATCAACACCTCTAACATTTTAACGTCAAGCTGCTTTTACTCGAACATATCTAGCTGCTTTTACTCGTTCTGAAGTGCATCCTTTCTATTTACGAACCAGAATACCAAGAGTTTTTCTATTCTGAGTTTATCTTTCTTGCAGGATCAAGCCAAAAACTAGAGACAATTAATTAACATCAAGATTATGTGCTTTTTATGACACCTCATCAGAAATGAAGTCAAGACCAGGTATTAAATATAGCTCCATTTTCCTTCAGAAACACCAGATACACCAAGTCATACAAGAACTATGGTTCCAGAAACAGACATCAATAATCCATCCACATAACAAGGAGTTTTTATAGAATAAAGGACCAGCGAAATACGCAGATAGAGAAACTGGAGATGAATCAAGAATATAATGATACTTGGAACATGCCATCTATACTGCTAAGAAGAGTAGGGTCAGAAGACACACTGTTTTTCCGGACTGTAGAGTTCAGTTGAAGCAGATTTCTCAAAATTGCTTGGAGCAGGTTTTGCATGCTTTGACGCATTGCCGCTGTCTTTATCGTGTGCTTTCATGAACCACTTTCTAATATCCGCCTGTTTATCACATCATAATTTAAATAGTTAAGAAGACCGAAACAAGCATTATCAAGTCTGAGATGCGCAAACGCAAATCTCGATAAAAACCAAACTCAAAAGAACACCAGTCGAAGAGAAAAATATGTAAACGACTTCCTCCATTATGACTATTAAGGAAAGAATACGAGTGCCACAGCAATATCAGTTGAACTGAAAACTCTAACTAACCATTATAGAGTGCACAGAAGGCAAGAAACGCCACTCTGCTGTCAAGTTCACCGATCAACCGAGCTCTGAAAGAAAGTTCGTCAAAATCATAATCATTAATTCTTGATGAGGAATGTATTAGACGTACATCGTATCCCAAAGATCGCAATCAAGTTACTCTAGTACGCTATAGTCGTCACGAAATTAGCAAGGTGATAAAACATTCGTCCATAAATGAGGAACAGTGAACTCGATATTTTCGCTTATTTCCACAACCGGTTCGCAACCGGATGGAAACAATAGACCGTGAGAGAAGTTTCCACCGCTCGTTTCGGTAATATGGAGAAGATCGAATCGGCATGGCAGTTTTTCACCGAATGAAAGCGATTAAAGAAACTAAAATGATGAAAATCAGATTCCGGTGAGTGATAAGACATAAAGAAGTCGGATATACCTCTCGGTTCATCTTCGATCACCGTCGACCTCCGTGCCTTGGAAGCGAGAAGGAGATCGCAATGGCTCGAGTATTCTGGCGGGTAAAAGCCGAGTGTCGTATAAAAGCATGATGCCACGTCATTTCTTTTCATTTTTTAAATTAACTTTTCTCTAAGGTTTGTATTGGGTTCATTTTGGTCTTTTCAGGTCACATTTTCCGTAAAAATATTAATAAAAAACTGATGTGACATATATATTTTTATTTATTTTGATGTGACATTTTTGTAAAAAAATATAAATTTATAAAAGAATATAAAATGTGAAAATTGGCGTCAGCATAAAGAGTTGCATTACATGATTAGGAGACGACATGTCGGTTAAGCACCGAAAGTGTTTTCGAGAGATTTGATGCATGCACAAACGACAACTAGACGAGGCTCTATTGGTTGGGACGATGATTTATTACCTGAAAATTAAAATTTAAATAAGAAAAAAATAAATAAAATTATAATTGAGGGGGGAGTTGAGTTATTGGGAAACAGCTCAGAATGCGGTGAGTTTATACGACAAAAAGGGGAAGGGGAGGAAGATGTGTAGATGGATGGCGACCTTAGGTCAAACCAACGTCTCCGATGAGACAAGATGTGATTAGTGATCAAAAGGTTGAAACCATTCCTTTTGCTTCCTTCCATCATTTATGCATATTTTTCACAAAATTGTAACTTTTGTGGGGTACCATTTTTTGTAACCAATAATATTTAAGATCTTTTTTTTAAATAATATTTAGTAGAGAAGGCGTGAGATTCCGCGTTTGGTCCAAGAGGGTAACAAGGTGTGAGATTCTACTAATGATGTGAAAACCTCTCATTAGTCGATGTGTTCCAAAACCATGAAATTGACGACCATACGTAATGGTCCAAAACGGATAATATATGTGTGAGATCTCACATCGTCTGTAGAGAGAAACAAAACATTTCTTATAAGAGCATGGAAACCTCTCCCTAATAGACGCGTTTTAAAACCATGAGGTTGACTACGATGCGTAACCGGCCAAAACAAACAATATTTGTTAAAAATGGACTTGGGCTATTACGTATGGAATTAGAGTCAAACACTAGGCGGTGTGCCAGCAACGACGCTGGTCCCCAATGTGGTGGATGGTAAGATCCCACATCGGTTGGAGAGGGAAACAAAACATTTCTTATAAGGGCATGGAAACCTCTCTCTAGTAGACGCGTTTTAAGACCATGAGGCTAACGATGATGCATAACAGGTCAAAACAGACAATATCTGTTAAAAGTGGACTTGGGCTATTACGTATAGAATCATAGCCAAACACAATGACGTTGGCCCCCATGGCGCTGGTTTGTAAGATCCCACATCGGTTGGAGAGGGAAACAAAACATTTCTTATAAGGGCATAGAAACCTCTCCTTAGTAGACGTGTTTGTTTTAAAACCGTGAGGTTAACGGCAATACGTAACGGGCCAAAACAGACAATATCTGCAAAAAGTTGACTTGAGCTATTACATATGGAATCAGAGTCAAACACTAAGATCATACGTCGATTAGAGAGGGGAACAAACGTATGTTATGTTGGTATCACTTTTTAGGGTGAGGTTAAAGAATAGTTTTGGAAGGTTTGTCCGAGGAGCCACGAGGCGCGCGCGCGCACAGAGAGAGGCAGGCGATGGTAAACAACATTGGAGAATTAATACGTCGCCCACTTCCTCCGCTACAGAAAGGCAAGCCAAAGAGGCGAAGATGGTGAAGAGAAAACGCTTGATGGCAGAGACCTCATTCCCATCCACTCAATCCTTCAATCATAGCGCACCCCACCCCACCCCACTTCCTCTCTCTCTCTCTCTCTCTCTCTCTCTCTGGATCAGAGTCGTCCCATCCTCATCTTAATACCCCTCATTCCATTTCCTTCTCTCTACAAAAGCATCTTTCTCTCTTCCTTACCATTTCTTTTCTCTTTTCCCCTTTCTTCTTCTTCTTCTCATTCATCTGTTTCTCATCCAAATATAAATAAAAAAAAATGAGATCTTTAGTTTCTTAAATTTTGTTAAAAAGGGTGTGTTTTTGATTCAGCCTTTATATATATATATATACTCGCGAAGAAGAAATGTCACTGGAGATGATGGCAGCAGAACGTGTTTGTTATGTTCACTGCAACTTCTGCAATACCATTTTAGCGGTACAAAACCTTCACCTTTCTATATATATATGTTTGTGTTTTATGACTGTGTACAGTACTTTCGTTTTCAGCTGAAAAGACCACCCAGTTTTTTTTTTTTTCACTTTAATTGTTCAGACTGTTGGAGGAGGAAAAAAGTGTTTATTTATGTATATATATATGAAACTAAATCATGGGTTTTGTTCTTTTTACTGTTGGAATCTTGAACATGGTTACAAATTGTGAGATCTTTTGTTATTTCTCCATAAATCTGCCTAAAAAACTGTTTTTGGAGCATATTTTATGAGAATTCCCATCCGGGTTTCTTACTAAACCCTCAGATTTGTGCAAATTTTGCTTCCAAAATCCAAGAACATGAAGTGAAGACGTTGAAGGTGTGAAGTGGATCCAATATTAGTAGCTAGGGTTCTTGAATTTTTGTTGACTGTTCTTTAAATTAGGTCTTTGGTAACAGTAATTTATTACATCCCAGATCCTTCTCTCTTTTTTTATTAATATTTTAATCAGTTGAATTAGGTTTAGATCCGATCGAAGCATTCTTGCAAGCTTCAATTCAATTTTCTCGAAAGATCAAAAGCTTTTTTTTCTCTTTACCTAATTTTCCTGAAACCGATGCGAAGAAAAGAGGTGTTTGGAGAGTGAAGCAACCCAACCCCGAAATGGTTCGAGTCTCGACTCTATGGTTTTCGTTCCAGTCACGTCGTTTTCTCATCGATCTAAATTTTCCATCTTTTATCGTCTTGTTTGCGGTGGTGTCAGATCGGAAGTCAGTAAGAAACCACCATGGAAAAGGATGTTTGAAGAGAGAGAGAGAGAGAGAGAATTCATGAAAAAAAAAAAAAAAAAAAAGACCAAAGTTGTGTTTTGTTTAAGGTCTTTCAGGTTTGGTTAATGTATGAATTAATGTTAAGTGTTCTGTCGGACAGGTAAGTGTTCCATGCAACAACATGTTCACACTGGTAACTGTGAGATGCGGCCATTGCTCAAATCTGCTGTCTGTAAACATGGGAGCTTCTGTTCAAGTTCTTCCTCCTCAAGATTCCCAACCGGTAAAATATATACATGAACGGTTAGATGAACACGACTCGTCACAATAGTAATATGGGATGAAACATTTTTATCGTCCAACAAACATATTATTATTTATTTATTTATTTATTTAATTAAAGAGATATTTTGTTTGTTTATGTGTGTTAGGGTAATAAACAGCAGCAGGTGAGTGGTGGGGATTGGAGCAAGGACAGAGGCTCTTCTTCTTCTTCCTCTTCTTCCTCTTCAAAATGCACTAAAATTGCCTCTCTTGATTCTGCTGAACGTGACCAACACAGAATCCCTCCTATTCGCCGTCAGTTTTCTCTCTATTATTTATTTATTTATTGTTTAATTTCATTATGAATGTTTTTTTTTAATAATTAAATACGAACAAAAAAAAACTAAAATTTGATATTGATTATGATTTGATTAAATTTTCAGAGAGGTAGATTGGGATATTAATTTTGCAACAGTTCACTTTTATGCTCACGTTTTTTGTTTTCTTTTTAATTTAAAGATCACACGTCCTTACCAACAAGACATTATGTGAAAGCCTCTTCCTAACAAACATATTTTAAAACAGATAATATTTGCTAACGGTGAGCTTGAACAATTATGTTCTTGATCTTTTTTTTTTTGTTACTTTTGCTTGGCCAAATGTTCGTCTCTAGACTTTGATAAGGTTGGTATAGGTAAGAACTACGATGGTTAAATGAAATTAATAGTGTGGTTTAATTGGATGAGGTGTTAGATGCATACGGACGTGGACCCATCTAGGATGGTGACCATACATGCATAATAGAATTCGACCCATCAATATCATGGGCCATTCTTTGTATGCATGTATGTTAATTTGGTACGTATGTATGTATGTGTGTATATATATATATATGATATGTATGGGTTATTTTGGTTATTAAAACCATAGCCATATTCTGAATAAATAGCCTTTCACTCATTTGTCATGTCATTGATTCCTCTGCTCCTTTGCACTTTTTTCATTCCTATTTAATCTCGTCTCTTAATACGTTTATTAATCATGTTTAATAGTATAATATAATGGGTTTGGATGTTGGCAGCACCAGAGAAGAAACAGCGTGTTCCTTCAGCATATAATAGGTTCATCAAGTAAGTTGATGGCTTAATTAGTTTGGGATTAGTGGTCTTAATTAACCTTAATTAATGGGTTTAAGTGTTTTGTTTTGTAGAGAGGAAATCCAAAGGATTAAGGCTAACAATCCCGACATTAGCCATAGAGAAGCCTTTAGCACTGCCGCTAAAAATGTAAGTTCTCGAACCTCTTGCTCTTGCACGAAACTAAGATCGAGTTTTAGGTAAAAAGCGTAAAAATTAAAATGTAAAACTCGAAAGTTTAAAGCTTTTGGGATAAATATAGAAAGGTCTTTGATTAGACGTACGTGACGATACGGGAAGAGTCGTAATCTAGATGAACATGACTAATTCTAGTTTTAGACGTAAATTTTTTTATCTTTTTTAAGGAAATATAATTACTGGTTGATTAAGGATTAAAGTGGGTAATTAAATGATTAATCCATGTAATTAGTGGGTGGTTTGATTTTGCAGTGGGCACATTATCCTCACATCCGCTGTGGGCAGAAGGTGGATGGAAACAAGCAAACAAAATAAGCTTGAATTTGACCAGAGATCATCAGTCCATCCAATTATCCAATGGGGTTCTGCCACCTGTTAATTCTAGAGATGATGATGACGTGTCAATAGATTAAATACTAAATAAAACATCTTCTTTTTTTTTTTTTTTTTTTTTATTTTTAATTAATGTGTATTAATTTAGATTCTATTATTTCCAACAAAAATTGAGGTTGACGACGTCCTCTTGCCCTGACCCTATAGGAAAATAAATTACTTTGATAACCTCACCCCCCTCTCCCATGTCCTTTAAATACGTGTGATGTAATAACAAGTGAGATTAATGTTATTAAATTACTATGTCCTAAAATTGACTTTTGAGATGATAATTGACATAGTCCAAGTCATCACTAGCAGATATTGTTTGTTTTAGCTCATTTTAAAACGTGTCTACTATGAAGAGGGTCTAACCCTATTTCGACCAGTGCACTGCGTACCTGTGTGGAAACCTCACATCGGTTCCACTGCGTACTGTAAAGAGAGTCTAGTCCTATTTCGATGACTAGCTCTAGATTGTGAGATCCCACATCGGTTCGCAAGGGAAACAAAGCATACTTGTGTGGAAAACCTCCTGTGAAACGTTGGGTTTGGGCGGTTACAGTAATTAATGTCATATCTACTAAATTATACTGGGATTAAAGCAAAACTCATCGTTTGTCATTTTCGTAACACGATTTGAAGCGAGACGTAGATGAACGGGCGAGGCATGGAGGAAGAAGGTTGTATGGGAAGGACCACTCTAGCATTGAAAAAAGTATATAGAAGATGATGAGTTTATTGAGAGAAGAGCACTTTAATTTGAGTGTGAATTTGGAAGGTTATATATAAATCTAAGGCTGCCCATGATGGATATTGATCGTCGCAGTATTTTGCCAGAATTCACAGCCACCAGAGAGAGAGAGAGTACTGTGTGTTGTGGGTGTCAGTGTTACAGACGCCAAATTCATTGATTTTATGTAACGAAATTCAATAATATCGATGTTAGAGAATCGGAAGGGAAAAACAATGGATTTTGTTGGCACACAAAAGACATACAGAAAGATATGAATAAAGGCATTACGTTGGGGTTAGAAGCAACAGCCTTTTGGAACCCAATGCCTATGCCTATGTCAACCATATATATATATATATATATATATATATTTTTACATCTTTAATTTCTTCACCATCGCTCAATTTAGAACATGTTTTGCTTCGAACGATTCTAAGAACATATCGATGGAGTTATTGAGATTTGAATTAAAATATGCACATGGGTACATGTACGAACCCTACTTTTAATAATTGTGAACCGATGGTGGCGCAACTAGTTGTTTACACCGAACACTTTAGTTGTTCCAAAGGAATCTCACCCATAGAATAAATTAGAGCTAACTTTTGGATTTGTGGAAACTCTCTCTAACAACACATTTTTAAATTTGTGAGACTAACTGCTATACGTAACGGGCCAAAATGACAGTGTTAATTATAAATTATAAATTATAAAGGTAAATTAGGGTTTCTCGAACCCTTTTGGAAGTTGATCCAAACACAAAGGTTGTTTAAACCCTAAAGGCAGTTTTGAGAGGGGGAGGAGGATGTAGAATGGATGGGAGTGAGAGAGTGAAGAGATGAGTAAGAAGTGTGTTGATAAGAGATGTGCTGTATTCCATTGCAGAAGAAAGTATAGGCGAGAGATATAAGGGAGTGATGAGTGGGGGCCTCTATTATGTACGAAGCTGCCTCCATCAACTTAAAGGGTGGAATATGGTTGGCCTTTCAATCAAACTCAGATTCCCACAACCACCAATCACATAAATTGCAAACTAAACCTACTTTAGGGTGATAACAGTAAACGAGAGATACATGAATGACCCTACAATATAACTGTATGAAAGAGATCTCGTGGATATGCAAGTTCTTTTTTACTAACTCGATTATAACATGTTAAAATGATTGGAGTGTGAGATCCCACATGGTTAAAGAAGAGAACGAAACATTTCTTATAAAATTGTGGAAACTTCTTACTAAGAGACTTGTTTTAAAGTTGTTAGGTTAACGGTGATAAAGGAGACCTTTCGATCGTTACTTAAGGAACCATGGCTGTTAGTTTGGTTGTGATTGTGTAGATCCATTAGATTGTTTAGGGGAAAGTGGTTGCAAGGAGCGGAACATTAGTCGAAATAACCGATGTTTCGGAAGCCCATTAGGAGTAAAAGCAAAGATGTTCTTCGAAAACAACCGATTCTCCAAAAATCACTAATACTTGAACTACTCTTTATTTTACGTAGGAAAATACAAAGTTTCTAGAATTAGAAATCAATATGGTTAGGTGAACTGTTATAAAAATAATGTTGTTATTATAATGTTAAGGAGGAGTCGGGGAGGGTGGAGAAAGTGAAGAAGAGAGAATCTGAAACGTCAAATCATGAAGTTGTTGGGAGATTTGGAGGCATGTGGAGGGCTTCATGAATGGGTCTTGTCCGAAAGATAGACGGATGGATTTTAGCTTACATTATATAATATAATAAATATATAATATATAATATATAATCTCACAAACACACTACATTTTATTGCAAATGTCTGTGTCGACATGTCGTGTCACTTCTTCATGTCTCTCTTTTAAACAGTCTTTCAACTCTCCTCTCTCTCTACTAAAGCAAGAAAGAGACCATTCAATTAAAACCCTCCTTTTTCATTTCCTCAAATTCCTCTCTCTCTCCCTCTCTCTAAAACCCATACACACACACACATATATATATATATATTCTTATGCTACGTAACATACTGTTCTTCAATGATCACCCACTCCTCATCATTTCTTCTTTACTGTAAACTTATGTGTGAATTAACTTGAATTAAAGGGGTTGTTGTTTTTTTTTTTACCTCTATTTCAAGATTCTCATTATGCTTTTCTTGAGAATTTTTAATCAGGGTGAAGGATTAGTGATGAAAAACTGACCAGTCTCTGTAATATAACACAACACTTCGGTAACTTCTCTAATTTTACACCCAACTTTGAGAGGGAAAAAATCAAAGGAATTAGATTAATTTTGGGAATATTTTGAAATTAGTTTAAAGAATATTGTAATTGACGAATATAATTTTCTACTAAAAAGGAGAATTACCTTAGAGAACAACTACTAAATAAATAAATATAAATAAGCTTCTTTCAACGAGTAATTATTTAAAATTATTAAAAAAATTGGTGTATCAACAGTATATCTATGCTGATTAAAATTTATTTAGAACATAATATCTGAGAAATTGATATAATTAAAAATTTGTAATTTGAAGTAGGAGTGGTAGAGAGAAAGGGGCAATAGGTTACCTGCGCGCTGCAAGAAGGAAGAAAGAGTTGTCACATCCCACACGCCAAGAAAGGAAAGAAAAGAGCAGTGGTCCGAACTACTAAGCAATCAGCTGTCTTGGAAACTCCCAATCTCTTTCAATTTTTTTTTTTTTTCTTTTCTTTTCTTTTATGTGACATCTCAATCGCAATCTCAATCTCATCACCCAACGCATTCAATTATTCCACCTCCTCATTTCATCATCTTTTTACCAATTTCATTGCCCATCACTCTCATCTTTGACCTTCTGATATGTGTATTCTGTGGGGGATTTTGGATTCCTATATGTGTAGTGTTCTTAATGATTCTGATATGTATTCTGTGGCGAAAATCGATGCTCATTTCTGATGACAACATATTTCTCAACTAATAAACAGAAGAGAGTTGTGATGTTTTCTACTGACTAAAGCAGTAGAAAGACAGAAGCAACAACAAATGGAGAAGAAATCATTAGTTTCCAAGTCAAAAGTGCTACGCACACTTTTATCAATATTATCATGATGTACATTCATAATTTCGTACCTCGTTTGAAGCCAATTACCAGCCCAGTTTAAAATTAATACAATGGGTAAAAGAAAAAATGGATCAAAAGTTATCAATTAGTCACTACAGGTTAATGACAAAAGAATCAACACACCAACCATAGCCGCAATGAATTTCTCAGGAATTTCATGATAATAAAGAATTACTCAATATCCTAGCTCTCAGTAACCCTAAAAAATCTTCAAAAGAAAAGAGTTAGGCTTGTACCTTACGCTATTGTCCAAGACTCACAAGAAATTATATTGAAAGCCTCTCCTCTTTCAAAGATGTTAACGCCATTGAATGTAATTAGTATCCTAACATCTGTCAGTGTTCTCTTGCTTAAGCATGATGGAAACTGGCTTCTTCCGCATCGTCTTTAGGCTTGAAACTCCATTCAGGTTTCACCCATACTGAAAACTACATGTATGGTTAATCAAGGACAGAGAAAGACGAATGATGATCATGGTAAGAGCTAATTAGCATCAAATTTCCAGAAATTATCAAGACTTCCCTTCAATGAAACCTCAGTCAATTGTGAGTGTATCAAGCTACAACTCTTCGGTAGAAAAGAACGTAAGCAGCAGAAGATTTTATCTTATCCAGGCCAATTGGATAAACATGGCTATCATCGAAGTCATACCACTGGTCACCTCCTTGCTAAATCAGAAAAGAGGGGAAAACAGAGAAAACATCAATAGTTATAATCAACAATTAAAAATTTTGATGGTTGATATGAGTAAGTATTCATCTTGTAACCAGACAAGTGGTTAATAATAGGACTCTCACTGATGTGGACTTCAATTTAAAACAAATATAAATAAATAAAAAGACAACAAGAGGGAAGGGGCAAAAAAAAGAATGGTCTTGAGGGGGGAGACCGGGAAGAGGCTGAATAGATGCAGGAGGTAACGGGACCGGAAATCAGAAGGAAAAAAAAGGGATCAGGTCTTGAAATCAGAGTTCTTCAAATTTGAGGTAGATATAATTTTGTTCTCACATGCAAAGGCTACCATGAACAGAGATGATAATGTTAGTCTCTCTGTATGAAGTGAACTCACAGTTACGCTCTCAGATTGCATGCGGCCAAAGAATGTGCTCTGAGCCCACAAACTTTCAAGCATCAAAAGTATACTAATTGTAGTTCTTATGAGAGAGAGAGAGAAATAGAGGAGAATTGGGGAGTGTGTTTTTCCATTCAATCACTATGCACTATAAATTCAAATTTAGTTAACTCCATAAAAAAAGCAACTTACTCCACAAAGGTAGCAACCAACTCCAAAAATAGCAACTAATTAGAAATAGACTAGAAATAGAAATAGACTTAAAGCTTGAGTTTACTAACACCGAGTTAACTCAGTTAACTCAAAAGCACATTTCCAACCACAAATGATGACTTGGAAAAGAAAAGAGAAATTAGGACTCGGTTTGTCACTAGTACTTCAAGGTTCAATTGACTATATGGTCATTGTTGACGTATTAAACTGACTTGAGGCAGAAATTGTTGTTCTAATCATCAGCGGCATACTATTTCATATGCAGGCTAGGAAAAGTACTAGCAAACTAAGATTTATAATATCTGCTTCTTACATACAAGATGAACTGATGTAGTAGAACATATTTGATTAGTTGCTTGTTGATTTGTAGCTTTCAATTTACTGATATAGACAAAAGGTAGAAAACAGAAGAAATGTGAGGCATCTTGGGAAAAGAAAGAGTAACATCACTTACATGGACAAATGCTGTGTAATGGCCACCTCCCATGCTCCCATAGTGATTGCTGACTGCATAAAGCACATAGCGAGTACAAGAGTGACCATTCTTATAGGCAACGTGCATCGATAAATCCAGATCATCAATAGGAAAGTCAACGTATGTCTCTAGCTTGTTCTTCATGAACCGGCTATATGAGAACCTCTTCAAATGAATAACCAAAATCTCTGGTAATCTCCAAAGATCTAACTTTTTACTGGCTTGACAGTGTTTTTTGCAAGTAGGACAATACCTGAATAAAAACATGACGGTACATGATATCAGGAAATCAACAATAGGCAAATGTAACCATAAGGAAGATAGTTAAATTATGAAATGAAAGATTTTCAGATCATAATGTTTCAATTTCCAAATTCCAAACAACCAAATCAGAATTACAAAGTTCGTTATGCACATTCAATTTCTTTAATAAAAGGAAACAAAAATATAAATGAACTGACCACATGTCTTCGGGTCCAAGAGGCTCCTCCTGCAAAAAAGCTTCAAGGCACTTATACAGAGAAACAGATTCTAGAGGTCTCTTTGTAAGATAGCTGGATTTGAAAACCTCAGGTAAAGAGGTAAGAAGGCGAGTGCCATAACGCTCAATTTGCTTTTCTGGCCAGGACACAAGCACATATAGCCGCTTGCTCTTTTCCGACCCGACTACAAATTCACCAACTTGAATTTCAGAGCCCCGAACGAATCCCTTCTCGTCTGTAGTGTAAAATTGTAAATCAGCATCCGACGGAGAATTGTCTGCATCTTCACTTCTCAAGGGATCAATTGCACAAGCCGATCCGGAATTAATTCCATTCTCCACCTCCCTGGTTTTCTCAATTGCATCAACATCAGAGGTATGGTTTTCTTCCAAAGCATCTTGAGCAGGCACCTGGAAGGGACTGAGCAATTTTCTGTATATAGCTTGAATATCAGATCCATTAAAGGCACTAGGCAGCTTGGCCACGAGGGGTAATCCAAATGCCTTAAGCCTTGTAGTACGTTTCCCATTGATGTACTGCCTGACCAGAAAAGAAAAATTAGATCCAGGTAGGTGAGGCAAAACACGGAATATGGTTACTCGCATTCATTCATCTAATTAATCCTAGAAAGCCTAACCACGATCTGGCAGCTGTCAGTTTGTCACTAGTAAATTCATTGTTTTGTAACAAAATTATAATGAGCAATCCAAGAACTAGTTTCTCATATTGTTGAATGTTATCCAGTAAATCACGGTGCAAAATTACATTTTTTGGAGGCAAATTGCAAATGTAAATCCCAGAACATTTTAGTTATCATGATTGTATAATTTTCCAATCTACATTGAAGGGAAAAATTGAATAAACTTAATCGGCCATGGTAAATGTATCCAAGAGTTGAGTCACAGTGGAAACGTAGTTCTTANTGTTGGCCAGACCTAGTAAATACACTGCTGCACCAAAATTTAAATCTCAGAGACAATCCTCAACTTGGAATGTTATCAAATTAAGCTATTCTATTTCCCCAAAATTTTCTTCTCCATTCTAAGGAAGATAGCTAGCGTCACATCTATGTTCTATTTTGTAAATAGAAAAGCAATGTTGACTTGTAGCATGAAGCCAATTGGCTTACCTTACGTGATTAGTAAATGGGTTGCTATTAAGCTAGCTAATGGGAACAATGACAAGAATGTAAACAAGTCTAACGATTATACTTTTATTGAGCGACAACTAATATGAAATGCCGATATGACTGCTGAGGGACTTACGCTTCCTCCCATCTTTTTAATTAAGAGAGTTTTTTCCAACATCACCTATGCTACTAGCATCTCAACCAACCAAGAAAGTGACCATGTTAAAAAATAATGGTCAAATAAGAGTTAGACATTAATGAGTAAAAACTTAGAACCTCTACATCTTAATGGGAAATAGCAACATTTTTTTTATGTTAAATAATCCAATATGCATGTAACTTCAAACTTCTAAAGCTTTGCAATCAGTGTAATGAACTCTCAGCCTCCCCAATCTCCCCACCTATACTAAGTGAAAAAGATACCATCCCCTAGAGGCCAAAACTAGTTTACAATGAACTTCATAAATATAAATTTTAACTATCAGATATGAAATCACGTGAACACAAGATCCATCAGTTTAGAAATATAATGCACTTACTCCTCGATGCTTTGATGCATGAACACAGCCAAGGGCATTTGTTCATCATCTTTTGCTAAGCGATAGGCAACCAATCTGTCACCATCTCTTATCAAGGATAAAGAATCAGCTGGCTCCTCAAGATACCGTAATATGCGGTTGTTGTATACCTGCATAGAAATTCATGACTTCAGAGGTCACTAAGAATAAAGTAGTTCATGCTATATTATAAAGAAATTAATCCAAAAGCCATCACAATGCAGCCAATTGAAAAGTATTACAATCACAATGATATACCTCGGCAACCAATAAAGTCTCATCAGCTTTTAAAGAGCATGATATACTAAGTGCTTTTATTAGATCTTCCCATTTTCCGGACTTGGGAACTGTAATGGTATGTGGAGCTGGAGTACTACCATCAGTGCTCACAACTGTTAAAGTCATTGTTCGCGTTGTTGTTGAAGGAAGAGGCAGTGATAAATACATGAATGGATCAAAGGTAGTAGAAACCTTTTTGCAAATAGGACAAACTAATGTTGACTTAAATTGACCCTGCAAGGATGAAATCAAATGATGAAAGCCTTGAAGAGATATATTAAATTGGAAATGTCACTTGCCAAACTTAGACATGCGAATACAAAAAAAGTAGCATTCATAAACAAGTCTGATACCTCAATGAACGTAACTAATACTATGAAAAAGTAGATTTGATTTAGGCAAGAACATAAGACATTCATTAACATGCTATTACCAAGGTGAAACGCATGTGGTGCAGGTTATAAAGGAAAAATAAGGGAGGAAGGCATACTTGGCACACATCAACAATAATGGAGTCATTGCGAGCCAAATGGTTTTGCCAATATTCATCTGCTACTTCATTATCGGGTCGTCCATCTCCATCCTTGACTTCTACATAAGGCTTCTTTTTCACACGATTGAGATCTTCATGGAGCCCATCCAACAAAAAAGAAAGGAGCTCCTGTAAAAAAAAATATTGAATCAGACTACAAGACAATTGATGAAATCCTGTACCCAGAACCCTCATCCCTCAGAGGAAGGAATCTAAAACCCTGCTTTTGATAGAAAAGAAACTTCACTGACTTGAGAATCATGTTGATTAAAGCCACTGAATTGAGGAGCAAATCTAGCAAGCTTAGACTTGAACGTTCTGGGTGCCACAGGACTTGCGCCAGGCGCCCATAATTTCCTCAACATATCTCCAAATGCCAAAGCAATTTCTCCCTGAAAAGTTACTGCTTGTTACGGACTTAAAGGGGAGAAAATGAGCAGATTCTTGAAAACTGAGAAATGTTCTATATAAACATTTCTTTTTGGTAGATTTTTTTTAAAAAAAAACAAGAAACAAAACTTTTCATTGATAAAATGAAAAGAGACTGGTGCTGAAAAGATACAAACACTACAAGGGAGTCAATCAAAAGAGTAAGTGAAAGCAGTACATAAAGAGAATTACAATGAAAAAAGATGGAATTCTGGCCAAGACATTAAACTTGTAAAGAGATATCAACAAAAGACTTAGAAAGAAAACAGCATGAACAAGTCTAGAGTCAAGCCAAAGAAAAGTGATACATCTGAGGGAGAAGCTTGATATGGAAGATCCTTCAATTTTTTTTTTTAACCATAAGTTAGAATGAAAAGCCGAATATCTTAAAAAATAAAAGCACCAAAGGAGTTGGAAGATTTCCTTGAAGAAAGATTTCAGACTAGCGGATTCAAAAAAAAAAAAAAAAAGAAGAAGAAGAAGAAGCACCAAGGGGGAAGATTGTTATTAAAGATTTTGAAGATCCTCTCCAACCAAATATTTAATCTGCTCTTAGCATGCTTAGGTTGCAGCATTGATAATTGAATAAAATTTTAAAAAGAAAGAGAATCACCGAGATAAATGGATCCATGAAGAATTAAAATCATAGAAAGCATACATTCATGCCCAATGGGTTGTCATGATTTATTTCTCTACCATAGTCACCGAGAAAGTAGTCAACAAGTTTCGGAGTGTGCACTAAGCATTGCAGAGCACTGTTCATGAAACAGGTGTTGCCAAGATTTTGCAAGCCCGTCAATCCTAAAGAACCAGCTTCACGAGAGCTTCCAGAAAAAACTGAAGAATTTACACGGAAGCAGCTAGCACTCCCATTTCCGGAAACACCATTCATCATAAGTGAAGAACCACATGAATTTCCAAGAATAGAATTTGCCAATTCATCCTTTTTCCCTTCTTTGCACTTTATGAAATCTGACAACCCATAAACTTGTAATTCAAGTAGAAGCTGTGCCCAAAATAAAAACAAGAAACAGCCTTCAGAAAGAAACCTTTTTATTGCCATCAAGTCGATTACTATCTATAATCACAAAGCAAGCTTATGAAAATTTCACTTCATATAATTAGGGACTGGGAGTGGGGACGGAAGAACACTCAAAAAATTATTTCTAACAATTATATTTTCTAATTTTATTTAACTAATGAAAAAAGGCCACTTTTGATCACATCTAAAGTACGCCAATGTCAGATAAGTTGCAAGTAATTACTTGCTTAATAGAGTACGTCTCCTTGTAAAAGACAGTAAAAAGATGCCTGCATCTCATTATAATACTATGAAAAATCTCAATAGTTCTCTTCTAAATTCTATTGCCGTGCCCTAATTAAGAAACCCCGTGGAATAAATGCAACAAATCAATAACGCTAGCCTCCTAGGGAACCACTCATACCTTTCTTCGATTTCATTGTTAATTGTTTTCTTTGAAACTAACCTTGCTACTCTATGCGCACTTCACTTACAAAGAAGTTTCATCAATAAACAGTGGAAGTTCACTCTCTTATAGACATGGTATATGAAATAAAAATAAAATTCTTAAACATCTCATAATTCATGGAAGCTTAGAAAATAAAGTAGATATTACACTACATTTTCAGAAAAGTATTCGTGTATTGAAAATATTATAGCAATCCAAGCATGATCTGACTGTTAATGACTCTAAGTCAAACCAGTAAAGAAGAAATTGTTAAAGACTAACCTCTTGGTCTGACTGTCGTTGCTTGTTACTGTTACTAAAAAAGGATATTGTTTCACCCGAAAAGTCCCAGATTCGCAACTGCATACAGCGTATCATAAGATATACAATTTGATCGTAAATATTTCCTTTTGGTGCTAGAGAAAGAAAGTGACATTAAAAGAGAAGAAAGATTGTTACCAACTCTGACTCGACATTGAAGATTTTGCATGCTCTTCTAAATAATTCGACTACATTATCCTGCCAATATAGAAAAAAATATACTAAGAATTAACTAGCATACATTGGGTGATAGTAATTTTTTTTAAGAAAATAAGACTTAAGTGAAAAGTCCAAGAGAGAAACTAAGTTGAAAACAGAGTTTTCTCCCCTCCGAATTTCATACTCTCTTTATTTCCAATCACATTGCAACTCAGAGTTTCACTTTAAAAGCTGCACTGGAACTACGTGATGAATAAGATGGTCCTTACCAAACAAACAGTACACGCTGGGATGGTAAAAACAAAAGATAAATGGACATTTCTTTTATAGGCTTAAGACAAGGGGATAGAGAAATCAATAGGAGGGTATTCATTTGAACCAAATTCTGTATTTTTCCCAACGGAAAGCCAAGCAAAAGAGTAACGGCAACTAGAGAAAGGGGGGATTCTATACCAACTTTCTTGTCTCAACGATGGGTGATGTACTATGTAAATTGACTAATACATAAAAAATAAAAAAAGGTAAATGGCCGGAAGTAATCTCCATCAAGAAAAATAATTTTTACTTCCCATTTGCCTTTTGCCTAAAAAGCTACTAGGATTTAAATTGAAGACCTCAAAATATTTGAGATCGGAGTTCGTCTTTTAACTGCTAATTCAACAAATAGTTGTAAATGCTAAAGGGTCCGCAAACTATCAATGAAGTCATAGAATCTAAGATTAATAAAATTTGATATGGTAATGAAGCGACCTTTTTGCTTATTCTCACTCCCAAAATATTTGCCTCCCGTTGGATAGAAAGCCTTAGCTGCAAAGGATAAACATCTGCTATATTATTTTCTGCAGCGGAAAAGCTACCACCATTCCTCGTTGAAGACTTGGAATCACTATGCCTACAACACAAACCGCAAGGAATCCTTAAATGGTCTTGCATGATGAAATTCAGCCGTAACGAAAGCATCGGCACATGAAAAAAATTCATGGTTGCAAGGAAGAGCACATCACTTTTTACTAACATGATTAACTAACAGGAGGTGCCTAGAATTAATTAGCTGACTAGTAAAAGTAAATAAGTACAAAATATTTTAGGGGAAGAAAAGAAAAAAGAAAAAGAAAAGGAAAACCCATGTAGACAGAAAGTTTACAGGAATCTATTAATAGTTCAAAATATATTCGGCAAAGACAGGAACCTATAGTGTTACTAGAAGTGATCATCGAAGCTTTCTTTTTTTCTTATGGGAAACAGTTTCATAAATGTATGAAATCGCCGTTGTTCAAGACAATGGAAGTTCAAGAAAGCTTTTTCCTTTCAGAAAACTAAATTACCTATTCTTCAATACAGAACTCAGTTCCAAAACTGGAGACATGTTGCAATTTAATTAGATTAACTTAAAATTTATAGCATTCCAAGAAGTGCTAGTGATGCGTGCAAATTAAATAGTGACATTTCAAAACTAAACTCGGATCCATGTTCGTCCAAGCTAAACTAAAATGCTACGGGCCCATGTTACTTCCTTTTCTGACCAAGTGACTATCAAACTCCAAGCAGGTTTAAGCAGAATGGTAATCGGGAATAGATGCTAACACAGTTATATGGGATAGTGGAGCTAATGGATCACAGACATCTTCAGAAGCCCTTTTAGAGAACAGAATCAGTAAAAATATCATATTTTTGTATATGCCTGGAGGCATATAAATTGAGCACCTTTAAATTGAACTAGAAGCGATTGCATTGGAGTTGTTTCATAGCATACAATATGCATACAGCAGGAATCCAGTACGAAGAGACGATAACATATTACAATCACAATAATACAATTTTATTTTTCTTTCCGAGATTCACTGGAATTATTAATTTTGATGATTGAATAACCAATCAAGTATCTGCTATTCTAGATATGCAATGGAATCAACTCAATTTCCTATCAGAAATAATCCAATTATTGAATATACGCCATACAGCTGGATGAAATAAGTCGTGGCATAGCACTCACCATTTAAGTGCCTGCACCCACATTTCTCCGGAGACCAACGCGTAGTCCCTCCCTGAAATGCCTACTTCACCATTTTCACTATTTTGCGAAGAATCCTCTTCTCTTCTTAGATTAAACACAAGATCCGAGCTGAAAATACTGTTGATGATCTTCATTGGTCCGGCATATGATGAACCTGGCGATGCCAGGAAGGGAAGTCCTCTCTTCCCACCGGCATCGCCAGTTACAGAATCGTGCGCGTCCTTCCACCACCTGAATAATTCAAATCGTAAATTCCCTTAGACACACTGCGCTCGCATTTTGACATCTCTCCACTGCGAAGCACCCTCACAACAGTTCAAAAGAGTAAAAAAGCTGCTTCATCTAAGCTACAAGGCATAACATAAAAGGTCGAAATGCACTCAGTATCCAACTTCTTTCACCATCACAAAGCACATTTCGGTTTTCTTTTATCCAAACTAACCGCGCAAAATTTCTCAACTAAACGCATGGATTAGTCGATCAAATTTGCCTAATTCAAGTTTCCAATAAAGCTGTAATTCAGATTCGTAAATGCTATACCAAAAAGCACGAAATCCAAGTATCCAACAATGAATCTACCTGTATGGAACGAAGTAAACTCGCTGATCGTTATCCGAGTCGAGATGCAAAGTGGATGTAGAGAGATCTTCGGATACACCGCCCATAGCAGAGAAAGTAAGACGGTGAAGAGAAGAGTTCAGAAATCACTGATGGAAAAGTAGATCATTGCAGAGAGATATACACACAGACAGCTCGAGAAAAAATGGCGGATTGAAGAGAAACAAGTGGAGCTTTTGTGTGAAGAGGATTGGAGGAGGGAAAAATAAAATTTTATATATTTCTTCTTCAAGAAATGCAAATTGCAATCCTGTGGTGCCAAATTATGAGATTATATATATATAATTTTTTAAAAAAATTTATTTCTGCAAAATCAAATGCGGTAAATTCTCCGCGGATAAATTTTACCTTCTTTGTTTTTTTTAATAATTCACTTTTTTACGGCTTCCTTTTCAGAGATTTATAAAAGGAAATAAATCCCAAAATTAATTTTTTACATTTTGATATTCGTGTTTAAGATAATTTTGGTGCAGATTTTTCTTCCTTTCCTTTTTTTACCTCTTCCTTACCGCCTATCCGAATGGTAAAAAATTAATAAATGTATAATTTAATGTGAGTTTTAAAAACTGCCTTTGCGGAATATAAT
Source organism: Cucurbita maxima (assembly GCF_002738345.1). Lineage (NCBI taxonomy): Eukaryota > Viridiplantae > Streptophyta > Magnoliopsida > Cucurbitales > Cucurbitaceae > Cucurbita > Cucurbita maxima. The sequence goes on along the minus strand of NW_019272025.1, from coordinate 5,648,788 downwards.
CCGAAATTGCTTAGAAGTCCGTTCACTGGAATTATTAATTATTCTTTAATTTTATACGAGGAAAACTCGTATATTTTTATTTTTATTTTTGTTCACTAACTTTTATGGTCTCTTCAAAAGTTCCTGCAGAGCAGAGCCCCATTGTGAGAGTGGACTGTATTGGCTATGAAATCTAGCAAATAATATAAATATATTAAAATTACTTTTTCAATTCTATTTGGATTTTACCATTTTTTTTCCCTTGTCATTTTTCATTAATTACTAAATTTTTTTAAAAAAATCTTTTTTTCCTTTTTCATTTTCTGTCTCTCATCTTTCTTTCCTAGTAAATACTGTCTTGCTTCATAGTTTTAAAATTCGTGACGTCAATTGCATAGTCAACTGCATAGTTCTAAACTTTGTTGTATATCATCAACCTCATAGTTTTAAAATGGTTCTACTAGGGAGAGGTCTGATTCTTTTAGAAGAATTGAATTTAGTACCCTCTTTACCCAAGTCAGGTAAATTTTGATTTTAAATATGGAGAAAAATTACATTGAAAAGACAAACCTAACACAAAAATATACAATATCTACCTTATGTAACACATTGGAATTATTTAGCTACCATGTTTACTGAAGAATAACGGTAAATGGACTAGAACTATTGGAAAATATTCAAATATTCAAATACCTAAAAGAGCCAACTATATCAAAGTAATTAAAGAGCGTTGGAATTGAGTCGTGTGTACTAAACGGCAGTGAAGTGTAAATGGTGATGGTAAAAGAGTAAGCAATCCTTAAACCCCAATAACTTTATTTGGGAATGAAGGTAGGATTCGATTTGGCTTCAAGGAAACCAAACCAAACCCAGGCGAAAGAGAAAGGGAATGGCATCCAATTCTAACAGAATCACTCACAAAGTGAAATATTAAAGCGAAGAACAACATGATTTCTTTTCCCCAGCAAGTAAAAGTGTGTATGCTGTGAATATTGGGCAGGCAGTTTCAGAGGTGAGGCCCTAACAGATATCATTGATAATAATAACACAAAAGAAGAGAGACAGAAAAGTGAGACCACCGTATTGCAATAGCTGGTCAAGATCTGGAGGCAATGGATATGTGCTCACATGCCACGTGATGTTGCCATTGGAACCTAACCTAAAGTAACCATCAAAGAATTTTTATAAGAAAACAAAGCATTATACATTGAATAAATGCTTTCCTGAAAAGAAACTCACGTATATATGCATATTCTTTTCACCATCTTTATACTTCTGGTCACAATACGAGTATAAATGTATTAACTACTGGATTGTACAATACTCAAGTTGCTAAGCTGGTAGCAAGGGCAAAAGTACGAGTGTTCTAATCGCTTATGGATAACATGATTTTTTGTTTAAATGAAGATTAAAGATCATCTATGAGATCTTACATCGGTTGGAGAGGGAAACAAATCAATCTTTATAATAGTGTGGAAACCTCTTCCTAGCAAACGTGCTTTAAAAACTTTGAGGGAAAGCCCAAAGATAACAACAATATATGCTAACCGTGTGGGCTTAGGCTGTTACATATCACATAAAAAAAAATACCTCATTTATAAACGAGTACATTGAATATAGTCTCAAATGAGGATTAGAAGACAACTTTATATTAAATAATAAGTTTAATCAGTTCTACCGCAAGATTATATATATATATACTTAACAGTTGGAGTCCGCAAATCAAGAGAGTGTGAACCAGTGAGGAAAGGAAACCATGCAAATTCACATAAAGAAAACTTTTATGTAAAGCATTAAAGAAGAAGCTTTTATATAAAGTGGCAACGTAATTCCGATACAAGCTCATCAATCAGATCATGGTAAGCCACTATCTCCAACTCCAAAGCTCCTAAAAATTCGAGGATCCTACAACTTAAACATTGATCTGTTCAGGTCGGCAAGAACTGGGATCCAGAGATACCATAGATCATGAGCTCTATAGAGAAAAAGGGTGTGCAACATAAAAGTGCATGACTTTAGGGTGAAAAAACAGCTTAGAGGTTTGTTAAGGAAGACTAATCGGACAATATAAAAATGCGTAATTTTATACTGAAAATTAAGCAAGTTTGATTAGTAGTACCGTGAGCCAGTGTCATAAACTCGAATCCAAATTAGAATTCCGCGCAGAATTCCCAAGAAACCGAGTTCATTCTCTGTAGGAATTGAAATGTTCAGATTCATAATTTTGATGTGCTCGTCCAGAAGCAGCTACGGTTGTAACTCCACTATTGCCACGAGGATTACCTGGGCCAATGCCCCCATTTGGGTAATGGTCCCTTATTCCCTTCTGATACTGATGGTGTCGTGCACTCGATTCCCTTCGTAGCAGCTCATCACGACGACCAGCATGTTGAGCTCGAAGTGCTGCTAATTGCTCCTCGTACTGAGAATTGATAGCGATAATTCTCTGAAGATATGCATCAAAATGAAGTATGTTCGGTAAAGATGATGTGAAAAACGAGAATGCAAGTACTGAAATAGGAATGTGCAAATATACCTCTCTATGTCGAGCATTTTCCTCATCCTCAACATCATTTTGTTCCTTGGAAAAGTTAATGATGTCATCAATGAATTTCTGCTCGAGACCGTCAAAATTCTGTGGCAGCAGGCCATCTCCAAACCTACTTTCCATGTTTTTCCCATGGGATTGAAATCTGAGATCGCTGTTGCTTCCTTTCTCAAGAACGAATTTTGGATTTGGTCTCTGACCTTGAAAGTATGATCTTCTGAGATCACCCCCTTGACCTATGTTTAAACAAGCATATTTCTCAGTGCAGAAATTCTGAAAACTTCGTTTAACAAGAGAAGGCAGAAATTCTTTGCATGGGAGAAGTATATAAACATCTTAAAGGGAAAATATACAAGGGAAAAGGTAAAAAATAAATAGAATAACAATGAATAGAAATTCTCTCTATCAATAAACAATTAACAGCTTGATACTATGAGGAATATCATATCACCCAACCATTATGAAATGGATGCTGTTTTGGCATCAATTAATCGCTTTATTCTTGATAACCACATCTGTGGATACCTAGCTAATTCAACTATCATCTGACCTTGATAGCTTTTGAATGGGGAATGATGAATCTAAAAGAATTAATAGTTCGATTTCTTTTTCGTTAACGGTCTGACTAATCATCTTATATCCAAGAACTATATCATGTGAAAGTAAACTTTGTAAGAGTGTAAATGCCATAAGGCAATTATAGTCATGTTGTTAATTTCTCTTTTCAGTTTCCCAAGGAAAATACTAAATGTAGCTTTGGGAGCACAGGTGAGAATTTCAGATCATATAACCAAGTAGACTCGAACCCACAAAAGAATCAAATGAGTCAACCCAAACATAGCTCAACTGTGTCATCGACCAAGAGGTTATTGGTAGAATCAAAGAGGTTGAAATTGATATCAATAAACAAGTACCTGATATGGTTTATTTTACATGGTCTATGAAAGGGATATTGTAATGTACAAGAGAATAGAACACTTCATAAGAAAACAGGTGCAAGCAACAATAAGTGATGGATGCAATACACAGACTATTAATGCTTGCCTTCATTGAACATGTGAGAGGCCATAGAATTTGGCATCTTCGACTCATCTCTTTCCCGTCTCCATTGATCCTCATTTTTTGAAGCTATATATGAATTCTCTCTCTCTGGAGTGAAGGCTTCCAGCCGTCCTTCAAAAGGATCAGGGTGGCTTTGTTCAATCCTTTGACTGGGAACTTGATGCATTTGAGAAACTGAATATGAGCCAAGTCCTGAATCAGAATATTGCCTCTGCTGTCTCATTGTTACGGCCACCTGTAAAAACCACCAAATTTTAAAGAAGCTCGTATCAACCAAAATTTGAAATCCAACCATTCCCAAGTTGAAGTGACATTTTCAAGATCATATCAATCAAAATTTGAAAACAAACCATTCCCAATCCCAACACCAACACCCCATCCCCTCTCTACAACAAACATATTTAGGTCCTACTGTGCCTTCAAGCACTCTCTAATGCGTGGCAGCTCGTATAGAACATTGTTCCTTTTGCAACCTGCCACGAAACCCAAGTATTCGGGAACAGCCTTCTCAAACTCAGATAATTTAAACCAAACCAAAGTAACTAACAGACCAAAATTTTAAGTATTCTTGAAACTGAAGTGGCCGTGACGCCATATCCAGATACTTCTAGCTCACTCTCTGAAGATTATACACACCAACTCTTGCACTAACGCCAGTTTTAATACCTTAACAGATAAAAAATAACTATGGAAAAACGTGAAATCATTGACTAAGAGGCAGCAGACGAGCAACTACGAGCCAAATCATCGCTCTAGACCGATAGCATCTCATGTAGAACGACACATAACAGTAGTATTGCAGGTATAGCAAGAGTTTCGATCAAACGCAGAAAATTTCAAGAACAAAATATCTTTGTACCTTATATGATTTTTTCTCTGTAATGATAAAGTTATCCTCTCCAGATTGAAATCGAAGCCCGCAACGTCTCGAGGAAATGAGATGCTAGATGAGGACGATCCAGTTCGGGTCATGGCAGATCCGCACGCCCCGTAACTGTGACCCGCTACACAAACCCCGTAGCGCTTGATCAGTTGATCTCTCTACTCCAACAAAAATTCTAGCAAGTCCTTCATTTCATAATTATGTCTTTAATTTCTATAGATAGCTTTAAAATCTTGACCATATTTCTTCGTACCATTATGATGTTCATTGTTATATCATCTTTTCCTCTCTTATACTCCTAATCCGTTTTGTGCTCCTCTGTTATGTTCTTTATTTCCTTTTTTCTCATATTTATATATATATTTTGAGCTATCTCCATTTGCTCTCATACATTTACGATATTGCTTTCACGTGACACTGAAATAAATGAACTTAGCTTGTTCGTGTACAACCCTCTTCAAATAGGCTAGCTACCTTGATTTATGACTTAAATATAGACTTTTGTCCTATTATTTTATTGTAAAACTCGGCTACTATCATAGATCTCCTCCTTCGAGTAGTATAGAACGAAGAATTTTGGAGCTAATTTAACTCGGCACAACCTCACGATATATTTAATCCTAGCAAAAGTAATTTATACATTTATTACAAAATATAATTGTTGTCAATAAATTTAATAATGATCATTTTAAAGTTAAATTTTTCTTAATAAAATAAATATAAGAAAAAACGAGCGGAGTGTGGAGTGTTCGTAACAAATCAACAAAATTAAATTGATTATTCTTTACCTTCGTCAATTAAATAAGACACGTGCAAAAAAATAGGTATTAAAATGAAATAAATAATTGAGAAATTATAGAGAAATGTGTATTATTTGATAATTACAGCACATCATATTGAATAAAAAATGATAATTATTGATAAAAATAAAAGGTATTATTGTATTTAATGATATATGCATAACAGAGGAGAGAAGAAGCTTAGGGAGTTTGCGTAAAATGATTTAGAAAAGGTTGTGTATTAAGGAAAATTATTAATTTTTGAAGCAGTTGCATACTAGCTTTAATTTATGTATTTTGAATTTTGATTTATATATTTTATAAAATAAATAGAGGAAAATAAACTAAAATAAATAAATAAATAAATACACGGAACCAATATACATCACAATAAAAAAAAAAGTTACTGAGAAAAGTAAATTTTAACGAGATATTGACCATAGAAGTGAATATATTTTATTTTTTTTTATTTTTTTATTTTTTTATTTTTTTTGTTGGTTGGAAAAGACATAAAGAAAAGGTTTATTCCAATTTACTTTAAAATAAAAAATAAAAAGCAATGGAAATGACCACCAAATAAAGTTACGGTAACGATAACTTTTGGAGCGGTAAATTCAACTTACAAACAGACAGAAGGGCTTTTCTATTTCTCTCTCACCCATTTTCTGTTAATTCCCAGGTCAGCCGATAAAGCGTGCGATTTGCCCAACCGTCTATAAGAGAAACACCCACGACAAAATGGAATGTAGCAATATTCATTATGCTGGAGAAGTTTCATCATTAATTTTTCCCCACCAGGGTTCTCAATTTTGCCTGCCATGGATCCCTGGATTCACAGGTTCAGGCATCGCCTCCTCGCATGGTTTCATCGATCTCGTTCTGGTACTTCACTTCTGCGCTTCGATTTCGCCCTTTTTTTGTTTGTTTATATTTGTAATGTGTTTCGCATATTTGATTTTGTTGGCACTGGTGAATTTCAAGCAAATATGATATTTGGTCAATTGGTCCATTGGATTCCGTGAGGCTTTGTGACGATTGTTGATTGTTGTGGTTGAATTATGATGCTTCTCTGTAGCTTGGCTCTGAACTGTATCGGAATTTGGAAATTGGACGTTGACTGTGCTTTCACGTGATATTTTTACGTGCAAAATTGTTAAAGAACGCATTTCACATGAGGAATTCAACGTTTAAATGATTTTAAATCTTGCGTTATAATCTACAGGATTTTCCTTACCTTTATTCTCGTCCTGTTATGAACTTTTCGAATTTCAACACCTCATTTTCTAAAGGCGTCGACGAGCTGCTCTTGCTCATATTAATGGCACCTAGTATCGATTTGAGCGATATTATACCCAATCATACACTTAGCGGCATTATACATACGTCAGGGGCTTTTTCTTTATGTTTTGTGCTGATATGTTTGTCTGTTTCTGCATTTTTCATTTTCAGCGATCTAAATCCTATGGATTTAGATCACATCACCTATTTCCTGCAATAATGTTCTTGTACTTTTATATGTCTGGAAACAACTACCTAAATATAACTCAATTGACTTTCTATTTCAGTGCCAATATTATACGTGAGGCGTTTTTCGTACAGGGAAATAAAAAGGGCAACTGGTGGGTTCAACAGAGTTGTCTACACCAATCCTCAGTGTGCTGCTTATAATGCTAGATTTCAAGATGGCAGTGTTGCATTGGTAAAAGAACTGAGAGCTTTGAATGACGATGTCTTCAAGACGGAAGTGCAGCTCCTTGGACGCTTGCACCATCGTCATTTACTTACATTGAGAGGCTTCTCCACAGGGCATAAGAGGTTTGATGATTCTTATCTTGACTGCCAATCGAATGAGTATAGTCTTCGCTTCATCTTTGTTTGTCGGATACTTTACTCTAACATGCATAATATGAGGATATCGCTCTCTTGTATTGTTCATATGGCGCTATACACTGACTATGTTGTGAAATGTCAACTTGCATTCCCGTGGAGTCTCTACAGTTTGGGCAGAAATGTCGATTATAGTATCGCTTATCCTGGATGCAGCATAGAAATGTTTCAAATGGCTAATAATCTTTAACACTTTGTCATATATAGTTGTTTTTCGGTGCCTGTCATATTACTTCATGCATTCTCAAATGCAATTAAGTAGAATAAGCCTCTATGACATAGATCTACCATCATATGGCTGGATTATTTGAATAACATATTGGGATACTTTGTTCTACGAGGATATAGGCTTTTACTCGTTGAGAGATTGTTATGTTTCAGAGATATTGTGATTAGGTGAAAGAATTTGAGTATAGGTTTGAAATGAGATAGGTTTAGCGGAGTAGATCAAATGGGAAGTCTAACTATAATAGTTTCAAGCCCACCGCTAGCAGATATTGTCCACTTTGGGGTTTCTCAAGGATTTTAAAATGCGTATGCTAGGGAGAGGTTTCCACACCCTTGTAAAGAATGTTTCGTTCTCCTCTCCAACCGACGTGGGATCTACCATGAGGAAGAAGAGAGAACCCCACGTTAAGAACTTTTCAAATGCACAAATAAAATTTGATCTGATCGAAACATCTCTGCATACGGGAAGCAATTTTTATTTCGAATTTGATCACAGCAGTTGCTTTTGACTTGTTCAATATCAACTATTATGTCCATTGATTAGTTGCTGTCGTTTGGCATTTTCACATTTCCATTTTATCCTTTGATTCTATGCAGATTGCTCGTGTTTGACGAGATTGGCAATGGAAGCTTGAGGGATCATCTTAATGGTATCATCGAGAACTGAGTTATTTGAATGCATAGTTTCGTTTGACATAGATGATTGCATCACAATGGTCCTTCTGTGGCAGATCCTCTCAGGACTCCCTTGAATTGGAGGGCGAGGCTGCAAATAGCCGCAAGTGTGGCTGCTGCCTTGGTAAGTTCTCTAAACTTAACGACACTGTTGTCACTTGATATATCATAAGTGAGTTCCCATGACCTCCTCGAATAACATTCGAAACAAAGGGCTTAAAGCATCCATAGTTAAATTATCTTTGATGCAGGAATACTTGCTTCTTTTCACCGACCCCCCAATGTGTCATGTCTCCATTTCCTCAAACACTATAATGTTAGATGAAAATTTCACTGCAAAGGTACCGAAATAATCTTTGGAGTTTCCTCGCTCGAATTTTGCGAAAAAACATGTTAAAATTCTTCCTTTTTACCTGCTCAGATATCTGATGTTGGCTTTCTCTACTCCCCGGTAAGCAGCGGTGATCAGGCAGATGCATCAAAGGCAGATGGTTAGTTTTTCAAATAAAGAAATGGGAGAGATCTGCAGTATCATTCTCCCCATGTTTAAGATTTAAGATTGAAGTTTTCGTTGTCTTCTGATAACCACTGCAGATTTCATGGATGAGAAATGTGGAAACATAATTTACCAGCTGGGAATCCTAATCCTGGAGCTCATAACGGGACAATCATCAGATGGGACAAGCGGCGATCTCATCAAATGGATCCAAGGGAAAAACTTTGCGAGGTCAATGAACAAGATGATCGACCCTGATCTGGGAAATAGTTTTGACAACAAAGAAGTGAGAAATCTTCTATCAATAGCAAAGCTGTGTGTAAAGTCCAGAGAAAAGCCAAGATTCTCCATTCCACAGATTTTCCGGTATCTGCAGAGTAAAGTAGATGTTACTAGCACCTACTAGTATTTTCTTCTTCATTTTTTATTTTTATTTTTATTTTTATTTTTTGTTTCTGTTTTGTTCACGACTTATTTTCATACCCACGTAAATTAAATTATTTTATTAGGAAAAAGAAAAAAAATCTATTATTCTGTTCCTTCTTCCTTCATGAGTTCATATAAGAAAACATCTTTTTGGAGGTACACCTTGTGAGCTATTCCGGTGAACACATCATATTAAATGACATTTGTATACTGTAATAACAAAGGCTATGAGAGGTTGCCACGGCTAATGGTAAATAAATTTGGAAGACGGTTTTCAAAAATAAAAAATTTAAATTTTGATTGTTATCTAATGGGTAAACTATGTATATATATATATATATATATTTGTTAAGCAAATTATACAATGACCCATTCTGCCTCCTCCAATAACTACTTGAATTTACTGAAATGTCCTTGTTGAACTTGAACTCTCTGTTTAAATTTACCTGTCTTTAAATTTAAACTAGTTTAAGGAGGGTTCATTAAATTATTAAATTTTAAGTTTACATATTCTTAAATTTCTAATTTTAAATACAATAAATCAATTAATTTTTTGTTTAAATGTCATTTAAAATTATGAGCTATTTTTACCCGTGCTCATAAATGTAGACTAAACTTGTAATATAGTCTAAATTTATTTCAACATGAAGGGTATAACAATGACATAATATCTACCATTCAAAAGTACAATGACATAATATCTACCATTCAAAAGTGCGAATAGATAAATATTATTACTCGAGAAATTATGATAGAAAAATGAAATTGGGATGGAAGATTCAATCTTCATTCATACTCAAACATTTAAATATGATACAAGCTATTCATTCATACTCACACCATTTAAATATGATACAAGTTACCAACTAATATCTAAGGAAAATATAAACTAACTAAATATTGAAAATAAAATAAAATATATTACTAATCAAATCATAAAAGAAAAAATAATAATTTATTATAAATATCTAAAATATATTTTATAACTAATATATTATTCAAATATTAACCAACCAATTACGAAGATTTAACTAATTCAAACTAGTAATAATCAACATTAAATTCTGACGAATAATGTATTATTCATTAGCACAATGTTTTTTCCCCGAATTCATTAACAAAAATAATAATTTATATTATTCATCAGCACGAATAATATAAAATATACCACTAATCAAATTTTAGAACTCAAATTATTATTTTTTTTTTTAGTAAAATGGTAATAAATTAGCGTAGCTAATGTAAAAAATAAAATAATAATAATAATAAAAACAGTGATATTAATTATTATGGTTAAAAGAGAGAGAAGAGCGCAGCTATATTTAGAGGGAGATTTTAGAAAAGGAATACGTATTTTCCCCCCGACACAGATTTGGTGTTGAGGTATGTTTTATTATTATTAATAATCCAGATTACTCGATAAGTTACAAAACCACTCCGAAATCATTTTTCAAATCGCCCAAGGATAAAGAGTTTCCACTTCTTTCAATCCCGATTCCTCTGCTTTACATCCGCAAATCTAAAAGGCGTCTGGAAAGCTTCCAATAATGGCGACGGTGAGGGTCTTCGTAACAGTGCCGATGGAGCTTCTGCTCTTGCTAATGGCGCTGATGCTTCACTCAGAAGCTGTGAATACGAACAATGTATACCAACCTTGTGCGGACACCAAGATTCAGAGGTCTGACGGATTCACTTTCGGAATCGCTTTCTCTTCCAGGGACTCATTCTTCTTTAACCAGTCCCATCAGCTCTCGCCGTGTGACCGTCGTCTTTCTCTGGCATCGCTCAACTCACAGCTTGCTGTTTTCAGACCTCGAGTAGACGAGATCTCCCTTCTCTCCGTCAATACTTCCGATTTCTTTCCGGTACAAACTCGATCTTGATTTCATGATTCGGATTATTTCGAATACTCACTCAGATCAGTGTAGTTTCTAATTTGGTCGAAGTTTTTATTCCGGTTTTCCTTCCAGTTGTAGACGTTGGTAGAAGTAGGCTATATTCTTCTAGTTTTCACGTGGATTTAGCATAGGGATTCTTGATGTTACTTTATTCTTTGAATCGAACGGCCATCTTGTAACATCCTTTATTACTTGGTTGTATCTTTAGCAATCTATGAAACAGTGTCTTGTCTCTCAATATCAGATTGCTCGGTATGAGTTTAAAAACTTGTTTGACTAAATGTGTAGATCGGTAGTCTACTGGTTCTTCATCCTCGCTTCCCTCTCTTGGTTGGTTTTAACTTCGTAATATATGGCGCAATGTTTTGCCTCTCAGTGTCAGATTACTTGTTATGAGTTTATTGTTTGATGAGACGTTCTCATGGAGACAATTAGATAGATAGCACCTTCACGTGATTCGTTCTTGCTTCCATCTCTTAGTCGGTTATAAGCTTGCAATCTATGCCACTGAGTCTTGTCTCTCAATGACCGGTTACTTGGTATGCTTATCAGATCTCGTTTGAGGAAATGTGTTCATAGAGGGGACTGGATAAGTTTTTGTACTCTCCACGTCTGTGCTTAGCAGATCAGTATTCATATGGCATTTATAGAATGATGAAGCTTTACAGTTATGTAATGGCCCCTGATTAATCAAATGTCGAATCTGACTTGAATGCATCCCTAATTGCTAAAGAAGAATTCCCTGCTTAATGCAACATCACTATAAGTAACAGAAATAGCCATAATTCTTGATGCCTCGCTATTTCCAGGATACTTTTGGTGGTTACATGGTGGCATTTGCTGGAAGAAAGTATGCTGCAAGGTCTCAGCCTGCCTTTGTCGCTAATGGCACATTCATAGTGACGAGTTTCACCCTGGTAAGATTTAAAATCTCTGCAAGTAGATGCTAGAGAAGTTGTAGGTTTTGTTAGAAATAAAATTAAGCTGATGAATTCACATAATCTAATGAATGAAATCGATTTTGGTGAGAGCAGGTACTTGAATTTCAGAAGGGCAGGCTGCAGAACTTGTACTGGAAGAGAGATGGATGTGCTTCGTGCTCAGGCAAGTCCAGATCTAGTTATGTCTGCCTTAACAATCAGGATTGTGCCATCAGAACATCAAGTTGTAGAAACCGAGGGGGCAATGTGGATTGTAGTCTGGGAATACAACTGACGTTTTCAGGCACAGATAAGCATCTTGCAGCGCTAAACACCTGGTATGAAGTAAAAAACCTTCGACAATATTCCCTCTATAGTGTTTATTCAAATCTCATGGATTCTCTTACTGGTCAGTATAATAGGTTCTTCTAATTAGTTATTCATCATACTCCTCTCAAGGTCTGTCTTTGGTCTATAACTTCTATACATTTTACTGTTTGTCATGGGCTCCCTGCTTGGCTTTGATATCCATCCTTTTGCGGCCCCCTTTGCTTTGTATGAGACATCCCATTTGAAAAAACTATTTGAACCAATTACTACCATTTAACATAAACTCCTGCTGCTTTGTTTTGGGAAATGCTTACTGAAATTATATGGGATATATTTGATTATGAATTCACAAGCAGTTTATGAAAATGTAAGTTGAGAACAAGAAATTTGTAACCGTCCAAGCCTACCGTTTAGCGGATATTATCTCTTTGAGCTTTCCCTTTTGGGTTTTCCTTCAAAGTTTTAAAAACGTATCAGCTAAGTTGATGTTTTCACTCTTTTATAAAGATTGTTTCATTCCCAACCAATTTGGGATCTCACAAAATTGATCAGGAGTGTTGGTTGGTGGAGAACAACTAAAAGTTTGTTTTTGTGTTCTCAAACTTGTACATTTGCTTTATATTTCCTCTTCCATCTTTTTCTCTCTGCCATTTTTCAATCTTGTAGTGTATTAAGTTGATTGGTTTTGAAGGCTATCTCAGTTTTCTTCTTCTTCTTCTTCTTCTTCACTTGACTATTTTGATTTGTATTGAATGTCCTATGAAGATTGAAGAAATAGTGTGCTTTCCTGGTTTAGTTGATTGGAATTGAGTGTCCTATGAAGTTGGGTGCCGGCGGCATCTGTTTAGTAAGGAGGTTACTACAAGTTTGCTAAATATATAAGCTATAGAACTCAGTTTTTGAAGTGTACACATAGAACTGCCTGCTAACTTTTATAAACTATAAGCTCGTAATACTTCCTCGGAACCAAACAAAATTTAATTCTCATTTAATAAGCCACCACTCTTAGGTGGAATCATCGAACTCTAGAACTATAATTAGAATTATATTTTCAAATAGGGCGGAGTAGTTGATCATATGTATGAGTTGTAGCTTTAAAATACATTAGTAAGTTCAGCTGTAGTTCCAAGAAACCTCTAAGGTTCTACAAAATGATTTTTGTATTAATTAGTTTGTAACTTCTCCCACCTTATTTATCTTTTAGTATATGTTTAATTTTAATTTGATGAGCATAAATACCATCAATCCTAGTATGCAATCTAATTTAAGTAATTTATTTTCATAATGCAATATTTGTCTGGCTTGTTTTGTAACATTCCATATTAAATATTAAATGAAGTTGCTTTGATTGTGTTATCCCAAAGAACAAGCTATAAATTATTTGTCAAGCTATGACTATCTCAAATTACGTGCCATTAATTGACTTCCAACTTTTTTTTCTTTCTTCAGGAAGTTTTGAGGAATTGACCTCAACGTTGACTGATTCATAATATGTTTTAATTGACCTTAATTATCTATAGGAGCATTTATTCCACTTATAAAAAATCTTAAAATCCTCCTCGATAATATCAATCCTCTAAATAAAAGTAATATTGATATGGTAGACAATATAAAAATGCGTTTATTAAGTAGAAGTGGTAAAAATTTTATTTTAGTTTTAAACCCTAAGAAAAAAAATACTTTTTCATTGAAAAAAACATAATATATATATATTTAATACACATGTATATATATATATATATATTTAGCTAGGGTTTGATTGTTATTATTTTTGGTAGGGGAATGTTTTGAGTTGCATAAAAAGCTTTGTTTGTAGGGCAAACAGCTGCCCCCAAACAGAATGGCAAAGATTCACTTTTCACATCCCTACCACCTTATGTTCCCTTTACATCACTTTTTTTTCTTCTTCCAATGAACATGACTATATCATCTCTGCTTATTTACAACAACAATGTATAGAGTTAAAATAATCAAAATTATGGAGATTAAATTAAAAATATTTTAAACTATATAAAGCAAAAAATATAAAAAAAATCATTTTTTAATTTTTTTATGCAACTATCTCTATACCTACATTTGATAAAACTTATATAAGCAAATTAGTAATTTATTTATCTTTTAACATTGCTCAAAATGTAATGTTTAGAATAAAAAAGAAAAATATTTAAACCAAATTACTTTTATCTTTTTAGAAATATAAATTCAAATATTTTATAGTCTTATTAAGAAAAAATTACTGCTTTAAACCAAATTAAAAATAGTAAAAAGTCATTCCTAAATTTTGTCAAAATAAAAAAATAATTGGTCCGAAAAGTCAATTTAGAAATAAAGCATTCAATTCAAACATACTTTGATATAAAATAAAATAATTTCACTTTAGAAAAAGTCGTTCGTTTAGTCTAAATTAATTTTGTTGTTTAACTTCTTAGTGAGCACATTTCAGTAATTACAATTATTAAACTAAGTAAATTAATTAATAGGATAAATGAACTCAATAATTTCTTGTACTGATATAAAACATAAATACCACCAACGGAAAAGACTTAAAATTTAATAAATCTTAAAATGAGAGAATTAAAAATTAAAAATTAATAAATTAAAGTAGTTGAGAAGTGGGATAATAGTAAAATTATTAGTACGGAAAACCATCGGCCAAACGGCCGCGCCAATCTCCGCCGGTATTGTTGTGGCCAATCACAAACCTACGCGCCATCTCCCGCGTCGTCGTCAACACCCGACAAACTTTTGGGAAATAAGAACCGGTAATCACCGTTTATAGTTAAACCTATATTCCCGGTAAAGCCGGTGTACCTTGTGCCAGTTGTTCTACAACGCGCCGCCAGAGCTTAGATCTGACGGCCCAAAACACACTTTCCGTACATACTTAAACGGGCCGTCAAGCTTCAAAGAGAGAAACAACGGCGAGGAAATATATATGTATATATATATAAAACGAAAAATAACTCGTCGAAGCGGGAGAGATAGACATTCACTTATCATATCGTATAATTCGATTACATCTAGATACACACATTTTTTTAGAGAGAGATTGGGATTTTTTAGAGAGAGAGAGGGCAGGATTTTATTTCTGCCCACTTTTTCTTTTATTTTTTTTTTCTCCCTCAAACTTTGATGTGGGTTTGATCGTTAAGGGGACTTTGAAGATTGTCTTGTACTGCTCTTACTTCTTTTTGAGGGAAATAAGGCACAAAGAGGAAGTGATTTTGGGTAAAGGAAGTTTTTCTTTCTACTGCTGGATTTTTGTGCTCGGAATTTCTTTTTCGTTCTTTGTTAGAATCGGGAAATCGAGGATTTCTGCTAGGGTTTTGGGTATTGTTGTGTTGCGGACAACTGTGGGAAGTCCGGTATTGGACTTCTGTGGCGAATCGAAATGCCTGTTTGGAATTTTGTGTCGTCGGAATTCTAAATCCGATCTCCGAGTTTGTGGTTTCAACTGAAGAGCTGAATAAATGGACGTTGATTCGTCGATGGTTCCGGAGGCTGATCACGATCCGGCGGGGCAAAGTCACAGCACTGTTTCTTCGGCTGGTGGAGTGGATAGAGATCAGCTTAGGGAGCAACCGCAAGCCAGCTGTGGAACTCCGCCTCAGCCTTTGTCATCGCCTCAGCAGCAACAGGCCGCCGTGCAGATGCAGCAGACCACGGTTGTTGGGCCAAGGCTCGCGCCTATGTACTCAGTAGTAAACGCAATAATTGAAAAGAAGGAAGATGGTCCGGGTCCGCGGTGTGGCCATACCCTGACGGCTGTGGGGTCTGTTGGCGAGGAGGGGGCTCCGGGATACATTGGGCCGAGATTGATATTATTTGGTGGTGCCACTGCGCTCGAGGGCAACTCTGCGGCTTCAGGAACTCCATCATCAGCTGGAAGTGCTGGAATCCGTATGTTAATTTTGTTAACTATACTCTTCGATTGTTGAATTTATGTTCGGAGAGGGGTTATGGCGGTGTGCGTTATTTGGTGAAGTCTTTTTAAGCTCGCATTACTTCTTGGTGCTGATGGCGTTGGTGGGAGTTACTGCCATTTTGATTGTTCAGTTAAAAACCTTCGTTTCACTTGAATCAACCAGACATAATGTATTAATTCCCTAGGAGATTATCGTTTGAAGCAATCTTCATTTTGAATTTCTTTCTTCTGGAACTTAAATGTTGTGGTTTCTTGACATTCTAACCAGTCAATGCGTTGGTTCGTATGTACAAGTCTAACTTTGAGTGCAAACACATCTAGTTGGGAAGTTAAACCCTCCTGTTTTATTAAGGGCTTGGGATTTCTGATTATGTTTGAATCTTTGGATCCATTTTACTGCAATTTCATCGTGTTGTATAATTACTTTGTGATCAATCAAAAAGTAAAATGAAAAAACTTGTGATCAATAGGGAAGTCATCATCCCTAATTGTTGGATATTAATTCCTGTTTGCTTATTGTTGAGAAGGATGAATAGAATTAATAATACAAGTTCCCATGTAACTTAGTAATGTTTAGGTGGTTATTTCTTTTAATCTTAGCGAACTTGGCTGTGCAACCAATACGTGATAGCAAATTCATAGTTTACAGAAGAGTTAGCCATGTTAGTGATAGATATACCATGTAAAAACCCTTGATTGTTCAAGGCTGCAATTGCGTGAGTCTGTCCTTTTTTTGAGACAGAACAGCGTGTGTTGCACTTAAGTTGTATTTTTTTCACCCATACCCAAAATTCTGTTGTCTGTACTAGATACTTTAATCTTTTGGAACTAGTATGTGGTGCAAGTTTGCTGATCTACTTGTAAAGAATTGAAAATTTTTACTAGGTACAGCTCAGGATATTCAAACTCTTTTTTGGTGTCATAAATTATGTCAGCAGAGCAGACAACTTTAATTCCACTTCAGTTTTGTAAGCTGCAGTTTGATTTCACGGGAGCTAATGTAGAACGACTCTGCACATGGTTTTTGATCTAGAAAACTTTTTATGTTTAATGCTGTAAATTATGCTTATTTTGTAGTTCCTATGTTGCAGGACTTGCTGGTGCCACTGCTGATGTGCATTGTTATGACGTTTTAACTAATAAATGGTCCAGGTAAGTCCTAGACTTCATCTCCTCTCGCCCTCAATTCTCCTTATCTTCATCTGCCATTACTTCCTTCATCACACGTCTTGCAGAATTACTCCACTTGGAGAACCGCCTACACCGAGGGCTGCACATGTGGCAACTGCTGTTGGAACTATGGTAGTCATTCAGGTTAGCATTGTGGAATTTCGGATTTAAGTTGTATAATTTACTTGGTCAGGGTTCTGTTAGTTCTTCATTATGCATTTCTTTTCTTTGTTATAATGCAGGGTGGAATTGGACCAGCTGGTTTGTCTGCTGAGGATCTTCATGTTCTTGACCTTACACAGCAGCGCCCACGATGGCATAGGTTAGACTCTGATGATGTGTTTTGTTAATTTTCAGATATTTTTATATGATAGGCCCATATGACTATTTTCCTATAGAGTAGTTGTGCAAGGCCCTGGTCCAGGACCACGTTATGGACATGTAATGGCTCTAGTTGGGCAGAGGTACCTCATGGCGATTGGTGGTAATGATGGTAAGCAAGTCATACTTCTTTGTAATTTTTAATATGTTCATCTAACGCAACCAATGGTTGATTTTTCAGAAAATATCAATTTATTTTTTTTACTTTTTGTGTATTATTTTACACAACATAAAATTTGGTCTCTGTTTTAGGAAAGCGGCCTTTGGCAGATGTATGGGCACTAGACACTGCTGCTAAACCTTATGAATGGCGTAAGTTGGAACCAGAAGGGGAGGGTCCACCTCCTTGCATGTAAATCCCCTTTCTCTTTGCTTTTTATGTGGTCTTTGTCTTACTTTGTTGTGTGCTTCTGCAACATTTCATAAAATATGATAACAACACAGTAGGTGTATCTCTCGCTTTGTTAATTGAGTTACTTTGAGAAATATGATAATAAAGACGAGTTACTTGAGAAATATGATAACAACACAATAAAATATCACATGTCAACTGTGTCTGTCACTTTGTTACATTCTCTTTGACAATATTTGTGCTTCGGGGTAGAGAAAATAAAGAAAGGCTCTGGTGGTTTTTACACCTCAAACTTAATTCCTTATTTTGAGGTTTTGGCGCAAGGTAAATTGCAATCATGTTATTCAACCAATTTTTTATTCTTCCCAATCATTACTTTTTGGGTGCTTGGAATTGGAAAGTAACTCTTGTTTCGCTAATGCCAAACAAACCACCTCTTGAATGATTAAAAAATCTCATAATTCGAGTTCACCTGTTTTGATATCGTTTGCATTACTTGTTCATATCCTGTAGAACCAATTTTCTTCTTCCAAATATTATGAGTTTCAGCCATTATTTGACACTTCACATATCACTAGGTATGCAACTGCTAGTGCGCGATCTGATGGTCTTCTTCTGCTATGTGGAGGGAGAGATGCTAATAGTGTGGTAAGTAAAAGAATCATTTTTGCACGTCACCTGACTTTGTTAAATGGTTCAATATGAGATATCCTTTTAGCCGTTTGATCTGGACTTGAATAGATCCTTAGCGCTTGTTATAGCTTGCTTTAGTGTCCTTCACATAATCTCAATGGTATTCCTCTTGCCTTGTAATCAAGTTGTCAATTTTAGTTGAATATTGATTTATGAGGTTGAGTTCTCAGCAACTTTTCCTTGTGGGTGAGTGATTGGAATTGGTATTTTATTACTTGATATCACATTTGTTTAGGAAGTAATTCCTGTTATATGATGGGTCAAGAGAAGATAAACCTAAAATAAAGAAACAGAAGAGAGCAGTCAGTGAGTAAAATAGATAAAAGCATTGACACATATGAATAGATAGAAAATCCCGTATTACTCAGTATGTTGGTAAAATATATTAAAGATAAGTATTTACTAGAGATGACTAGATATTTCTAATGTAAATCCTAATGTAATCAATCAATATGCATAAATTATGAGATCCCAAAATCATAAAAGTTTTTATTTATTATGAAAAATATTTCAATTGATCTATGATTTAGATCTTATTTCGTTTGTAAAATTAGTTGAGGTTTGGACATATGGAACACTCATGGTTATAATTAAAGTTTGACTGGCTAGATGCTATTAGAAATGGATAAAATATTTCAGCAGCACAACTTCAGAGTTACATTTACTTTGACATAGAATGTCTCCACTTATTCTGTCTTGAAAGACTCGTATCATTACGAGGAGTCAAGTGTGACATTTGTCTATTTGGTTCTCTGAAGGAAGAAAAGGAAAAAAAAAAAAAAGTCTTTACCGTAGCTAAAGCTATATTATTTTACAATATTTTAAACTTGTATTGAACATGGTTAACGTTCTTCTTACTACCTATCTCCATTGCCTGCAGCCGCTGGCAAGTGCATATGGACTAGCTAAACACAGAGATGGTCGTTGGGAATGGGCAATTGCTCCTGGTGTCTCACCATCTCCTAGATATCAGCATGCTGCTGTGCGTTCAATCATCTTTAATTTTCCATCTTGCTCTCTCTCTCTCTCTCTCTCTCTCCTCTCTCTCGACCCTTACTATTAAGAATCTTTCTGCACTTCCTCTTGTTTCAGGTATTTGTCAATGCACGACTCCATGTATCTGGAGGGGCCCTTGGAGGTGGGCGCATGGTAGAAGATTCATCAAGTGTGGCAGGTACTAAATCAGTATTATTAAGAGCTATCTTCAACTTTCGTCAATGTATTCTACTATTCTGTGAGGTTGTTATTACCCATGCAAAGTATTTTAGAACGAATAGAGGCCTTTATTAATCAACCGAGGTTGGGAAGATTACATGACATAGGGCTCTAAGTTGAGAGGCCAAAGCATCATGAGTGGTTGTTTATCGTCACTTCATCTTCATGTGTGAGGATGTTTTTTCATAGTACTCAACTGTTCTGCAGATGCAGATGATTGTTGATGCTTGTATCAATTCTTAAATCAGCAAATTTGGACTTGATTAAAAATGAGTTGCATAGTTACTGCTGTAGTCTTTATTCATTTTTTTATATCTAATTTACTTGTAATATCATCGTGCCTCCTCCTTTATTCCCGCTTGCACCCCCTCCCCTCATCCTTAGTTGCTGCTGTTGCTTTCGACGTTGCTGTTGCTACCCACAGTCTTCCACCATTGCTGCTGCTTCAGCAGAGGGTTTGTTATTTGTTTTTTGTTTGGAATTTTTACGTCTTCTTCGTTTGGGTAGTTTGGATTCTTCTAGGTCTGACCATTTGGGTTCAGTCTGCCATTTTGCCGCTTCTGTTGGGAATGACACTTCTAGTTATGGGTTTATGGAATTGTTGCATTAAAAACACTTCTAGTTGGGAATGACATTCTCCCAAGAATTCTCTCTTTTGTGATTGTGTCTAAGTACGATCCACAAAATCTTTTACTTTCAATAGGAGGCTCAAAAAGATGCTGAATCTGCTAATGATGTTGTTTCATGGAGAGTTTCTAAATTGCTTAGGTCATTTTTCTGTTCATCTTTGACTTACTGTGCTCAAATGACTTTCATTCCTTCATAAATTAATTGATTTCAGTTAATGTTGACCTAAAAAGAAATTTCTATTCTATTTAAATTGTGTTAGCATTGATTTCTTGCTTTTTCTATTTCATTTTTGTAGTTGTTCTGGCCCTTCAAGTACCTACTGTTTTTGCCTTTTTCTCTACCTTAACATGATTATTTATGTGTGTTTCTTCTAATCCTTGGATCTCTATCCTTGGGAAGTCTTACAAAGTTCTCACTTTACTCTGTTTACAGTGTTGGATACTGCAGCTGGTGTCTGGTGTGACATAAAATCTGTTGTTACCTCTCCCAGGACAGGGAGATATAGTGCTGATGCAGCAGGTGGTGATGCTTCTGTGGAATTAACTAGGCGTTGCAGGCATGCAGCCGCTGCTGTTGGTGACCTAATTTTCATTTATGGTGGTTTACGCGGCGGTGAGTCATAAAAGTCCACTTGCATTACAAATTCTTCTTGTTTTTCAGATTGATAATAAAAGGGGTTTGGTAGAAAAATGGATGGTATATCCAGAGAAGATATGATGAAAAAACTAGCATTGTAGTGTTCAACCTAAGGGGAAACAGCTTTACTTTGTTATTTTTAAATGAAGATAAGATTGGATTACCCAAGGCACCAAAGTTGCCAATAAGCTTCACTTTCCTTGTACAAAATTTATTACAGTAGAATACTCCGTTTAAAATAAAAAGCCACTTAATTGTATTGCAGTGAGGTAAAACATTCTACCAGGGATCTAAGTGTCTCCTGATCCGACTTTAATATTTTACATTTTCATGTATATGGAAATCTTAATTCGATAATTTTCTAGTTGTGCATTTTTTCACAAGGGTTCATTACCGACACAAAGTGAATTATAAAGCAATTATGATGAATCATAGCGGCAAGGGTAGATTTGGTATCCTATGGGCGACATGGTCTAGCTACCCAGACAATCTGGGAACATGCATCATTATGAGTTGATTTGTTGCATATCCTATGATGCTGAGATTACTTGTGCAATTCTAGATTTGGGTGCAAAAACTGTTAGGAGTGTGTTATTCTAACAAAGTGTACATCTTTTTGATATTTTTCATGTCAATGAAGTTCATAGAAACAGTATTCTGAATGTCTGAAGAGCTGAACTTCTTATACTAATATAGTATTTTGTTCATGAGTTTTGACAGAGCATCTGTACCTCAGAATTCATAATACATGGCATGGTAATATTTTTCATGTATTTTCATGTATCCCACAGGTGTTTTGTTAGATGACCTTCTAGTTGCTGAAGATATGGCTGCTGCTGAAACAACAAGTGCAGCTTCACATGCAGCAGCGGCAGCTGCTGCATCTGTTCAACCTGGGCGGTTACCACCCAGGTACGGATTCACTGATGAAAGAGCTAGACAAACGATGACAGAAGCTGCTCCTGATGGTTCAGTGGTGCTGGGAAATCCTGTTGCTCCCCCTGTGAATGGTGACATGCACACTGATATAAGCGCTGAAAATGCAATGCTTCAAGGCCAACGGTTAGTAAATTTTCTTTAGGCTAGATTCTCAATTCTCAACGTGTATTGCAATGTCTTTACTCAGAATCCTGGAACTGGATGTACAATAATACTCTGCAGGCGAATTAAAGGTGTTGAATATTTGGTTGAGGCATCAGCAGCAGAAGCTGAGGCTATCAGTGCTACATTTGCTGCAGCTAAGGCAAGGCAAGTCAATGGGGAAGTTGAACTACCTGATAGGGATCGAGGGGCTGAGGCTACTCCAAGTGGGAAACAGATTTCTAGCTTGATAAAGCCTGATTCTACTGGATCAAATAACATTGCTCCTTCTGGAGTTAGGCTGCATCATAGAGCTGTTAGTATATCTTACAATTACTACTCTGGATGTTTGGCGGGTTCTTCATTATTATTACTTCAATATATGTGTGTGTGTGTATAAGTGGTTGTGAACTAAAAATGCTGTGCTATATTTTAACCCTTTCACCATTAGGTGGTGGTTGCTGCTGAGACTGGTGGAGCTCTAGGTGGCATGGTGAGGCAACTTTCAATTGATCAGTTTGAAAATGAAGGTCGGAGGGTGAGCTATGGGACTCCCGAGAATGCAACTGCAGCAAGGAAACTATTAGATCGTCAGATGTCCATCAACAGTGTGCCCAAGAAGGTATTCAAGGATCAGCTCATTATAATTTAGGTCCTATTAAAGTTATGCAGAATTGTTCTGTGTTGAGTGTTCATTATAGCCCCAGTGAGGCATTGAATATCCTCCAAGCATATTTGCTATAAGTTTATGGTGAATTCTGCTCTGAGATGTGAATTTTTTGTGCCACTTGTTTCTTTATTTTATCTTAAACACAAGACAATTTAGAAAACCTTCAGAATTTTAATTAGTTGTCAATCGCTCATTCTCCTTGATAGGCTTTGCCAGGTCACCACTGGATAGTTGAAGTCAATTATCTCTCCTTCCTTTTATGAAACATTCTTCTTGATTATCAACTTTCTCTGGTTTGCTTAAAACAGTGCTAGAGCTCTCTGGAATGATGCAGAATGGGTAATAAAAAAAACAACTTATTCCTGAGCATATGGGTATCGCTTCCCCCTCCAGAGATAACTAGTTTCTGTGTCCTCTCAACAACATTTTCTTTTTGGCACAATCCTAACTCTCTTCCATTTTCTTCTTAGATATTAGTCTTCAGTGTGGATATTATGATTTCAATCTAAAGCAATATTTTAAAAGGCGCTGGAGTCTTTTTTTTATTTTTTTATTTTTTTTAACGATGCTAAGAATGACCTTTAAAAAACTCGAGTTAGAAATTGATAGATGGGATCTCTCTCTTTTTGTATCTTTTACATAATCAATAATGATTTTCTCCTTGTCTTTCTAATTTAAATCCATGGCTTACGCTTTATACTATCTTGAGGGCCATGCCAAGTTTCCTTTCAAGAAATGCCCAAAGCTGCCTTTGGCCTTTAGTAGAAGGAGGCAGATCAGATGACACTTTCACTTAATTGCAATGTTCCATTATGCATTTTTTTCTTGATTCCCGTTATCCTTTTGGTTTGATATAGTATGCTTTCTTCTTTTATCTTTTTCAGGTGATAGCACACCTTCTAAAGCCTCGTGGTTGGAAACCTCCTGTTCGCCGGCAATTTTTCTTAGACTGCAATGAAATAGCCGATCTTTGTGATAGTGCTGAGAAAATATTTTCAAGTGAACCTAGCGTTCTACAGCTTAGAGCTCCAATAAAAATATTTGGTGATCTACACGGTCAATTTGGGGACCTTATGCGACTCTTTGATGAGTATGGTGCACCTTCAACTGCTGGAGATATTGCGTAAGTAAAGGATTGTTTGGAATATTTGGTTTATGAAAGACAAACATGAATCTTCAATTATCTTTTTTTCAATCTATTTTCGTAATATCTCTTGATGAACAACTGTCAGATATATCGATTATCTCTTCTTAGGAGATTATGTTGACAGAGGTCAACACAGCCTTGAAACTATTACCCTCCTACTTGCTTTAAAGGTACTTGAGTGATGTCGCTTATGTTAGTCGAATACCAATCTGTCACATACCGTGCATTTATTGGCTGATTTTGTATACACTTACTGCAGGTTGAGTATCAGCAGAATGTACATTTGATTCGCGGGAACCATGAAGCTGCAGATATTAATGCTCTTTTTGGCTTCCGGATTGAGTGTATCGAGCGGATGGTATTATTATTGTATACACCCATATATATTTGTTCCATTATATAAACTGGTTATAGTGACTCATTTCATTTCTTATGGAACAGGGAGAGAGGGATGGAATTTGGGCATGGCATAGGATTAATCGATTATTTAACTGGCTTCCTCTAGCAGCTTTAATTGAAAAGAAGATAGTTTGTATGCATGGTGGTATCGGTCGGTCAATAAATCATGTGGAGCAGATTGAGAATATTCAGCGTCCAATTACAATGGAAGCAGGTTCAATTGTCCTTATGGATTTGTTGTGGTTAGTGCATATCTCTACAGTTGTTCTCAACTCTTTTGACTAGCTGAGTAATGATCTAATACATTATCTAGTATGCTGTTCTGTTAACACTTCATCACCGCAATATACTTATTTCATATATTAATGTGAAATTCTACAGGTCTGATCCTACAGAAAATGACAGTGTGGAAGGACTGCGGCCAAATGCTAGAGGTCCGGGTTTAGTTACTTTTGGGGTGAGTGTGCAATGTGCTCAACCTTCTGTCGTAGATAGTTCACATAGTTTCTGCTTGCTACTTGGTGCATTTGCTTCTCTGCTTTACTAACACCCGAACTTCGCAAAAGAAAAAAAAACCATATCTCAGACAACATTAATGCTTTCTTAATATGGAGGAAACTGATCTAAGTACTGGTTGAACAATGAGATTTTGATGCAAAACTCGTATGATGATGGGGTTTAATGAAATAATGCCTCAAGCCTAGCTCAAGTTTTCTAATATTTTGAAATTAAAACTTTGCATTACATTTAGAACTTGAGTAAGTTACAAAGCTTCAAGAGAACAAAACAAAGAATTGTACTACTCGCCCAACACAAACCATACAAAACCCGACTACAAGCTGCTCACCATTCCCTATATCAATCAATATACGTACATATATATAATTACCCCCCCAAACAGTGCATAACATACAAATTCTTTCCAAAAATACTCATTGAGGACAACTAACTTTAGGTAAGTAAAGCACCTCTACTTGTGAAATACGTGGAAAATGATTAAAAGATATATTATCTCTGCCTTCGGCATAGTAGATCACGACTCATGAGTAGCTCCAGTGCATCATCGTTGACTTCTTTGTTAGCACATTCGCTAACTATTTACTTTAATTTGTTTTTGAGATTTTTCACCTTTAAAGTCCACTGCAAATAGCTTCTTAATGTCTATTATTAACAACGCATCTGTTTCACTACGGTGTGGAACTCTTTTTTAACAAATGTTGATTGAATCACTTTTCAAGTACAATCAATGGATTGGCCATTACTGTAAAATGCTCATATGGAATTGTTGTTGCTGCAGCCTGATCGTGTCATGGAATTTTGCAACAATAATGACCTTCAGCTGATAGTTCGTGCCCATGAATGTGTCATGGATGGTTTTGAACGTTTCGCTCAAGGGCATTTGATTACACTTTTCTCGGCCACAAATTACTGCGGTATTCTTCTTGCTTGATCTTATTTCTGGGATATGGAATATTTTTGCTGATACAATTTCGGTTCTTGCATACAGGCACTGCAAATAATGCTGGAGCTATTTTAGTTCTTGGACGAGATCTTGTTGTTGTTCCAAAGCTAATTCACCCTTTGCCACCTGCAATGACTTCCCCAGAGGCATCACCAGAACGTCATTTAGAAGATACGTGGATGCAGGTGCTGCTGATATGCACAGTCACAATGAATTTTCTTTCCCTAAGTTTGCATGTCAACAATACTGATTCCCTCATATTGGTTTTCTATGAGATCAGGAGCTGAATGCCAACAGACCTCCAACACCAACTAGAGGCCGCCCTCAAGTAGCCAATGACCGGGGTTCCCTTGCATGGATATAGCACATTGTTTGGCACGTCACTTAATTTATATCGAGTCTTGTCTCATGCTGCTACCACTATGGCAGTTCTGGTGTCATGTATAGAACACACGCCCCGTCTCCGAGTACCAGAACTTGTGATCGTTGTTCGAATGGATATACGAAGAAGGCTGGAGTTCCAATTTTCACACACCGTCAATAAGCCATCAAATGGATTGTATAGGT
Organism: Cucurbita maxima; assembly: GCF_002738345.1. Lineage (NCBI taxonomy): Eukaryota > Viridiplantae > Streptophyta > Magnoliopsida > Cucurbitales > Cucurbitaceae > Cucurbita > Cucurbita maxima. The sequence goes on along the minus strand of NW_019272025.1, from coordinate 5,622,350 downwards.
TCGAGAATCAGTTTGCTGGTGGCAGTGATGTTTAGAATGTTAGATGCGCTACAAGATGTATTATCGACGCTTGTACCATTCAATATCGGGTCTCGAGCACTTGTGATAGATGGTTTGGGGTCTTTTTTTTTGCTGCTTCTATAGGTATTACCATTCACCAATGGTAATTCTTCAATTTTTTTGGTCCCTATTATTTTTCCCCTTTTTAGTGGACAGATTTTAATTCAAAGATATGGTGGTGGGGTGTGATTTGGTAGTGAAGGTAAAACGTCTATGTGATTGGCCTTTGTATCATAGAGGTTGTTGCTTTGTTTCTTTGTACAATGTAATTGTGTGGAGACGACGGAACTTGTTAATTTCTCATGTCAAGAGCTACCAAGTTTTGATTAGTGAATGCCATTTTCATTTGCTTTTTCCCCACTTTTTTAATCATGAAATTCAATATTCCTGGTAAATAACTCTCAAACTTTTAATTTGGATGAAGCTTGTGAATCCGCTGCTTTTATATTTGATCTTTTTATTTTCAACTTTTGTTCATGCATGTTCATATACTTTTCACCAAATTATTGACTTGCTATAAACATTTTTTCTGGTTTCTTTGATTGAAAAGGGCTCAAGTAACAATTTGTCAAATCAATTTTGATTTTGTTGCGTTTTCTGTCAACATTTTCAAAATTTGTAGTGCCCACCTCAACAAAAACATTATCTTTTCATATTTTCTTTTGAGAATGGTAGATATGTATTGATATGATTGTAAAATATTTTTGAAAACAAGATTTACATCATTGTAATAAATATGTAATTATTGGAATTTTGAAGGCCATGAATGAGCAACCCAAATCAGCGTTAGATTATGATGTTGCAAAAATGGAAGAGTAATTGATTCAGTGGAAGCATATGAAACCCATTGGTTAGATAATAGCGAAGCCAAAAAATAGAAAGAACAGACAGGACAGGACAGGACAGGACAGTCCAGTGGGTCAAAGATCGGCCTCTGATTTTCTTCAGCTTTGAGAGATCGCCGACACTTTTTAAATGGGATCGTAATGTACACTATTTTCTTTTCTTTTCTTTTCTTTTCTTTTCTTTAGATTTTTCTAATTTCTAATTGCTAATTTCAGATAATTCTCTATCGTCTTCTTCGATAGCCTCTCTGTTATTGCTTTTCTGGGTGAGTAGGAAAGAAATGGCTGAGATTTAACAATTCAGAATTAATATGTAAAGAGATTAGGGTATGGGTTTTTCCGGTCATCGGCGGCGGTGGCTTAGGTGGTGGCAATGCAGCAGGGCTCCCGGAGAAGAACAGACCTTCTGGGAATTTTACATCCATTCGACAATGGAACCAAATAGTTAAGAATTTGCTGTTTCTCATCCGCCATTTGATTGTTTGAAGAGATAAATTTGCGGGTTATGCTCTGGATGGGTTGAATTTGTTGTTGGCTCTTTAGGTTTTGAATTCCGGCCGATTTTCCGGTTGGTTTCGATCGCCAGTAGTACTCGTATGCATTCAGAGAAGTCGCTGCTGTCGCCGCCGTGAGCGACGGAGGACGTGGCGGAAGTGACTGTGATAGTGGGGTTAGTGCCTCTGGAGAATCTTTTTGCTTTGGCCATGCTGGATTCCGATTGATGAATCCATTTGGCTTCTTCATCATCATTGCTAATCGATGGAAGTTCATAACAGAGCTCGACAATCTCGCAACCTCATCCATCGGGATTTCCGATTCGTCGGCTTCCAAATCGTCTCTCTCTTCTACAATTTTCGATTCTTCAACCAATAAATTCGCCGGAGTTGTAACAAAAGAGAGAACGAGACGGCCATCTCGACGATCGGCACGGAAGTTCTTCTTTGAAGGAACAGAGACGGCGTCGAGAATTAATCGCCCATTTTCCCGGCGGGACTGAATGCAGACGGAGGCGCCGTCGGGGGAACAGAGAGAAGAAATCGGCGGGGGAAAAGACCTCGGCGGCGATTTCTTGCGACCGAATTTGATGGGCTTCCATTGAAATGTCTGTATGTCGGGGTAATCTGTTTCCGTCGTATCTCCGTCGAAGTCTCCAAACTCTGAAGAAGGGTAGGAAGAGAAGCCATCGGAGCCAGTCTCGGATCCAAGACTCTCAGTGCAAATTAGAAGACTGTTTTCACTGAGAGAGTGAGCTGATTTTTGGAGATGAGGATGAACATAAGGAACAACAGGCGATTTGGGAGCAGAGTTCTGAAACAGAATTGAGTTCCAGGAATCATCATCATCATTATTCCCCTGTTTTTGACACTCTGTTCTGTTCTTCCTCTGTTCTTCATGAGCAGAGCCCCAAAACCCAAAGGTTTCGTCACAGTCCTGTTCGTCTTCAGAAGAAGAAGAAGAAGAAGAAGAAGAAGAAGAAGAAGAATAAGGAGGAAGAGAGAATGCTAGGGAAGAAGCAACCCTCTTGATGGCGGAGAAGCACTTGGAGGAGGACATGTCGGCGGAGAGGGTTCTTCTCAGGGAAGGCGGTGGGAGTGTGGGGAATTGGAGATCCGAGGAAGGGAGAGCGGTGAGGATGCCCTGTTTTTGAAGGGTTTTGTAGTCATGGAACAGAGTCTTCATAGCTGGAACAGAGTCCGAAGAGGAAGAAGAAGAAGAAGATGGAATTGAGTGAAGGCTGAAGCTGATGGGGCTTAGCAGAGAAAGAGGGGAAGGGGAAGAGGGTATTTGTAGGGAATGAAAACTCAGCTTTGGAAATGGGAAATGGAACCATGTCCGTCCGGTGGGGCCATACCCTTACGCCACCATGGAAACCTCCACCATTCTATTTCTATTTCTTCTATCTTTTTATTTATTTTTATTTATTTTCTTTAGTTTAATGGAATTAAATTCCACCTCCAACTTCTTTATTTAAACCAATAATGCTTACTGATTGTATAGTAACGGTCAAATTTACCATTTTATTTCAAACAAAATTTTGTTTTTTTTTTTTTTTTTTTTTTTNTAAAAAACAAAATTTTTTTTTTTTTTTTTTTTTTTTTTTAATTTTTACTTTTTGAGTGATGTTACGGATTTTAATATTACAAGCGAACAAAAATAATAAGAATTACTATTATTATTATTATGTAATGAAAAGCTTATTTAAAACCTTCACGTGGAGAAGTTTTGTTGGAATATGATCCCTACCAAACACAAACTTTTGTGCAAGAAATTTTGTGAATGTCCCACGTTGTCCTTTCGTGGAAAGGAAGCTGGAGTTGTGCTCCATGTCATGATCGGTAATGTGATTGTATCTCGAAAAAGTCATTGAAGATGATGACTAATTTAAGTGGGGGAAAGCGTCACAACCATACTATGAAAAAATTAGATTGTGACGCTCACGTTGAGACAAGTAAAATGGTGACCCTCAATATAGAAGAATGTCATGATGCAATCGAGGAGGACGATGCATCATCCAACACACTGTATAACGTATATATTGAAGAGGAAATGAGGCATGAAAAGATAAGGACAACGAGAAGACACAAATAAACAAGATATGCTTATTTAAGGGCTGGATAGGGTCCAAGACCTTAACCTCGAGATGCAAAGGGAATTTGGACATACGATTTTGGAGTCAAGTCCGTCTATATGAAATATGAAATCCCACCAAATTTGGTGTCAATTAGACATTGGTCAAACGCTCCACAACAACGTATGTTTTCTCACAAAAATTCATGTCTACACCCAGTTTGGAAATGTCTCAAAATATACTATAGAAAGAGGCATGGTGTCAGCTCTCCACCAATCCTGAACTCTGTGACCTAAGCAAGCTATCTTGTGGCACATACGTGTGTCATAGTGAGGGCAAGCATTTTGAGATGAGTGTCTCAAGCGACTTCTTGTGAAATGGATTTTTCAAGAATAGGACTAGGGCGTCGTGGGTGTGCCTGTATTGCCACCCAGCCCATGTGTCGAAGGTTGAATTATGCATCCACTGACTGGAACGTATGTCATAAATGGGTGAGTCTGATGCTCAAGAGAATTAAGATGGATGGATCTTCGGGATGTCTCAATGCAATGATCGGCACATGGGTCAGTTCCCAATCGATGCATTTGAGCAAGCCTAGATGGTCGATGTGTCCCAAGACATGGAAAGGCATCACAATGCACGGATCGTGTTATCAAGAATCAAGATGACAATGAGATACGACGTTGTTGTGTCACAACAATTGAACATGCACGGACGAACAGTGGGTATGGCCAAACAAATTTGGATGCAGCACTTATTCTTGTCATTAAGTAAGTCAGCCAACCAAATTTGAATCACCATAGGCACATACGATATATGCTCAAACCTTCGACATTGCTCTTAAAAAACAACATACAAAACACATGGGAAGACAATATTATAAGTTAGGGAACAATAAGAAACGACGACGACGTTGATAACATATGATCTAAGTAGGAATAGTTAACAATTAATCATGACAGGTTAGATACGACTTCAAAAAATATTCATGGAGTTTTGAATAATACGTCTTGAAGAAGCACGAATCTCGAGATTTGGGGGTGGTGGGCATGCATAATGCATAAAAGGCTTATTGGTGAATGTGATTGGAAGGATTAATGCGGGCTACCTACGTTGGTGCTCCATGCATACAGAATACAATAAAGGTTGACTTCATCCATTTCACCTTATAATTTGGTTTCCTAAATACACTGTATATTCTTTCCTTATTTTATTATTAATTAAGTTGCAATTTTTAGGAAATGGATAACGGTTGAACGTGAAGCTTGCAATTGGAGCCGTTTTAATATTACAAAAAACCCAGTGGGGTTTGCCGCAAACCGAGGAAGACACGGAAACCGTCGCAGATCAGACGCTCCTTTCACCCAACCAACTAAATCCACTGCAACATGCATAATAGTTATTTCCATTTCCTTTTTATTTATTTATAATTTTTTAAATATTTTATTCTCTTTCCTTATATACAAATATAATTTATTTTTAATTAATTAAAGCATAATTAAAAAAAGAAAAAAGAGAATATAATTAATGTTTTGTCTGATTGTTAAGTCAACTTAATTAATTAATTAACAATCAAGCGTGTTCACCGAACAAATGGAAATTAAACATTAATCCATAATATTAATTTAAGGGAGTATAATTAGAACGCACTACAACTGGATGAATCGATTTAAAGTAATTGACTCGAGGAATCCATAATAATAATAATAATAATAATAACTTTATCGGTATAATTTTTAGGAAAAGAGGAATTATGCGATGGTCCAAATGGGGCATTGGAAGAATATGTGCATAAAAAGTGCAAGCTTGTGGCTTCAATTGCTGCGATGGGTAGCAGCAGCAGGCAACCACCAATGGACGCCTGTGGATTGCACTATCTTTATCCTAATCACTAATCACTCTAAATTCCTTAATTAACATTATTTTAACATGTTTGCGAATGGATTACTGTAAGATTAGTGAAACTGTTGACTAATTTTATGCTTTCCCTATGAATTTTAATAAATAAAAAAGAAAAGAAAAGGGAGTATATGGTTCTGTGTATGATTCCCACTTGTAGAGACACAGATATAAATAAGCAAAAAAATGACGTCGTAATGGGCATGCAAAAGGACGAAACCGACCCTACCACCTTTTTCTATTTGTGTAGCTCATTTTAATTCATGGATACCAACCCTTAAAATCATACTATAAGGGTTGTACTATGAAAGAAGGGTGTGTTGTTACTTTTTTTATTTTGAAAAATCATATTATAAAAATGTAAATAATTTTATAATTAATGGAAATTTTGGAATAACTTGGGGTTGTAATTATAATGTTAGGGGGCCCTAAAGTTGAGGAAATTAAAAGGGAACGACAATTTGGTAAAAAAATTGACGGACGTCAGCAAAAGCGATGGGACCGATGCTGGTTTCTGACAAAGAAACTTTTCGGAAAAATAAAAAAATAAAAAATAAAAAATAAAAGAAATGGAAGAGGATGCTCGACCAACCAAGCATATAATATTAATTTAATTATTTTGCTTTTGAATAAAAAGGGGTTTGTGATTATTCCCATTTCCATCATAAACCCTTCTGCTTTCCATTATTGCATTGATTGGACGTTACATTATAAACATGGAATGAAACCAAACAAATGCCGAATATCAAGAATATTATTTTTCGAATTCTTATTTCTACGAATGAGCCTTCGCCACGTGTACGACTCATTTTTACGCGAATATCTGGTCTCCCTCTTAAGGCTAAGGCCAAGAGTATGGATAATGGCCTGGTTCGGGTGGTCCAGGCCCTTTTAGCTGAGCCCACCATGATGGCGAGGCCTCCGCTCCAGTCTGAATACCTTTCAGCCTTTTCTTTTTTTATGGACAGTCACAGCCACGTGGATAGTGGAACGATAAAATCGTCGTTCAATTCTAATTCTTAGCTACTTTGTAGGAATACGGAAATTCCACGTGGAAATAGAAATAAATAAAAGTAAGGCTGTCGTGTCTCTGTCCAATTCGAGATCTTCGCAATCTTCTCCACCAAATTGGATGCCACTGCCCTTCGTCCGTACTCTAAAAAAAAAAAAAAAATTAATTTTAATTTTAATTTTTGGGGTTTAAATGATGATGAGAATGGAAAAGATTGATTAGCATATATTCTTTAAAAACATCCGACCAACAATGTTAGACAGGGCGAAGAAAGACAGAAAAAAGGACAAAATGTCTGACCCAAAATCCAACAAAATCTTGGGAGGGAAAATCACTTTTCTTTAAAGCTACGGTGTCTTAATTTGATTAGAAATAAAGATGCAGGAGGTCCAGCCCGGGGTCGACCGGTGCGATGGATTCGGAGTGGTCGGCTCCTTGTCCGCCCGCCCGCCCTCCGTTAAACCTGGCCAGGCTCCAATGTCTTTGTTCTTGGGCCCGTTTTACAATTGTCAGAGATCTACAGCCCATAGCCCTATTTTGTTCTTGGGCCCGTTTCTAAATTTCGGTCCGGCCCACGTCCAGAAATCTACAGCCCAAATCTGGACAGTGATTTGGGATCGATAAAGAAAGGGCATTATTGGAAATGGAACAGAATTGCATTGTGATTGCTCGTTTCATATGCATTAAAAATGGGAAGGATTAATGAATGATTAATGAGTGAGTTTGAATTTTGAAGAAGAGTGTGAAAGGTGAGGACCGACAACCGGGACCTAAATTAATTTCTTAATTTTAAAATTTGAAAGTCAATTAATTATTTGAGTTTCAGAAATAAGAAAATGGCTGTGGACTGTCCACGTAGACAAGACACTATTTATACAACTGTTTTACTCAACCATATTAATTCTCATTAAATCGTTTACTTTTGAAACATTTCCAAAATTAATAATAATCGTCAACTGGGATCCCATTCATTTGTTTTTTTTTTTATAGGAAGAAAAAACTTTTGATCAATTACAAAAATTATTTATTTTATTATGCGCATTAATTAGAAATAGGAAATTACAAAACATTTTATTATATGGTTTTTAAAATACTAATTGTCAAATCTGAATGATAGATAAATAACGATGAACTCAATTCAAATAAACCACGTCATTATTATATAAATAGATGGGATTGACTTGAGTTTTTCGAGTATTTTATTTTAAAATTTGTTTAGGCATTGAATTTCATAATTTATTATCTCTAAATACCAATGTAAAAGGAAACCCTTAAATAATCGTAATTAATTTATACAAATACCGATGTGTAGCCATTTTCGTTGACCCAATGAATGCGAGTATTTCGGATTAGATAAATGTGGATTTATGGAATTAAATGCATCAGCCATGAAATGCGTGGTTGAATTATAACCCCACCAGGGGCGGTTGGCGCCAGCCATGCTCCTTCAGACATCGTTTTTGACAATACTTTTTTATTATTTAAATCCTGTCACTATTATTATTATTATTATTATTTTTAAATTAAATACTTTAAACCTCTTTTTAAAGGACGTCATATATAATGAACAGTATTTATATTTGCTAAATTGGATTATAGAGAAAGAGGAATTTTATTGGGTTAAGGATATGGTTGAGCAGTTTTTGGTTGTTCCAACATGTTGGGAAAGGGTGAAGTTTGTCTTTATTTATTATGGCTTTTGATCTTTCTCTTTATAATCTAATCCTATTTTTACCCAAATTTCCGTGTGTTGACTTTACATCTCAGTGTCTCGAATTTCCGTGTGTTGACTTTATCGTTATCATCAACTTGGGCTAAGCCAATTGCCAACACTTTGTCCTCATTTAAATCCCCCTCCTTTTTCTAAGCTACGAATTCCGACGAACCCTTCAAAAAAAATTCAAACTTTTCAGCATTTCCAACGCCGAAACCCATCTTTTTATTCAATCCCCCCTTTCCTTTGAGCTTTCTTGTTAGAAGAAATATGAGAATGGAAGAAGACGGCAGCGGCGATCTTGAAGTTCCCTCCTATTTCCTCTGCCCAATTTCCCTCCAATTGATGAGAGATCCGGTGACCATCTCCACCGGCATTACCTACGACCGATCCAACATCGAGAAATGGCTCTTCTCATGCAACAAGAGAACTTGCCCCATCACGAAACAGCCCTTGTCCGATCCCGATCTGGTAACCCCAAACCACACCCTTCGCCGTTTGATCCAAGCTTGGTGCACCCTCAACGCCTCTCATGGAGTTGAACGAATTCCAACTCCCAAGTCACCCATTGACAAAACCCATGTCACCAAGATCCTCAAACAGGCCAAGAACTTCCCCAATTCCATCCACAAGTGCCTCCTTGCACTCAAAGCCATTGCCTTGGAGAGTGAAAGAAATTGCACCCTTGTGGCTCAATCCGATGGAGCTTTTGAGTTTGTAGCCGCCGTTATTAAGAGTGGTGGTGAGAAGAACATTGGGTCCATTGAATTGGCGGTGGAAATTTTGTTCCACATCAAATCCTCGGAAGCCCATCTCAAGAATCTCGTAAATGGAGATGGCAACTTCATAAACTCTCTTACTTTTGTCCTAAAAAATGGGAACTGCCAATCGAGAGCCTATGCCATAATGTTGCTCAAATCAAGCTTGGAACTTGCTGATCCAATTCGGTTGATGAGCATTGAGAGGGAGCTTCTTAGTGAAATTGTGCGCGTTATACATGATCATATATCTCACCAAGCCTCCAAATCCGCGTTGAAGGTTCTAGCCGAGGTGTGCCCTTGGGGGAGGAACCGTGTGAAAGCGGTCGAGGGAGGGGCAGTCAGCATGTTGGTGGAGCTTCTTTTGAACTCGACTGAGAGGCGGTGGTCGGAGATAGGGCTGGTGATTTTGGATCAGTTGTGTGGGTGCGCGGAGGGACGAGAGAAGCTGATGGAACACGGTGCTGGGGTTGCGATTGTGTCGAAGAAAATACTTAGGGTTTCAGCAATGGCAAGCGATCGAGCAGTGAGGATATTGTCATCGATATGTCGGTTTTCGGCGTCGGTAAAGGTAGTTCAAGAAATGTTGGAGGTTGGAGTTGTGGCGAAACTGTGTTTGGTGTTGCAAATGGATTGTAGCTCGAAGACGAGAGAGAAGGCAAGGGATATACTCAAGTTGCATTCTAGGGTTTGGAGTAACTCTTCTTGTATTCCGCCACATTTGGCGTCGGCTTATCCATCGTCATCGTCTTGATTCTTATTATTCTTCTTCGTCGTCCTCATCGTCGTCCTCGTCTTGTACAAACATTCAAAACATAGATTATTTTTGTGAGCAAAAGTTGCTTGCAATTCAAAAGAATGGTATACAATTTTCGGTTTTGTTCGTACTAAGTGTTTTGAGTTTCAATTTTTTTTTTTTTAGTAAATTAAAGTGCTCTAATTTATTAATTTAAATAATATAATTTGCTTATAGTAAATGATTTTAGTTTGAATTTTATTTAAAACTTAGTTTTATATACATCGAATAATGGGCCGGCCCAATTTTGATAAATCACTCAAATCCATCCAGCCCAATCCCAATGTCGGCCCAACTTTTGATCCACGAACAAACCGTGAATCCAATTGACATTGAATTACCACATTAGTTGGAGAAGGGAACAAAACATTCTTTATAGAGATGTGAAAATCTCTTTCTAGTAGACGCATTTTAAACTTTGTAAAACTGTTGATGATACGTAAAAAACCAAACTAGATAATATCTGTTAGCAGTGGACTTGAGTGGTTAGATGGATAAAATTCGAACCTAAACAATTTTAATGGGTAGAAAATAAGTGGGTTTAAAGTTGGAGTGATGTTATGAAGAAAGGAAAGGAGGTGACCCTCCTCCATGTGAGGATGTATTTGAGAAAGAAGGCAAAGGAACAAAGTAAGCCCACAATATTCAATGGGAAGAAGCGGTCACCCTCACAAAATTCAACCCTCTCTCTTCTAATCTCTTTTTCTTTCTATTATTAATTTGGTTTCAACGTATTATCACTCCATAATTACATTATTATCCCTTTAATCACCCCTACTATTAGTACTCTATGTCGGCTTTTCCATAATCTAATATCGGTTAGGAATCACGAACTTTCACCCTTACTAGTAAAATTATGAAGTTGACGAACGACACTACGACAATATCTACTAGCGGTGAGCTTACGCTATTATATTAGTCTATCATGATTTTGCTTTTGATTTTCTTAAAAGATCTCGTAACAACTGAGATAATATTCATTTTCATTTGCTTGTAAATTCATAATATTCCCTTAATTAGCTAACCCCGGATTCCTCCCAACAATTCTCAACAACTATCACTCCATCTTCCTTCAATTAACAAACCCCACAAACTCCTTTTCATTATCATTCTCTTTATTTCCTTTTTCATATTTATTTTCTAAAATGTAAAAATAATAATAATAATAAATAAATAAATAAAAGTGTGAATGAAAGATGATCCACTCACCCCACCCCGGTGGTATGCCGTTCATATCAAACCATCTATAAATATAAATGACTCATTGTCTTACCAAAATGTTTCTTCAATTATGTCAACACGTAGACGGCCTCTAAATGGGACATCAAAATCATATACATGAAGCATTACATATATTTTCGTACCTTGTATTGATTAGGGTTTACATCAGTAGTTAAGACCCATTAGATGAAATTAAAACACTTGTTAATGATGTCTTAAGTATGATGATATGAGTTGATTCAAGCATGGACGTGCATGGTTTCATCCTCTTGGTTTTTGTCGATCCCTTTCCTTAAAAGAAACGAAGCAGTAAAAACAATGAAGTAAATGGTATTCCCCACTAATATTTGTTCTTCAAATCTACTTAATTATTGGTGGAAATGTGTGTGAAAATTTATATATAATACAAATTAAGTTCGGGATGAAGTATAAATAATACATACACATAAATTATATGGTCCTATACTGACAAGTATGGTTTTATATTTCCACTCTCATTCATTCATTCCATCAGCTGCATTGTCGTCAAGCCACAAAATCAGGCAATAATTGGGCGGCGAACCTTTTGGTGGTTTGCATTTCGACATGGTCGTAGGCGGTCGAGGCAGAATGAGGTGGCGGGGGCGGGGGCGGAGTGGGATTGATGTCGGAGAAATCGGGCCCTCCTCCATTGGTGATATCAAGCCTTCTCCCCAAGTGGTAATTGTGTTGGGTGTCCGAATGTGGAAGGCCAAGAGTGAGAGAGACGCCATTTCCATGGAATCTTGGTGTGAGGAGCTCGGAATTGAACCTTGTTCCAATTTCACCAACTGGGTACGCACCAAATCCTCCCCCTCCCCCATGATAATGATGATGATTCATGTTCATCTCTGCCGTGGTTTGAAGAAGGTGTTTTGTTGTGTCGATATCCCTTAAAAGCATGGTTTTTGTGGATGGGGTTTCCAGGTTGTTGTTTGCGGCGGTCGTTGTCCTTTGTTTCTTGGGATTTGCATGGATATTGTTTTGGTTGTTCATCAAATTTTCTGTCTTCGACTGTGCAGGATCATCCTTAATATTGTTGTTATTATTCTGATCTCCTCCTCCGCGGCCATGTTGCTTGTTGGGTTCGTTTTTGTTGGTTCTAAGCATGTCGTGGGAATCCCCGTTTTGTTCTTGTTCCTTGATTTCCTCCAAGTACATTTCCTCAACCATTGGCTTCCATAGACGAACTCTTGCATTTATGAACCAATTAGATACCTGCAGCCATTAATTATTATAAGATTCCTATCAAAAAATGATATTAAAACATTCTCCAACGTAATGGACATTCATACTTGGCTCCTTGTGAGTCCCGTTTGTTTTGCGAGGATGATCTTATCTGAATCCTTTGGATACCTAAGGAATTATGAGAAAAACAGTTAATTTCTAGATATTAGAAATTATGGATCTTTATAATATTATGATATTGTCAAGTTTGAACATAAACTCTCATGACTTGACTTTGCTTTGAACTTCTTCAAAAGACTAAACTCATGATCATGTGAGATTCCCTCCCAACAGTCTTCAACTCTCGAAACAAGAACGGTAAGATGTTGAGACGAAAAATGACTTACGGGTGAAGGAAATGCTCGAAGAGCCAAGCACGAAGAACAGAAACAGCACGTTCAGGCAAGCCTCTTTGGGGTCTCCAAGTGTTGTGTTGAATCATACCCAATTGTTGTAAAGCTCTTTGTTGGCGTAGATGATGGTCCACGTATCTCAATCTTGACCCTTCAATTTTGGCACCCAACCAATCCTCTTCGCCCAAGCTTTTGCCTGTGGCTTTAATTTGTGCACATATTGCGTCTTTTAAGCACCGGAATTGCTTTGAAATGGTTTCGAGTGCGAGGGAGGCGTAGGACTTGGCTGACCCCAACCCTGCCGCCTGCTCGAAGCAATTGACCACTGCTTGCATTTGCTGGTGGTACTGTCTGTACTTCTGCTCCACCTAATTCAACCAATTTCAGATTAATTACACCCATAATTTCAATTCCTAACCCATTTTTATATAACTTTTAAAGGGTTTTACTATGGGTACCCAAAAATCAGATAAACAGTGAAAGATTATTCAATGAGACAATCCTACGTTCTAATACTGTTTTTTATTCTACTTTTTATGTGATTAATTTTAATTATAATGGAGTATGAAACATAGAGTTTCTTGAATTTGATAAAATAATATCAAACCCCATCAAATTTGATTGAATAAAAGGTGTGACATGAATATCTACGGTATGATATTGATATGATATGATATGATGCATGCATATAAATTTTGAATACGAACAAAATGGTTTAATCGGTTACCTCATCAAGCATTCCAATAAGCTTAGCTTTCTTCATCTGAAGGTCTTGTCTTTGAGCAGTGCTAAGCTCGGCGGCAGGCTTGGAAGTGGTTTCACCACCGCCGGAGGGCGCTCCTCCAATCGCAGCCGTTGATTCTTTCTTCATCTTCATCTTGTCCTTTGTCCCATCCCCTTTGTCGGTTTTATAATTTCCTTTCCCAACATTAACCACTTCATCCAAAAGTTCTTGTGCCGCTTTCAAGTATTTGGATCCCAATATCACACTTTGAACCCCCGTAATTCCACTTGACACCACCGACACCGACGTCGGCGAATTTCCCGACACCCGAATATCATCCCCACTCGTCGGCGAGATTGCCGGAGCGCCGCCGCCTCCTTGAATCTCCTGCTCCGCTGATAGCGTCCGGTAAAGCGACTGTTGGGAGGAGAGGCTCAAGGACAAACCCTGTTGTGTCGTCGGACGGCGGAAGCACAAATCGGTAGAGTCGGTGGTGGCCGACACGGTGGAGATTCCGTGGTGGGTTTGTTGATCCATAGGAGCCCATAGATTGTAGTGGAGACGCTGAGATGGCATAGGATGGAGGGCTGAGATTTCGTGAGCGGATTGAGAAGCGTAGGATGGACGTGGAGCGTCGGTGGTGGAGAGTGGAATTCCGACGAAGTGGTTGTTAGAAGGCGGCGCGTGAGGGAGAGTGGAAGGGTTATGCGCGTGTCCAGAAGGGTTGAGAAAGAGCATACTGGGTGGCGTTTGAGAGTGGGTGTCAGAGTAAGGTACGTAGTTTGGGTTCATAAGGTAAAGAGTGTGAGTTCCGTCAGAATTGGCTTGGATTTCTGAACCACCGTGAAAGTACGTCGCCATCGTAATCAAAAGCGGCGGCGGCGGCAGCGGTGTCGGCGGTGTTTACAGAGAATTTGTCAGTTCCGCCGTACACACAAGTGAAAAAAAAAAAAAAAACCTTTTTTTTCCCCCAACAAAAATAAGCTAAAGGGAAAGCCCAGAACAACCGGACAGAGCAATCAATCTAAAACCCACGGAAATAGAGAAGAATGGAGGTCCCTTTTGGTTCTTCTTAATTGGGTTCCATAGATGAGTCCTGTAAAACGAAAATTAAAACAAAAAAAACAAGAATTATACCCCAAAACATGTTCCTTTTAACACCCATGAATTAGAATAAAGCAGAATTTGATTACAAGAAGAAGAAACAGATGTATTATTCTTCAAAAAGCCGGAAGGAAGAAAGAAAGAAGAAGAAGAATATGGAGCCTAATGTTATCTCATTATATATACACACACATAGTAGAGAGAGAGAGAGAGAGAAAACTGGGAGTTTTGATTGAAGGGGAAATTCAGGGATAAACAACACAAACCCACCATTTACTCTCATTCTTCTCTCTAAATATCTTCTTTCATTTTTAAGTAATAATCCAAACTCACCCTTACTAAATATAGTTTATTCATCTTTACAGATAAGGTTTCGTTCTTTCTCTCCAATCAACTTGAAATCTCACCATCCACCATCTCAGGAGTTAGTGGTATCGCTGCCGCATCGTCCGTTGTCGACTTTGATATTATTTATAACAGTTAAAGTCCACCACTAATCGATATTATTCGTATTAGCCCATTACTTATTATGTTCCGTCTGACCTATTCTGAGATATTTTGAGAGAAGCCCCCACACACCACCATAAAGCAGTGATTGTTGTATCTGATTAACAAAATTAATCATCATTATCCACAGTTTTCAAGTATGTAATTTAACTTAGATTATGAATATGTTCTTAGCTCTGCTGTTGACGATATATAGAGAGAATTCTCCAGGTGACTTGACCTCCATTGATTTGATGTAAAAGTATAAAGAAATTGGATACTCAGAGAGAGAGAGAGAGAGAGAGAGAGAGAGAGAGAGAGAGAGAGAGAGACGAGGAAATGTCAATTTCCACTAAGGCCAAATCATGGAGATAAAAAGGAAAGAGGTCCTCTTGTTGGCTTTATATTTTTATTGTGTGGTTGGACAGATGCTAAGAGGTGGCCCTGTGATGAACCACTGGAAACAGGCGCCCACACCCTTTCCTTGCTCTAATTCTCGTGCCAACCACCATTGTACCTACACATTAATTACATTATTATTATTCTTATTATTATTATTGTTAATCTTTGCATCTCAATATTATTAATCAAAGCTTTTGTGTATATTATAAGCCTAAACAACATAGACATGCAAATTAAAACCCCTATGCTCGCTACCTACCTACCTTTTCCCATCATATAAACGACACCAAACAAAAAACATACTGTTTTTTACCTCAAATAGGCAATGGGGTTCCCAAAATTGTACTCTCCCCATCAAATAATCTAACCCCTCCTCACCCAATTTTCCAACTTCTGCTATTCTCTGATAGTCTAACTACACCGTTAGTAGATATTGTCCACTTTAATCCGTTACGTACGACTGTCAACTTTGCGATTACATGTCAGTATCTATCTTTACAAATAATGTTTCGTTTCTTATAGTATCTATCTTTCAATTACATGTCAGTCAAAGTTGGAAGACTTTTGCATCGGACAGAGACTATTGGTCAACTTACGGTTCACATGAAAGGCTGTTATGTGTCAGCCAACCCCTTCATTTTAACTCATCACCCTTTTGCTTATAATTTGAAAAGCTGCTGCCTTTTACCATCTTAATGTAATTTTTCGTCGGCCTTTTGGGATTTTAATGTACCATATGTCCTTCTATTTTCTTCATTTTGATCCAAAAGAGTTCCTCACTCACTGATGTGATATGTTCGTTCATCTGCATAAGTATGTTGGTAATTATAAGGCGTTTAAACACTAAGTTTATGAATTAACTCAATAATAATATCCATGATTGAGGTACTTGACATGGCCAAAACAAGATTTTGGCTTTTGCTAGACCAAGAATCTTTAATGGATATGCCTTTTCTTAAAGGCCATTTTTTATGGTTGGAAACAAATCCAACTGAAACAAAGGTGTTTAAAAGGATAACCTAGATTAGGCCTATTTATTAATTGACCCCTTTCTTCAAATTCTGGAAAAAAAAAAAAAGTGGTTGTTTTTAATATTATTATTAAAACACGAAGACGTTTCTACCCGTTTACGATATATGTTTCGTTCTCCTTTCTAACCGATGTGAGATCTCACAATCCACCGGGGGCTAGCATCCATGTTGCCACACTACCTTGTTTTATTTGTAATAACTCTGATACCATTTGTAATAACTCAAGCTCACCACTAGTAAGTATTATTTGTTTTGGCCCGTTACGTATCATCGTTAACCTCACAGTTATAAACGTGTATGTTAGAGAAATGTTTACTCACCTTTATAAGAAATGTTTGAAAGCGTTATCTTATAAAAGGTTTACTTTCCAAACACACACAAAATGAAATTAAAGTTTTAGTCTTTTGACGTGTTAGTTGTTAGGTTGTGCGTGGAGTGGCTGAAGCTAAATGATTGTTATTATGAGCTTATCTCAACTTTCAACTGATTATTTATTATAATTTCATTGGTTAAAAATAAAGCTTATATTAATTATTAGTTGAGTTTATTATTAAAAAAAATGTAACATGACCCAATCCCACGTAAACTGGTTTAATAATACGAACAATATTCTAAAAAAAATGATATAAGAATGACAAGTATGCATTAACTTTAAGGATCATGTATTAATAATATAATACTATTGGATTAGATTAAAATAATAATTAAAAAGGACTTAATTATCTTGTCGGTGAGCTGATTTAATTAATAATATTTTAATCTCCTAGTTGGTCACTCACGGCAGTGAATATGGTCGGAAGATCTAACGGCTGTTCCGAAACTACAAACACAGCATGTTGATAATATTACCGTACTGGGTTTGGTTTTGTGAATGACTGACCAATTGCTTCAAAGATGCTACGATTATCTCTTCTTCAAGTCTATATTTACATATCCTATTGTCAAATGTCACAACCATGTCTTTCTCCAAAAAGTAGCCCTCAACAAACTATTCCTATGTTTTTTTTTTTTTTTTTTTTTTGAAACCTCATCCTAATAGACGCGTTTTAAAATATCGAGGAGAACCCAAAAAAGAAAGCTCATGGAAAACAATGTTTGTTAGTAGTGGGTTTGAACTGTTGCAAATAGTATCAGAGCCAGACACCGAACGGTATGCCAACAAGGACGCTAGCCCCCTCAAGAGGGTAGATTGTGAGATCTCACATCGATTGTAGAGTGAAACAAAACATTTCTTATAGAAGTGTGAAAATCTCTTTCTAGCAGACGTGTTTAAAAATTGTGAAGCTATCAACGATACGTAACGAGTCAAAACAGATAATATCTATTAGTAACAGTCTCGGACCGTTACAAAAAAATATCAGTAAATTAGCCTTGGAAGACAATTTGGAGGAAAAAGAGTAATAATGGAAAATGCAAAAAGGAAAAGGTAGATGAAGAAGTAGGGTATATATAAACAAAAGGACCACATTTTGGTTACCTCTTTTTATCCATTTAAGTAGTAGATAGGTTGTTTTTTTTTGGTAGATAGTGGAGGAGACAATGATGCATAAAATGGTCCACAATGGACTTAGATCACTCACTCCTTCAATTGAGTTAGCTAACCCAATACCCATTACACTTTTCTTACACCGTATCTTATAATTTTCCTCCAAAAATAAAAAGATTGGGTTATATATTAAGAGTGTTTTATGAACAATGAACGCCGGCTATATCAAAAGTTGTCATAGGCTATGTTTAGTTGAGCTATCGAGGATCATAGGCTTTCACAAAATGTCGTTGTTAATAAATGTTGCGTATATGATAAAGTTTTGGTTATTAGGTCAACTCATAAAACCATATTAAACTATATGCTATATGACATTAGAGTAAGTAGAATAAGTAGGTGGATGGTGGTGATGGAGTTGAGGGGGAAGGCTAAATACTTTCATCCTTTAAAGTTGGCATCAAAATCAAAAAAGTGGTGCCCAATTTCTACTTAAATACTCTTACTTTGTTCTTTCCCCCATTCTATTAAACCCACCCTCCACTTCCACTTTTTCCCTTTCCCTTTCCCTTTCCATAGTGCTTATTATATGCCCTCCCCTCTAAACTCCACTCCCCTCCCTTTCCCAGCCCTCTCTCACCCAGCCACGAACTCGTTTTAATATTAGAGTCGAGTTAATCGAGATTTCATTTCGAACAAAGGATATACTTGATGATTCTATTAACATCGAGCTCGACTCCTTTTCTAGAACCCTCGTACAAAGTACGCATTTGTTTGACAATGGAGGATTGCATTGACGTGGTTAAGTTAATGTTTTTTGTTTGTATGAGAACTTAGGTTGGTCTGTCCACCTCTAACCACCTCAACCGTGAGATGTTAAATCTTGATACCTATATTAAAAGAAATTAATAATTTTTTTGAAACTTACATTGCACCCTCACATTTAATATTTAATTCGTGTGAAATTATAGAAATACCTTGTACTTCAAGGCTCCAATATTTGTTGACTATGAGTAAATAAACCATTCAATTATTGGTCACATAAATTAAAGCGCAACTCATATTTATGCATCATTAATTCCCACTTACCATTTTATGTTTTCAATTATTGGAATTGAATTTCCCATATTCAATTCAACAATTATTTTTTTAAAAAAATTAAATATATCAATTTAAAAATAATAGATATTCAGTCGGGTTAAAGAAGTAATTTTACTTTTTTTTTTTTTTTTTTTTTAGTAATTACTATTTTATGAAAGTTGAGGATAATAATGATAGATATTTGTTGGGTGCATCTCCATTTCCTTCACTTTTGATTAAAGGAGGGAAGACCAAATAAAAACATTTTGAAATTTGAAAGAAAACGACAACTTTTCAAAAGCGTGAATTTCGTACATTTATTTCTTATTTATTTATGACTAAACGTCAATGGAGAAATTGATGCATCATTTGAAAAGTTTTAATATAAAAGATTATAGTTAATATTTGGATAATATTAAGAAAATTAAATTGCATAATTATCCTAAAAAATATAAATTATTGAGTCTAATTATTATGATTCACCTAATCTTAGGGTTTCCAAACGTGACTGTAGATATTAATTTTAAAATTTAAAGTAGATTTATTATCCACGAGTAGTTAATAATCGGCCACGTCATTCACGAATTCTGCTAATTTATAATATATAATTAATTTAAAGAAAAAAAAAACATGAAGCGACCTAATTGGGCTGCTACAAAAGTAGGCCCAAGACACGCTCACGTGACGCTCTTTCACGCAAGGGGCTCCGTACGACTTTTGTGAATTCGCGTTGGAGTTTTGCTGGAGAATCGCGGGACCCACAATGTACGAAAGCACTATACACGTGTCAGTGGGATCTCGATATATATATATATATATATATATATATTTTTTTTTTTAACCCTCCTTGCGTGGGTCCCACCAAGGGTTGTCCGTCGGCTCCTACGCGCGTCGAAAGTCGCGCATGGTGTGGTTCCCACTTCAAGATTCGGCGTGTTCGAGGAGGTTATCTCAGGAGGTGCGGGGCCCGATCCCCCACACCCCAATCGAACGGGTCTCCGGGCACGAACCCGCGGGGCCCACCGGAGTCTGGATGGAGTCAAAAACAAAAAAAAAAGGAAAATGCCAATGTGGAGTGGGAAATTTAATAATTGCTTTTGGGCCGGGGGGTGGTTTGTAAATACGATAAAACTTGTGTGGTTGTAGATAAATTTCAAGACTTTTCCGAAAGTGTAGTGGCCCACCAACATCACGTCAAGAGACTATTAGTCCACGTGGCAAGATCAGGTTCCTAATCCTTACACTCAAAACCCTTAATTTTAATTAGTCGTGTCGCTATCTGAAAACGATAGTTTAACCCCTTAATTACAGCCTTTTAGACTTCCTCATAAGCATACAAATTCACTTTAATAAAGTTTATTGCTTTCCTTCCCACAATAAAATTACCCTAAACCCAAAAGGTACCGCCGTTAAATTTTGTCCCACGAAATAACTGATATTTGTCCAAGAGACTCAGGATATTGAAAAAGTCTTTGAAAATGAAATCGGTTTAAATCATGTTCCAAAAAATAACTGTAGCAGTCCCCCATCAAAATGGAATTGAATTAAATATGTTTCATTTCGTGCATATATATCATAAATTTTGTGAATTCATGTTCAAAGCCCCACACACACACATAGCAAGTTGGGTACAACTCAAAAAAAAAAGAGAGAAATTTGGGATCAAAATCGAGAGGAAGGATGGTGATTCTTAAAGTAGAAATTGGTGGAACTCGTTACATGAGAATAAATTTAAATAGGTTGACGTAGGTAAATGATTTGAAACAAAGAAAGCATATGCATGAACCTCCTCTATCGTATCGATTAATTAGGGGATCGCATTTGGAAATTAAATTATCATAGCGAAAAAAATGGACACTGCCGGAAAAAAAAAAAAAAACTTAATTTAATTATTTAAATAACTACAGGTCTGTTGTAACATGTTTTTTTTTTAATAATTGAGGGAGAGCTTAATGTGCTCCTAAAAGTGTCGACAAAGCATTTGGCATAACTCTCCGACCATTTTATGTACAATGTTAATTTTTAATTTAATTTTAATTATTGTCTTCCGCCTCAAACATACACATGTTTGATGTTTGCCTTTTCAAATAAAACGTGTAGATTTATTCAAGCCCACGAGTATAGGCCCAATAAAGCCCAAATGGTTGCTTGCTTAGGCCCAAGTAGTTCTACCGGGTAATTGGGCTCTAAATGTTGGACTTTGTTGGAAATGAAGTGGAATGGGCCCACTTTCAAAGCCCTTTATTTACCTTACCATATTGGCGCTTGTAATTTTAATGATAAGTCGTTGAAACACGGAGGTAATAATATATTAATAATTAAAGGAAGCAAATTTAGACCAGCTGTGCAAAGAGTAATGAGTGATGAGTTATACAATTTCGGGGAGTGGGAGCACAAGACTTAGATAGGGGGATTAATAATAATAATAATAATAAGGATAATAATGATAAGCCATGTGCGCATCCAGGTGGCAGGTCACCAATTGTGGGCCTCCACGTGTTAGGGTATCGCGCCAAATCTGTACAGCAAGTCTGCAACTTCAGTTCCGCCCCATTCTAACATGCTGACCATGATATGGACAGTGATGAGTACTTGAAAGGCGGGCGGGGGGCGGGCGGTGCGCCATTCAAATGAAAAGGGTGGAGCCTAGACGGGGAGAAGAGCATGTGAGGATGTTAGAGAGGCAGGGCCATGGCGCCAGCATGGGCATGTACTAGACAGCGCACAATTATCGGCAAAGCGCATGTGGATTTTTGTTGTATCATTGCGGCTTCTACACATTGTAATGAGATATACGGATATTTTAACTCTAAAAAAAAAAAAAAAACTAATTTATTTTAAAATATAATGATTTAGATTCGATTATTGAGGTCCCAATTGGTAGTCTATAATTTATTTTAACCATAAATATGGAACAGTCCACCCCGCAAGTTGGCAATGCATTGGTAGCCACGTGCTTCCCCAACGCCCCAACCTGCCCTCCCTTATTTTAATATTATTACTTCAATAATATTAAAAATGATTTATTACTGCCATTATAATATCGTCTCCGCCTATTAATTATTATTCCACCCTACTAACCCCTAAACCACAATTTCATTCATTAATCAATCCAAACTCATTGTTCTTAATTACCATCTGAACAATTTATGTTCCAAAGATTATTAATTTAATTATGTGAAATTGCATTAAGTCCTTAAACATTGTCGCTCATTAATATTTGGTATAATTGATGATGATAGAAAATTAATAAAGTAGTGTCGGCGAAGGAAGATGCATTATCCAGTTAACCGTCCCGACACCGGAGTTTCTTACTAGGCATCGTTTTTTTTTTTTTTTTTTTTTTTTTTTTTTTTTTTTTTTTTTTTTTTTTTTTTTGGTTGGGAGTTGTTTAGTTAATTTACTGAGAGAAGGGAGCGTTCATGTCATGTGGGGACTGAGCTACACCATAAAATAATTGTATTTTAAAGAAATTGAAGGAAAATAGGCGTGGCTTGCTTGAAATATCAAGCAGAAGCGAAAGTACAAGAAGGGATTCTGTATTTTTCTTCAAATTTTTTCTTTTTTTGGGGCTATGAAAAATTTTCGACTTTTGGCGGTGATGGGAGGTGGATCGGGGGAAAAGAGGACTGATTATACAGAAATTGCATTTGGCGGGGAAAGGAAGATCCCAGAATGTTGAATCGCGGAATGATTTTTTCTCTTTTTTGGAGATTGCCTTTTCATTTGCCATAACTTTCACCGTTGTCTTCATTCACTAAATGGTTTTAGCCTCCAGTGGAGCCATTGGAGATCTGAACTTTCCACTTCCATCCTTTTGAAGCAGTTTCGGACGATGGAGTGGGAGTAGGCGAATGAACTTTTTCCACTCTGTTGACGGATTTTGGGTTTCGATTGATTTCCTGTTGGGATTTAGTTGGAAGTGGTAATTAATTAGCCGAATTCGAGGAGATCGAAGAGGATGGAATCTCGTATGGATCAGTACGAGATCATGGAGCAGATCGGCCGCGGGGCTTTTGGAGCCGCCATTCTTGTCAATCACAAATCCGAAAAGAAGAAGTGCGCTTCTCTTCTTCTTCTTCTTCTTCACTTTTTTCTTCCATTGATGTTTTGATTTCGCACCGACTGATTCGTTCCTTTCGGATCTTCAGATACGTGTTGAAGAAAATCAGGCTTGCTCGGCAGACCGAGCGATGTCGAAGATCTGCTCATCAAGAGGTCTGATTAACATTTTTCTAATCTCATTTCGTTTCCCCAATTTGAACAAGTTAAAGAGTTGCTGTTCATCTTTCCATTCCCTGTGTATGGCAGATGGCGCTGATTGCCCGAGTTCAACACCCTTATATAGTTGAATTCAAAGAAGCTTGGGTTGAGAAGGTCAGTGTTCGCTTCTTCAATCTTTCTTCACTCCACCGTACTAAGTTTCTTGTTGATAGTTTTTGATCTCGAAATGCAGGGCTGCTATGTTTGTATTGTCACCGGATACTGTGAAGGTGGAGATATGTGAGTCAATTTTTCTTTAGAGATTTGCCCAATCAATGATTAAGAAGTAGAAACGGTAGTTTAAATCATTTCATTTGATAATTTATCTTCTATAACAGGGCAGAGCTGATGAAAAAGTCAAATGGAATGTACTTTCCTGAAGAGGTGCTTTCATTTCGTCTGTTCTTATTCTCTCTTCTTTTTTGTTCTTTCTTTTTTCACATTTTTGATTTCTTGATAATATGATGAAAAAGTAAATATGTGTTTTACTGTTGAACAGAATCTCTGCAAGTGGTTTACTCAGCTTCTATTGGCGGTTGAGTACCTGCATTCGAACTTTGTTCTACATCGCGACCTTAAAGTATGTGTTTGACTGTTCGAAAATGTCATAATCGTATTATACATGTATGAATTCTAACCTTTAAGATTCATTTAAACCTTTCTTGGCAGTGTTCCAACATCTTTCTGACTAAGGATAAGGATGTCCGTCTTGGTGGGTAGTACAACTTTCTTCAGTCCTAATTGGTATTTAGGATGAAATTTTGAACTGTTCTTGTGACTTTGTTTACTATTGCATGACCTTAATGTAGGGGACTTTGGACTTGCCAAGACATTGAAGGCAGATGACTTGGCTTCTTCCGTACGTCCCATATACTTGAATTGCTTTGTATTTTGATTCATAGTTTTCTGAAATGGGAGGATTTTGTTGTATTATTTCTTAAGTTAGCAATTGGCTGATGCTGCATTTCTGTTTATAAATTTTATGCTTATATATTTGTTGAAGATCAAGGTTTCGATTTGTTAGATACGAGTTGAAATAATAGGGAGATGGCTAAGCTATTTTTTTTTATGCTTAAAGAAAGTATAATTCAGCTTTTAATTCCTTCACGGAACGTATAATGGCTAAGCTATTTGTGGTTAGGTGGTTGGAACTCCAAATTACATGTGTCCTGAACTTCTAGCTGATATTCCTTATGGCTTCAAATCTGACATTTGGTCTCTTGGTAAGCATTCTGTAACAACACTAATACTTTTGGCTTCAATTTTCGGTCTCTAAGTTGTTCTTTTTTCACCAGGTTGTTGTATGTATGAGATGGCTGCGCATCGCCCCGCCTTTAAAGCTTTTGTAAGAATTTGTGCATTTCCACAAATGCTAGTTTTGAAAATTTGGATTGCCTGGCTTTTCTGCATCATCCAAATGTTGTTTTCTTTTAATATTATCTAGACTTGTTTTCTTTCTTTTCGTTTAAGTCCCATTTTGTGCTTATGATGCTTAAACGACATCGATCTTCTTCTTAATAAGTAAGTAATTCGACATTGGATAATCGTTTTCAGGATATGGCAGGACTCATTAGCAAAATCAATCGTTCATCCATGGGTCCTTTGCCCTCATGCTATTCACCGTCCTTGTAAGTCTAAAATTACAGTTTAATCAATTATCGATCGAAAGTTTGACCATCGAAGATCATTTTTTCGAGTTCACCAAACTGAAAATCTGATTTTGAAAACAATGCAAATCAAAATATCTTATTGATATGACGAGGAAGTAGCCGGGTAC
Organism: Cucurbita maxima; assembly: GCF_002738345.1. Lineage (NCBI taxonomy): Eukaryota > Viridiplantae > Streptophyta > Magnoliopsida > Cucurbitales > Cucurbitaceae > Cucurbita > Cucurbita maxima. The sequence continues at coordinate 5,597,528 of NW_019272025.1, read as the reverse complement.
TTTTTGTTTTCTTTCTTCAGTTTTTGAGGAACCTGTTCCATAAATCATTTCCCTTCTTGGTTTCTCATTTTCAGAATTGTGAACAAATTTTATGAACAAGTGAATATGGTTTGCTGTTTTTGGTTTCGGAAGGCTCATTTGTTATTTTGCATTCATGCTAGCATTCATATTTTTTATTGAAAGATAATATGCTTGAAAAGCAAACTTCGTAAAATGAGATGACTGATTCTTGATTTCTTGATTTCTTGTTATTTCTTGAGCAGTCTAATGCTGAAGCCTTTACTCTATTCTACATGCAGGAAAACACTCATTAAGGGCATGCTACGAAAAAATCCAGAGCATAGACCAAATGTTAGCCTTTCTAAATATTAACATCTTACCAACTTTAAGAATTTTCTACAAGCAGGATTTGATGTTATCTATTTTCATTCCTCAATTGTTCAGGCTTCTGAGCTTTTAAAGCACCCGTATTTGCAACCATATGTCCAACAATATCGTCCTTCCATTAGTCCTTCAGAAGATTTTCCTTCAGATAAGCCTAGGGTGGCACGTGATTCTCGGAGAAGTATGGCAGAGAGTCAAAATAGTAACAGTTCAAACAGTGATAGAGACAGTTTGTTTTCGAGTGATAAAAATACTCCTGTCACTGCCTCAAACTGTGATGATAAAGTCACTGTTAGTGATATGGCGTCTGTTGATGATCATGATGGATCTGAGACCCTCCTTCCTGGTGAAGATGAGCAAACTCATAATATGTGCTCTCTCAAAGTGAATGATCCGATGCATTCCAAAACCAACCAAGAAGACCATCAATCTAATACTGAATCAAGACGGCCAAAGACTATTAGAAATATAATGTTAGCTTTAAAGGAAGGAAAAGCGAGGGAAAATTTCTCACCAGTTCGAGGTAACCGTGTAAAGTCTGGAGTTGCATCAAACCAAAAAGCACATGCTGAAGTGCCACCTAAATTCGTCAAACCTCCAGTGGCAGAGCCTGGTTTCAAGTCTAATCCAGATACACATATAACTGTGCCTACAAAGGCAAATATTGAATCCTCAAGAAGAGTCCAGGTTGTAGCTACTCCAAAGCATCAGGTAGAACAACAATCAAGCTTCATTTATCCGAGTTTATTTTCTATGGTTTATGAGTTATTCATATTTGTTATAGGTACCTGTGGTTGTTCCCACACCAAAGACTAAACCAAGACACGATAATTCTCCCCCGCTCTGTCGCCCGTTGAAGCCAGTAGAAGATGGACTTTCTTCAAAGTCGAGGCAAAGAACCCCTCCTACTTTGCTTAGACGACCTTCATTTCCGGCAAGGATGAGGCAAGTTGGGCAAGCTGTTCCAGATGCAGTAAGTTCCGTGGAAAGGATCCATCAAAAGGAAACATCTCCAGAGGGGAGGACTTCTATTGAAGTGCACAGTAGCCACCAGGATCATGTTGTGTCTATGGAGTTAACAAAAGAGACGCAACACTCCTCTTCAGAACATTGTTCTAAAGGAATGCAAACTGATAGTAGTAATTCCGTTTCATCTTCGGTGTCGATTCAAGGATTTGAAATTTGTGATGATGCAGCAACACCATTTGCTGATGGAGTCGTAGACCCAGTTTTTGACCATCAAAGTATTGAACATGATGAAATTGAAGAAACACATCCACCTAGCTGCTCACCTTCTTTGCAGTACGAGATGTCTGAACACAACCTATTAACGGACAAAGGAAACCATGGAGTTCATGACAAACCAACAGAATGCTCCCTTGAAACTGGAGTTGAGAAAGAGAGTCCGAGTGTGGAACTCGATCTTCCACTGAAATCTGAAGGAAGATTCGTCTTTAAAGACGATATCCCCATAAGCATTCCAAGCACTAGGCCTAATATGGTAACAGAGCCGAATACGATCTCTTTACATGGGGACGGAAAATTCACAGTAAGGGAACTTCTATCATCCGTTGCAGAACCTACTGCAACACCTTTGGTAGCTACTCCAAGTTCATCAACCCACAAGTGTTTGCTGCCAGATAAAGTAACCACATTGCACAATCCCTCAGCCGAAAAGCTGGCCAGTAACCATCTTCCTGCAGCTTTTGACGATGTCATACACGTTATACGGCATAGTAGTTTCCGAGTTGGAAGCGAGCAGTCAGTAACAGAAAACTTGGAGGTGGGGGTTCAGAATGTTGATGTGGGTAAGTTGGTTACGGTGGTAAAGGATGAACTAGAGTTGAAGAATGGAACCACTACACCTTTAACTCTCAAATCCAGCAGTTGCTCTGATGCCATGTGTTTGAAGTCGAATACTTGTGATCACTCGGGCATCAAAGAATCGAGTGGAGGAAACCCTCCGACAGTGCCAACAACGAACTCCGATTCATCTGAGCAAACAAAGCCGGTCGCTCCTGTGGTTGAAGAGGAAGTGCCTGCAAAAGAAATCCTGGATGTCAAATCCTTTAGGCAGAGGGCTGAGGCACTTGAAGGGCTGCTAGAATTATCAGCAGAGTTGCTGCAATACAACAGATTGGAGGAACTAGCAGTTGTCCTGAAACCATTTGGGAAAGACAAGGTGTCGCCAAGAGAGACGGCGATCTGGCTGGCGAAGAGTCTGAAAGGAATGATGATCGAAGAGAATGGCAGGAGTTCTTCGTGAATGTGCAGTATGGCTTTTGTGATTTGAAACTTAATTATTTGGGTGTAAAGCTGCTGCACATGGGAGTGCTGCCTGTATTGTAGACCGGTATCAATTTTTTAGTTTCTTGCCTTATTCTGTAGCTTCTTTATTGCATCTCATGGTGTACATAGTGACAATACATATTAATAAACGTTAAATTCTTTTCTAGTGATGGCAGCCAAAAAAAATGTTTCTGAAAGTAAGGTCATAATTGAAGTAAAAAAACTTTCCAAAATTCAAAGAATTCGCCCCAGTTTACAAATCAATCTCAAATTATTGTTTATTTAAATATTTAGATTTAGATTTAGATTTTTTTTTTTTTTTTTTTTTTTTTTTTTTTTTTTTTTTTTTTTTTTTTTTTTTTTTTTTTTTTTTTTTTCACACTGGCTTAACTGCCACTACTTTATTTTCACAGTCCTAGAAAAAATAAATATCTATATATAAATTCAGGAAATTCTTCTCTTAATTGGTAAGATTTGGCGCAGAAAATTCCCGGAAACAGCATTGGAACCCTATACTTATGTCTTCATCTTCTTCAACCTCTTAATTCTTAGTTCTCTTACTCTCTCTGCTAAACAAAGATCGGATCCGCCATGGCAGATCCCTCTAGACCCGTCACTGGTTATCCTGCTTACCCCAACGGCCGGCCGCCGCCCTCCAATTCTCAGCCTCATGGCCAAGCCTATCCCTACGCTGCTCCTCCTTATTCCTATCCCACCCACTACGCCAACCCCTACGATTCTACCCATCAGAATGCTCGCCTCTCATTTCTTCGTGCTATTATTGCCGGAATCATCGTCGTCTTCATCATCACCGCCATCATTCTTTTCATAATCTGGCTCGTTCTCCGTCCCCAACTTCCTGAGTTTCGCGTCGACTCATTTCAGGTTACCAACTTTTCCGCCGCCTCTCAGTCCCTCTCCGCCTTATGGTTTGTCGGGCTTTCCGTCTTTAATCCCAACAAGAAGATGACCATCTCTTACGACATCGTCGAACCCACCGTCTTTTACAAGAATGAGTTCCTTTCCCAGACTCGAGTCCCTCCATTCACCCAGGATAAGAGGACTCAAACGGCTGTTAATGCCACTCTCTCCGCTCTTAATGCCTACATCGAAACTTCGTCTGTGAATGAAATTAACGACGACCGCCGACGAGGGACCGTCCAATTCAATGTGGTGGTCTCGGCTCGTGTCGGGTTCCGAGCGGGTTGGTGGAGGACCAGGAGACGATTGCTTAGGGTTCTGTGCGAGGACCTGTCGGTTGGCCTGTCGTCGTCGAATAGCAGCACTTCCGGTAAGTTGATGGGTGAACCAAGGGCCTGCAGAGTGGGTATATGAGTGATTTTCTGCTGTTATAGTCGGTGCTTGATTTAAAACCACTTAACCCATATGAGGAATTCATGTAGGCGTAAATGTACATGGATTTTAGGCTATGAGTGAGTAGCAGTAGTCTCTAAGTGGAGGTTGTGTATAGCTTATAATACAATTTTTGCTATCTGATTCTGATGTCGATATCTTATCTCCTCCTTTTGGAATAAGGAAAATGGTTTCTTCTTTTATTGAGATGTATCAATCTTGGATCCTGAACTGAGGGAACTGTAAAAAAATGGAGAATATCTGTTAGTGTCTGCAGACAGGATATGAACAACATTTTTAGTCTCTTCACTAGACGATATTCGATTTAGCTTATTGCAATTCAGTGCATACCATGATTGTTACCGCCCAAGTTATTATTTCTGAAGTGATTAGGTGCATGCTTGTTAAGACTTTTCCAATTTGTAACGAGGGAGGAAGTCAGTTAATTATAGCTTAGTAAACAACATGTGTCTTTTCTGCGAATATTCTTTGATTTCTTTCTTTCCACACATTCCAAAAGAAAGCCATGATGAAGTTTTTCCATAGTAGGGCTTTTGCATTCTTGAAAGGGTTGTACGTTAAGGCCATGTCCAATATATATTTTAACTCCCTAGGAAATGTGAAATGTCATTCGAATATACTAAGAATCATTGTCCTGAAATTCTAAGGATATGTGCATTGCATAAATAGGTGGCTTTGACACCAATTCGGAGAAAGAGTGATGTGCTAATGGTTTTACCTGTTTTGAGTGAGTGCTTACATAAGGCTTGATTTTGTTGCTTCTTTTGGTGGCGGGTTTAATCTTACAAGTGCGGAGGTACTTACAGTGATTGGAGCAATTCTCTACTAAGATTTAATGCTCCGTTTCACTTTAGGAGTTCGAAATATTCTTTGGTTCATCCTTTTAAGTTAGTATCATTCTCTAGTAATACATTTGCACAAGCCTTCATTGACTCAGTGAGTGCCTCTTATTTGTTGCTGCTTAAATCCAAAATTACTGATGAAGATCCTTACGGAGTAGCTGGAGAACGCTTCTTACTGAGAAAGTAATTCATTCTTTTTCTCGTTTGAATAATGTTCTCCAATGTTAGGCCTTGGTAGGTGCCAGCCTAGAAGTGGTAGATAAGAGGGGTGGATAAGCTCAGTAAACGAATGTGAGACCACATAACAAAATATTCCTTTATTCCTTATAAGAGTGTGAAAACTTCTCTCTAGTAGACACATTTTAAAACTGTGAGGCTGATGGCGATTCGTAATGGGTCGAAGTGGACAATATTTGCTTGCGGTGAGCTTGGGCTGTTACAAATGGTATTAGAGCAAGACACTTGGCGGTTGCCAGCGAGGACGCTAGCCCCCCTAGGGGGTGACTTGTGAGATCCTCCATCTCCCTATAAAAACACATTTTGAAAACCTTGAGGGGAAGCTCAAAAGGGAAAATCCAAATAGGACAATATCTGACAGCGGTGGGGTATAGTTGTTACAATGAAGTTGGTCGTTGGTTGGTTTGTTGGGTATGCTTATAGACCTGGAAGTTGGGCGTTACAGTTCGCTACTACGGGAATCGCTTTTGCTTTCTTTTCCTCTGGCTACTAAAAGCCGAGAGTTCGTAGTAATTTCTTCCCATAAATTTCTTGCCACCCACCTCGGTTTGAATGTGTTGCCCTCAAATCATGCTTGGTTAGTTTCAAACTTCTAAAAAAAGTAGAATATGGTTGAGTTTTCCAGATTCAAGGTTTAGTGATGCTGTCTGTATGCCATGGACAGAAGAGAGAACACGGGTTTATTAGCTCTCTGAACAAAACTTCCCCAGGTGGACAATTCTATCCAGAAATCTGACCGACTAATGTCTCCTCGATTCTATTCTATTCTTTGTGGTGTGGTTTAATGGTTAATATTGGTGCCATTAGTTGGTAGCAATAAGAAGCTCAAATCTGGATGCCCGTATTAACTTGCTTCCTTGAATTGAACATACAATTTCATCCATGGCTTAGTGTTTATATGCCTTCTTTGTTTGGCTACAGATGTGAGATTGATTGTTCTAACAGTAACAGCCCACGAGTTTGAGTTAGAACTTAGGGATGGTGGTGTTTACCACTGGTGCCCAAGCAATATAGAGACAGGGACAGGGACAGGGACATGACTTTATTGAATGAAATGATAATCCATTACATTGCTGCCTAGTTTTGGATCAGTTTTATAGATCATCATATCAGTAGTTTCTATTATTCATGTTAGAGGATTTAACGATGGTGATGTTATGTTGTTAACTTCTAAATGCTAATAATAGGACGCTATTTGGGTGATATTATTATTGGCCAATGACAGTAAGCTTCTGAAAGCCTTGGAATGAGTGTTGTGCTATGTCTGGATGCTTCTCTCAGCAGGAAATGGACAACTTTGTGTACTATACAAGATTTATGCCTATATTTATTTCACAGTTCAATTCAAAACCTAGCAGATTTGCTCTCTAAAATTACATTTTGGATGGACAAACCATGTGAGGTTTTGGATTATTTGATGTTTTCCAGGCTGATAAATGCACATGTGACTTGTCGTGTCATAAGTTTAACCTTAAACTTTGTAAAAAGTGTTACAATTTTACTCTAATATCTTTTTTCTTTAAGTCTGACCAAATTTGACGAAGATGAAAGTGTAAAGATAAAGATGTGCACTCTTCCATGTGAAATATTCATCTTTATTCGAGTTTTTTTTTTGTAGTAATCGTGATCAACAACCATTATCTGTTAGCTCGTTGGTAAGGCGAGAGCTTTAAGTTCGATTTTTGGTAGCACACTCCACACACAAGCACTACCTGATGAAGGGCAAACGAAAACTAGAAGCCCAAAACCTTCCAACCTTCTTTTTAAATGGGGTGTCCGGAGCATCTCATCTTCTCATTGTTGCTCATTCCCATTAGACCTTTACTTCTCTACACTTGCTCATGCTTCACTCGAAATTTCTTAAGTTTAGAGGTAGAAACGGATTCTTTTTTGTTAAAAAATAATTATACAATAATGAGATATCTTTTATAATAGTTCTCAAATTTTAAATGGATCACTAAAGTTAAGGGTTTAAATCTTTTCTCTATTAAAAAAAATATAATATTAGAAAAGAACTTGGTTTAAATAATTATAAAGTTATTCTATATTTTTCTCTAATTTTCGTGGGTTAAATACTTTTTTTTTTTTTTTTTTTTTTTTTTTTTTTTTACATAAATTGTTTTCGTCTCCTTTTTTTGCTTTATTTGGAATCTGTTTGACGGTGAAGAGTTGTCATCTTTTCGGTACACTTTATTTTATTCCACTAGTTGTCTTAGCCTTACTCTTATTTATGATTCTTCCAATATCTTCTTTCTCATTTTTATAAAAATTTTGTACAAATATCTCTTTAGCTAATGGTAACGCCCTATTTTAGGAAAAACATGTTTTATAATCACCAAATTGAAACAGATAAAATTGAGATCCCACCTAGATTTGAGAGGAGAACTAAAATTATTTATAAAGGTGTATAAATCTCTCTCTAACAGAGTGTGTCACCAAGGACATTGGGTTCTCGAGGGAGGTGGACTTTGAAATTCCACGTCGGTTGGAAAAAGGAATGTTTGAACTTCTTCCTAGTATGATATTTAAAATCGCGAGGCAGACAACGTCGAAGTAAACGTGTTTGAGTTATTACCCTAATAGTTGATCTTACTCCGTAGTGGCGGAATAATTTAGAATATAGGCTACTTTTGTTGAGAGATGAGGTAGCGCATTTTGGAGCCCATGAACAAGCATATACTTCCATATCCACCAACTGCATATTGTATATACCCTTTTCTTCGTCTCTTCTGCTCCCACTTTGCTTCACACACCCCTTCTCTTCTTATAAATACCCCTGTTTTACCAGTTTTACTTGCACATTATTATTCCCATTTCACCAATATGAGCGCCAAGGACAAGGAAAGCGCCCACCACGACGAGGACTACCAACAATTCCTCCGCCGCCTCGGCATCGTGGTCCTGACCTTAATCATCATCCTGGGCATTGTCATCTTCATCGTATGGGCCGTCCTCCGCCCCACAAAGCCCAATTTCATCCTCCAAGACGTCACCGTTTTCGGCCTCAACGCCTCATCCTCCCCAAATCTCTTGTCCCTCAGCATGCAAGTCACCATCTCTTCCCACAACCCCAACGACCGCATCGGCATTTATTACGTCACCATGGATGTCTATGGCGCATACCGTGGCCAGCAGCTCACTCTTCCGACTCTCCTCCCTTCCACATACCAAGGCCACAGAGACGTCGTCGTTTGGTCCCCTTTCCTTAGTGGCGATGCCGTCCCCGTGGCCCCTGACGTGGCCTTGTCCTTGCAGCAGGACCAGAACGTTGGGGCGGTGTTGTTCAATGTGAAAATAGACGGGCAGGTGAAGTGGAAGGTTGGCACCTGGATTTCGGGGAGGTACCATTTGAACGTTAACTGTCCCGCGTTTATTAAATTTAGGAACCCTGACCACGCCATCGCTGTGGGTTCTGCCATGAAGTTCCAGATTGTCCAAAGCTGCAACGTTGAAGTCTGATCACCTTAATTCATTCAACCCATTTTTATCTTATTATCCCTATGCTTAGTTTACTATTTTTTTTCTTTTAAAATTAAGTTGCAAGAAAACATGTGTCATTGGAAAATTTAATAGTGAAAAAGCTCTCGAAAATTAATATAATTATTGTCCTAACACCGCGTTATCAACCATATCTATTCTAATATAAGACAGTCTCAAAAGTATATACTCAAAGAACACAGTATCAAATATATCAAATATATGTTTCTAACCTCGTTTGAACCAATAAAATATAATTATCTTCAATGACTTTTTCCGTGGACCAAATAACAAAGATCCGATGGTTTAATGTACAAGTTAATTTAGAAAAAGAAAAGGAATAAAATGACATAAAGAAGAAGGGTGAAATTGTCTTTTCACTTGCGCTTGTCTTCCAATTCGACAGATAAAAATGCGCACCGTAGAATCGGCACCGTGCGACGTCCATTCTCGTCACTTTGCACACCGCCAATCGAGCTACGGCTAAGGTGAGTACTGAATCTTCTTCCTTCCTCCTCGTGGTGGTTTTTCGTTGTCCTTTTTGGGTGTGCCACAGTTTCCAGATTCTTCGTTCTCTTTTCTTGCTGTCAAGAATATTCAGATGGCGAAGAAAAGAATCCATACGCCCATTTAGAACTAACCACCGTCTGTGTTATCTGCAAGAAATATTCAAGTATCGAGTATCATTTACTTTATGGCTTCTCTTTTCTTTCTCTTTCCAGTCAGAATCTAGCGCTTTCTAGGAGAATTTTACTCTAATTCAACTGTTTTCTCGTGCTTCGTTTCTTGTAGTTGGAAATCCAGTTTTTGGTTTGATTAATTAGATTTGAAAGGAATTTGATATGCATGGATTCATAATTTTGTGCCAATCATAGTTTATATGTAGCGATGAGATTGTATGGCATTGGGTTAGGGCTTTAGGAAGTTCGGTTGGTTGCAACATTGGGAAATTTGATTCTTCCTGGTTGGATTTGGGAGATGTCATTTCGTTCGTTTTGCTTTGCGAGGCTGTCAGAATTTAAGCTATTTGCACATTTGAAATCAGGGTTAGCCAGAGGGTGTTTGGTTACTCAATGCTCACTGTGGCCTATCACTCCCCTCCAACACACTATTCTGGAATTAATTTACACTCTGAATCTGCTTTTCTTGTGGTTCATATCTGTGAAGTCATGCACTGGTAGGCAGGCTGGTCCTGATATAGCATATCGCTAACGGATATTGTCCACTTTTGCCCGTTATGTATCGCCCTTAGCCTCACGGTTTTAAAACGTGTATGTTAGGAAGAAGTTTCTACACCCTTATAAGGAATACTTCATTCCCCTCTCTAACCAATACGAGGTCTCACAATCCACCCCTTGGAGGCCAGCATCCTCGCTGTCACACCGGTTGGTATCTAGCTCTTATATCATTTGTAACAGCCCAAACCCAATGCTAGTAGATATTGTCCGCTTTGACCTGTTATGTATCGTCGTCAGCCTCACGATTTTAAAATGCGTATGTTAGGAAAAGGTTTCCACATCCTCATAAGGAATGTTTTGTTCCCCTCTCTAACCGGCTTGAGATCTTACATCATGAGATCTCCGGTGGCTAATTACATGTTTGTTTGACAATTGTTGAAATGTAGTGTAGACATTGTTTTCTTGATAATTGGCTGTTTTCCATCTGACCATCTCTTGAATTGAGATGTTCTCAGACTCCGCACCGTTCATGAGTTCGTTTCATTTCTTTACTCCCTTGTTTATGATTGTCTTTGTATGTTATGTTAGCTTGATGGGTAAAACCTTATTTTTACTTATACTCCAGATTTTGTGAACATTCAAAAACTTTCTGATGCGGTTGGTTTTGCTGTATAATACCTTTCTCTTACTAAAATCACCAACAACTTCTAATATCAAGTGTTTTAGATCTGAGCTGCCATGAATCCTTCTTTTTCTTTACACACAACAATACAAGCCTTTCATGTTATTAGATGCTATTATTACGACTGACTTGTGACTTGTTCTTAATGTTCATCCGTGCCAGCGTAGTGGTATGTTTCTGGAACTTCCCACTTAATTGCTTGTTCAGATGCTTACTGTCAAATTTGAAGTTCTTTTGATCCAACCGTCATTACTGTGCACAGCTTAATAAATTATGAAGAGCCTTTATCATATGAACATGTAAAAATCTTTTGTTTTGAGAATTTAATTAGTCTCTTAGCTTCTTTTTTATTTCCTAATTGTCTTTGGTTTATGCCTTGAGATAAGTTTTTGGTTTTCAGCTTCTCTGGTAAGCCTACATGGGAAACAAACCCGCGAAGCAATCAGGAGGAAGGGATGAAATGTTGAAGATAGTGCCTCCTTTGGACCAAGCATATATTAGGTGGCTCGCACGGGATGTCGAGAGGATTCATGGCTTCACCCCAAGAAACCCTCGTGCCGTGAAGCCTCCCGATCACTACATAGAGTTCATGCGCTTGAACGGATGGTTGGACGTGAGTTTAGATGATCCTGATCTCGCACGGTTACTCAAATAGCATTCTCTTGCAACTTGAAAGTGTACCAATGTCAAGTTTTGTGTATCTTCTGCCATTTGCCATTTGAGGTAATTCTGTTTATATCAAACAGTTGCCGGTTAGCAATGTCTGATAGCGAGGAATTATGGAATAAAACTGATGTTTGTAATGCCATACTTATCTCCATGGATGAACTTTCAAGATTATACTGCACTTGAAAATCACGTTCTTTATTAGTAAATTTTAGTTGGGAATATTTTTAAAAGAATATTTTTAAAAGGTAAAAATGAAATGAATAAATTAATTATTCAAAAAGAAACAAAAAGTTATTCTATATTTGGGAATAACAAGGTGGATTCCTTCATGGATCAGACGTAAAGCAGAAAGCCCATTTAAAATTTGGGCCTGTTAAAAGCCCATTATCCAGAGCCCAAGTTTGTTGAGCAAACGTTGGCGTGTAGTGACGGTGAAATGAGAGTGGAATGCAACGAGTTTATTAGGTGATGGGGACGGCTTACGCGCCAAATAATCGCCACTCAATTTGCCCAACAAAAGGCGCGCATCGCCGATTCGAACGTTTTTTTTTTTTTTTTTACTTGATGGAAGTCCACTTAGATTTGGGCATATTTATGCATAATTCGTAAATTCCAGTCCCCGTGCAGTTTTGGTTAATTAATCCATTTTTAATATAGAATTTGTTAATTAAATGGAATTAAGAGATAATCGATGAAAACAACCTTGATGGCTTTAATTAATCTTGGGTAAGTTGGCGTTTTTTGGTTTAAAAATTTATTTGAAATATTAAATATAAAAAAGACATATTGAAATATTAAATATATATAAATTTATTTGTTTTATTTGTTTTATTTTTTTAATAAGCGCTTCCTTCCCTCCACATCTATATCCGAACCAAGTTCCCTCCCTTTCAACCTTCCCTCGTTTTCTGCTCTCATTTTCTCTCTGAATCTCTCCCGCTTTTCTCCATTTTCTCAGAATCCAAACACGCAGATCTTTTTCTTCTTCTTCTTCTTCTTCTTCCAATTCCGTTCCTCCTCTATTTCTATCAATTTCCCCAATTGCACCTAAAACCCCAAACTCCCTCCATTTTTGCTCTCTTTCTCTGACCTTCGTACCCAAATCCGCAGCACACCAAGAGGTTACTCGATCTCTGCTCGCCCTTCTCTTTGAGGCTGTTCCATGTCGGGTTCTAGAGCTCCTAACTCCTCTGGACACCTTCCTGAGCAGATCATGCACTCTCTTAAGCGCCAGCTCCCCTTCTCTTCTTTGAAACCGCCATTTGCATCTCCTGGGGACTATCACCGCTTCGCCCCGGACCCTCGACTCGCCGATCAAGAAGCTGACGCCATCGTAGTCAGATCTCCGGTGAGTTTGCTTCTGCTGTTTTTTTACACGCATATTTCGTTGATTACTTATTGTTCTCCTCACTGAGTAGTATTTTTGGACCCTTGTGTTTGTGATTCTAGTGTAAAATAGAAAATTATTTGGTTAGTAGGTTTTAAGCGGATCTCATGAATTGAATTAGCTGAGATTAGTGAAAATAGTTAGTTTCAGTGATTTGGTCATAATGAGATTGAGAATGTGCCCTTCGAATACTGCACCGAGAAGACCTCGAGTTTTAGCTCAATTTCGGTTACTTTCTTTTTCCAGGGTGTTTTGTGTGACTGAATTAGATGAATTACGCTGTTATCACCTTTAATTCGTGTCTTCCTGCTGTATCTAGAAAAGTGTATTGAGTATCTCAGTCTCCCTGCATTCTCAACCAGTGCATTTGTTGATTACTATAACTCGTTCTCTCTCAGAACTTCTTAATTTTCCCTGAGCAAACTACTTTTCACTGCATTGTATTTGGTCCTTTTGGTCATTGGGTACGTTGATTAGTTTAAATGCAAGGGTAATAGATTGCTTTCGTCCTGTATCTAGATTGGTAGATGATGCACCGTTTGTCTCTATGAACTTGAAGGATTTACTGTTGTCAACCAATACTAGAGGCTGCCAAGATGGACGATACCCCCCACCTCTTCCTATATAGGCAAGCGACAAGTTTGTTGCCACAGTGTTAGAACCTTGATGCAAATAGATGATACTTGTGAGATTTATTTCATTATGATTTTCTAAAGAAAATATGCTAAATCTAGTAAAGGATGTGTTTCTTCAATAGAAAGTTCTCAATTATGATTATAGTACATCACCGATGCTGGATATGAACAAACAATACTGGAAGTAACTATCTCAAGGGATGACATCATAACGGTATTAGATGACTTGATCAAGTCGTGCAGTACTATTGTGAGTTATATATTCAACCTTGGATATCATCTAAATAATTGTGGTTCAGTGGTAAAAAGGGCCAGCAAGAAATACATTCCATTTTCCTCGGTTGTAGGTGCCATCCAATTCTTTTAAGGGCTGCATCTACTGATCATCCTTGGTCATTAATTTTTGTATTCTTAGGCTACTATCATAAGTTTTATAATGATTATTCTGAAAACTTAACTGAACTGCTATTATGCATCGTTTGAATAACCTAGACTCTTGTACTCCTGATGGTGTAGTCTATCAAGAATATTTTCCATACTTGTTATCTTGATTTCATAATCAAGATTCTAGACACTTGTGGAATGCCAGTGATTTGCATCATTTATATGGTAGGATATTTCATACTACACTATAATAGAGAAAGGACGGGCGATTTCTTATTTATTTTTATTTTATTTGTTTATTTTTACTGAACTAGGTTTTTTTCATTTGAGGTTTATTGTTTTTTTCTTTGAATGGTTCCATCTTTTAGAACATTGTTCTCAAATATACCCTTTATGTACTGATGGCAATCCAATTTTTATAAACGTTTGTCATTTACTTAATAAATAGAAAACTAGATCAGTATTAACAGGTTTAATGATAATTATGGGATAGCATCTTTCAGTGTTCATTATTGTTGTAAATTGCGGTAGTTTTGATATTATGATATTTTGGGGCATTTATACAAATTTCTTATGTGGAAAGGTTGGTCAAGTGAAAATGGCCATTGGAGGACTTTTGCATGCCTCAACCCTGATCCTTCTCATCTATATGTTTTAAATTTAAAAAATCGGTACACTCAGCATAACCAAAATAATAATTCTTGAGCTCAGCGACAAATGATCCTTCCATACATTGTTAAAGATTTTATTGTTTGTTGATCATCCAGTCAGAGACAAGTCTAAGATCTTTTCTTCCCATGCTTTCTTAGCCATTTGAGGGTTTGAGAGGAAACATTCTCAAGGTTTAAATAGCGCTTGGTGGGTCTTAGGATTTCATTTGTTGAAAGCTTCCTTTTAGACTACTCGAACTAAAACCTTCAGTAAATTTTTTGTTCCCTTGCTTTACATCAGTTTAAAATTGCTCTTATCAAAATCTTTGGATGTTTGAAAGGCTTTCTTTTGCTTTGGTTGGGAGGATGTGCTGCAACCTACAAGCAAAGGAACCATTGGTTCTTGAAGCTTGCAACTAAACCAAGTTGTGCCGCTGCTTGATAAGACCTCACATGCTTTGGGTTCCATGGATGCAACAGATATTAATCTTCTTTCTAGATGACTTGCTTAGGATAGGAATTACTTTAGGTTTAATAGTATAACAAATTGCATCGGACAAGTGTTAATGGAGCAACTGAGAATTAGTTCTATCTGATTTATATTTCAGGACAAAGATTTCTAGACTTATGGTCGGAATGGTAGATGTTGTACTATTGTTTATTTTTTGTCTCTATTTTCTTTATTATTAAAGCTCTCTGATATTAATCATTTTCTTGCATTAACTTTCCTTCTCAGTTTACGTACAATACTGTATATTGCATATTTTTCCATGCTTATTTGAAATCTTGGATCCTCTTTACCAGCAATTGAAGCGGAAGAGTGAGGTAGCAGATTATGAAGCTGACTCAACCGATAGAGCAGCTGGTCCTAGATTTACTGAGGTAGCTAACAGTCCCCATCAAACACCTGTATCTGTGAAAGGAGGAAAGGGAAACAAATCAAGGCTTACTAAATGCAGTAGATCGGGGCCACAGACTCCCATGTCAAACGTTGGTAAGTTGTATATCATACATGTTGGTACCCTTGGTTTTAAGTTAAAATTGCCATATGTAAAATACCTTCTCAAAGAACTTCTTTTGCTAAAGAAATTGCATCATTGGTAAATTAGAGGGAAAAAAAAATCAATTTCTTCCACTCTTTCTTTCACAAAGTTATAATACATTAATGAAAAAATGCTCCAAGTTTCAGGTTCACCTTCTGCCAACAATCTTACTCCAGCTGGTCCATGCCGTTATGATAGTTCTCTTGGTAGCTTGTTACTTCTGATGACTTTGTTGTAGCTGTCCTATATTTCCTACCAGCTCATGTTCCTAATTTTAGTGACTTTCATCTAGGTCTCTTAACAAAGAAGTTTATTAACCTGATCAAACAAGCGGAAGATGGTATTCTTGATCTGAATAAAGCAGCTGACACGTTGGAGGTTACTATGCTTCTAGAAGATTATAGGCTTCTATTGTGAAGCTCAATTAGTTGACATTTTTATACTTTTATAGGTACAAAAAAGACGAATATATGATATAACAAATGTCCTTGAAGGAATTGGTCTCATAGAAAAGAAGCTTAAGAACAGAATTCAGTGGAAGTATGTACTATTACATACATTCTTTGGAGTTTCACGGTTTATTATTCGTTAGTATTCCTTTCTTGTTATGCTACTTATTACTTGGGTAATTGATTGATTAGGGGGCTTGACGTCTCAAGGTCAGGGGATGTCGATGACAATTATGCCGGTCTACAGGTATGCAAAAAACAGGCCATTTTGACTAAGTCCATTTAGTTTACTTACGATTGTTGCTGTTTAAGATTGCTGTTTCTATTTGATCTCGATGTGAACAAACTTGTACTCTATTGAAACCAATAAAATTGTGTTTGTTGGGTGGAATGCTAGCCTGAAATCTGCAAGATATTATATGTGAATAGGTACTCTATCGAAAAATATTCTATTATGTTCGTTTATGCCCTTTAGTTCACATTCTATCTCAATATTATTCTTGACGTTGGTAAGTTTCTCTTTCGTGAAATCTTTGTTTGCAAATACTTCCACATTTTAATTTCAAGCTACCAGATTTAGCCTTAACCATAGTTAATGTGCAGGCAGAAGTAGAGAACCTTTCCATGGAGGAGCGTGGATTAGACGAACAAATAAGGTTGTTTAACTGAATCCTTTATTCAGTCTTTGAATGAAAATTTGTGTTCCCCTATTGTTATTCCAAGGCTTTTAATAATTGCAGAGAGATGCAGGAAAGATTAAGGGACCTCAGTGAAGATGAGAACAACCAAAGGCAATAGTTTTCACCTAGATTCACCTCTACAATGTTGTTTTTTCTTTTAAACGTAGAATTTAAAGCTTATTCTTTATTTAATTGTTAGGTGGCTTTTTGTAACCGAGGAAGACATCAAGGGTTTGCCCTGTTTCCAGGTTAGTTTATCATATATAGAGTTGATTGCAATAAATTTTGATTTACAAATATAGAAATGTCGTTCCATTTCTAATTATTGTGTCTATATTTTGCATCTACTAGAATGAAACTCTCATAGCCATTAAAGCTCCCCATGGAACCACTTTAGAAGTTCCAGATCCTGATGAGGTAATTTAATTGTAAAGGCTTGATGTAAAAGGTACCTATTCACATATTATATGTTCCAATTACTTCTCCTATCATATGTCAGGCTGTTGACTACCCCCAAAGGAGGTACAGGATAGTCCTCAGAAGCACCATGGGACCCATTGATGTTTACCTTGTTAGGTAACGTCTTATTTTTTTGGTTGTTGAGGAATGTTTGGCTTTGTACTGAAACACAACCACTATCTATGGCCATATTAATGAATAGGCTGGGAATTGGAAATGCCCAGTGTTCACAATATCCCCTTTTCCTACTATCAATATCCTCCTTTTCCTACTACTACTAAAACTGTGATATGAATTTCCATTTTGTAGTCAGTTTGAAGAAAAGTTTGAGGAGATAAATGGCGTGGAAGTGCCACCAAGCTTGCCGTCAAGTTCAGGCTTTAATGAAGCACCTGCAACGACGATAGGAACTGAGGATACCAGGGGAAAGGAAATTGAAACGCGGGAACAAGATGTACACAGAATGTGCTCCGATCTAAATGCTTCGCAGGACTTCGTGGGTGGAATTATGAAAATTGTTCCCTCCGTTGTAGATGTAAGTCTAATTTTTCAAAATTAAGGATTGGGGGAAGGATCAGGGGGACTAATACACCTTACTTAAAAACAATAATTGGTTGATTGGGATACGGAGAAAATAAAGGCAGAAGCATCACGTTAGTTTCTAAGAAATGGTTGGTTTCGTTCTGGAGGGCTTCATGCATGAGAGCATGAACATTGTTCTATCCGTTGGAGTGAGCCTAGATTCTAGAAGATGCAATCTGTATAAAAAACATAGGAATTAATAACACTTGCAACAAGTTAGTTTTTCCATAAAATTGTCGGAGGACAAGATAATGAAATGAAGCATTTCAGATCAGATGGGGAAGGGTAGTTTAGTTATGAAACCTTCGATGGTCAGAGAGCTGTATTTGTTAATAGTCACCCATTATTCATCCGAGGGGAAAATGTATTGAGTTCATTATATAGTTTATGTAAATTAAGGATGTATTAGAACAGAATAAATGTTTGCAAGCATCTGATATCTTTGTTTCTTATTCAGAGTGATGCTGATTACTGGCTCTTGTCTGATGCTGATGTTAGTATCACTGACATGTGGAGAACTGAACGTATCCTCACAATTTAAATCTATCGCCTTCATAATAGTTTGAGTTTTCCCCTTTGTAATATCAAAGTGATACTGCATACACACCTTGACTCTTCATGTAGCTGGCGTTGAGTGGAATGATTTGGGTACATTTCATGAAGATTACAGTATTGCCAATGACAGCACCCCCGAAACCCAGAATCCACTTCCCAATAATGCACCTGATATGCCTTCTTCTGCTAATCCTTCTAGCAGCTGAAACTGTAAAGGGTATCTGTTTAGATAAATCTTGATGATAAATGCTACGGTCGTGCAAGAACTTGTATGATGGATGTATGATCCCTGTGATCCTTACTTAGCACCGGGGGGATTGGAACCGATTATCTAAGATTGGGACCAGCCTCCCTCCATGATAATTCCTGGAGAAGCATCTCTACCCAAAAAGCTAGAGGAAACTGCTGATGGGAAGGGCTCTGGTGTACAGTTTAGTGTCAAAAATATGTAGTAAATAAAATAGTCATTTCTGCATTGTACAATTCTTTGTTTCCAGATAAGAATAGCATGTGTAGTACATTCATTTTAAGCCAAGTTTAGTTCAGTTCAATTTGCGTCTCACGTGCGAAGCTGTAACCCCACCCTCCGCCCCCCAGTTGAATTATATTCTTAGTTCCTCGTTTAAATGGTTCATTTAATTTCTGAAGTTCCAGAAATGGCTGATTTTAAATTGGTTAAATTACACCATTTGTGGCAAATAGGTTTCTAAACTTTAAAGATTGTATTTAAAGATTTAACTATTGGATATCTAATTTAGTGTGTTGGAGATTTTGCAACAATACACACTCGATCTACATGAATACAAAAGAGCAAGAGAGCATTAAAAGTTTATATTGATGATGGTGGAGAATGAGATATTGATGATGGTGGAGAATGAGATATTGATGACGGTAGAGAATGAAAAGAGTGTATATATATATATAGTAAGGCATAACTATCATATATATATATATTATATATAGTACTATATAGTGCTAGATAACTAAACAATAGTTTAGTTTATGACCATATATATATATGATCATTTCCTATGTATAGTTTTACTATATAACAATTGAATAAGCTGGTAGGCTCCATACACAACAGTGTGCTCCCCTACTTTCGCACACAGGGTGGGTAGGGACTGTCGAGCTACCTTCGCTTTTGAAGTTCCTTCGTAGATCTTTAGATTTCACCTCTACACACGAAATTCCACTCTCCTATGTCTCGCTCAAGTGAATGAGTTTCGAAATTGAGACTCTAACCATATTATTAACTTCCACATCAAACGCCCATCTGTATGGGATTTAGTATACAATCTATATGGGATTTAGCTCAATATACACTATCAAATAAAATAATATCTTAGATAAACCTCTAACAAATGACTAATACTGAGAGTTATGCTAATTCTCTTCCTCTACTTTCTTCCCAATCCAAGTTGCAACCACTGAAGTAAGGGCCACTGTTGGAGGAAACCTTATTGGAGAAGTTGCTTTATGCGCTGCATATGCCAATGCAAACGTTCCAACTTTCTCTCCATTCCCATCAACCGAAATTCCTACCTGCAAATTTTCAAGTGTTACAAACAAAACCAATCTCCCCATGTGAAACATATTTGATCAAGATCAAGATCAAACAAACTCATGGAACCCTTCCTAAATGCCATTACCTTCTGCAGAAGAGCTTGAACGTCGACACCGGCGCTGATGAGCGCGTAACACACAGCAAAAGAGATCAGGGATAGAGTTATGGAGGTGGCTAAATATGCACCTCCATATTTTGCAAGCAGCTCCTTTGCCTGATCCCCCTTTGATTTGTCTTTTCCTTCACCCTCCTCCTTTGAGCTAAATATCTGCACACCAACATGAATTTCTCATTTGCTGTTACCAGGAAAGGATAACCATCCATTATTCTTTGCTGTTACAAGGCAGAGATATGAACAATTGAGACAGAAAATCAATATGTTCGGAAACTATTTGTCACGGTTTATTGAAAATCCTATGGACCTTCTGATTGGATTTAATTTGCTTTCTTCTTTACTACTTTCAAATCGTGAGGAGGTATTGATAGCAAGTACATACATTATCACTTATGTTCTAGTCCATTGCACTTTTTGGCCGAACATAATATGAACAATTGAAACAGAAAATCAATATGTTATTGTTTGCCACAACAACAATCAGGAATAAATAGACTGCAAATTTTTCTTTCTAAGGTAAATTCGTAATTAAAATGTACGCTATCAGTCTTCTAACTTCTATCTTCCGTTCAAGTTCATAGCAGATTGATAGAGGAAAAGGAACGAAGAGAATGGTACCTTCCAGAGACCAGCTTCAAGTCCATACTTCTTGGTAACTTCATCTGCTGAAGAGGAAGACGGAGATTGAGATGGAGATGGGCGTTCGATTTCGCCGGTTTTCTCTTTAAGGGCTTGAACCCTGAGCCTTTTGGGATTGAATTTCGGAGGTCGAACAGAAGAACTAAAAGGAAATCTGAAATTTGTATCGGGAAAGGAAGCAGGAGAGGAAATGAAAGAAGATGAAAAGCAAATTGGAGAAGGAGCAGTTGCCATTATCAGAAAATCAGAGGTCGTAATCTAGTAATGAGGCATGCCCTCTGAATTCGGAGGGTGGGAAACGAGAATCCCACGAGATCAAAGAGAGAGAGAATTCTATGTGAAGCGTTGTAAGCCAGATATTTGCTTCAACCACAATCGTCTTTCGTCACCACCATTCTTCTTCACACACTTTCAAACAGAAAAAGGTTAAAAGCCCAATCCGCATAAAGATAAAAGCCCAAAGGACCAATTTGCGCAAAGCCCAAAGGCCCAATCCGTGAAAAGTTCAAAGCCCAATCCGAAAATAGTTAAAAGCTCAATACGCACGAAGTTAAAAGCCCAAAAGCCTCATCCGGACAGTTAAAAGCCAAACCCGCATAAGTTACAATCCCAAAAGCCCAATCCGGAAAAAGTTCAAAGCCCAATACGCACAAGTTAAAAACACAAAAGCCCAATCCACACGAAGTTAAAAGCCCAATAAGAACAAGTTAAAAGCCCAATCCAAATAAAGTTAAAACCCAAAAGCCCATTCCCAAAAAGGTTGAAAACCCAATACGCACAAAGTTAAAAACCCAAGAGCCCAATCGACACAGATAAAAGCCAATACGAACACGTTTAAAAGCCCCATCCGTACAAAGTTAAAAGCCCAAACGCCCAATCCGCAAAAAGTTAAAAGCCCAATACGCACAAAGACTAAAAGCCCAAACTCCCAATCCACATAAAGTTAAAAGCCCAATACAAAAAAATTAAAAGCCCAAAAGCCCAATACGAAAAAAGTTAAAAGCCCAATACGAACAAGTTAATAGCCCAATCCGTATAAAGTTAAAAGCCCAAAATCCGAATCCGCAAAAAGTTAAAAGCCCAAAAGCCCAATCCACACAAAGTTAAAAGCCCAATTTGTAAAAAGTTAAAAGCCCAAAACCCCATTCATTAAAAAGTTACAACCCCAATGCGCACGAAGTTAAAAGCCCAAAAGCCCAATCCGCAAAAAGTTACGCACAAAGTTAAAAGCCCAAAGCCCAATCCACACCGTTGAAAGCCCAATAAGAACAAGTAAAAAGCCCGATCCGCACAAGTTAAAAGCCCAATCCGTACAATGTGAAAAACCCAAAAGCCCAATCCGCTAAAAGTAAAAAGCCCGATCCGCACAAGTTAAAAGCCCGAAAGCCCAATCCGCAAAAAGTTTAAAGCCCAATACGTACAAAGTTAAAAGCCCAAAAGCCCAATTCACACAAAGTTAAAAGCCCAATAAGAACAAGTTTGGCCCACTCCGTACAAAGGTAAAAGCCTAAAAGCCCGATCTGCACAAGTTAAAAGCCCGAAAGCCCAATCCATAAAAAGTTAAAAGCCCAATACGCATAAAGTTAAAAGCCCAAAAAACCCAATCCACACAAAGTTAAAAGCCCATTCCGTACAAAGTTAAAAGCCCAAAAGCCGAATGCTAAAAAAGTTAAAAGCCCAATACGCACAAAGTTAAAAGCCCAATACGAGCAAGTTAAAAGCCCAATTTGTAAAAAATTAAAGCCGAAAAGCCCATTCCGAAAAAGTTAAAACCCAATACGCACAGTTAAAAGCTCAGAAGCCCAATCCACACAATGTTAAAAGCCGATACGAACAAGTTTAAAAGCCCAACCCGTACAAAGTAAAAAGCCCAAAAGCCCAATTCGCAAAAAGTTTAAAGCCGAATACGCACAAAGTTTAAAGCCCAAAGCCCAATCCACACAAAGTTGAAAGCCCAATACAAACAATTTTAAAGCCCATTCCGTACAAAGTTAAAAGCCCAAGAGCCTAATCCACACAATGTTAAAAGCCCAATACGAACAAGTTTAAAAGCCCAATCCGAAAAAAGTTAAAAGCCCAATAGGCACAAAGTTAAAAGCCTAAAAGCCCATTCCACACAAAGTTAAAAGCCCAATACTAACAAGTTAAAAGCTCACTCCGTACAACGTTAAAAGCCCAAAAGCTCAATCGGCGTAAAGCCTAAAAGCCTAATCTACACAAAGTTAAAAGCCCAATAATATATTATAATTATTTTTTATAAATTTATGCAGACCGGTTAAAATATATGGGCAGCTCAATAAGACGAGAAAATGCATATTTTTAAGAACATGCATGTACTTAAATCTTTTAGTAAATAGATTTAGTTATTTTAGGAATAAATGGTATGATATTTCATGTAATAACTCAAACCCACAACTATTAGATTTTGTCTTCGTTGGGTTTTTACTTTTCGGTTTTCCCTCAAAATTTTAAAACTTGTCCACTAAAGAGATTTTCAATGTTTGGTTTTCCTCTCCAAGCAAAGTGGGATCTTACAATTGGGAGCTCAATGTCCTTGCTGGCAAACCACTCGACATCTGGCTCGTATGCATGAAAACCATAACATAAATCATACACAATCAAATAATCACAAGCTCAACAGAGAGATAACGTCCATCAATCACCCTGAGCACATATAAGAATATCTCTTCCTCCATCATACCACAATAGAAGACATTAAATTAGGCATTTTTATCATTTCTCTCGTTTCAAGGACAATTTCGTAGTTTTATCATGTACGTATTATAATGTCCAAATTGTTCATTCTATGTTCTAATCATACATATTTTAGCCACCTAAGATACATTATGCTCGCATGCTAGCTTGTCCTAGCGATCCCTACAAGTATCACTTCCCTAAAATCCAAGTGATTACTTACCAGAATGTAGTGTACTCTTCAAAGCTTGCTTTTTCGCTAGTTAAGAACCCAAATTTTCTTGAAAGCTCGCTGATAGGGCTTGAATTATATTAAATTTAAGTCCGTATCAAAATAAGGACGAAAAATAGTTGAACGGGTCAAAATCGGGGTAAAAGGGAACCTCACGCGCTCAGAGGGGGTTCGCTTGCGCGTACCACACCCTGGGTGTAAGGAAGTTGCACTGGAGCACTTGACACGTGTCGCCCACTGACTTGCTCCTTCAACATCGACGCTGTGGGTTCAATCCCTGAAGCATGTGGATTTTTCTCGTCATTTTCTCTATGCCACACGCGACGGACGTTGATAGGGCGTCAGATCGGGTTGGTAGTCCGGGTCACGCGCGTTCTCGGGTCTGGTAGCGGGTACCAGTCTTCGAATCCTGCTCTATGTGAAATTTGTTGATTTTCTTCCGCGAATGAAGTTAAGGAGTGAATGACGTATGAAGAAGCATCACAAAATACAACTTGACCACAAGGAAAGGAGGAAGAAATTATAGCCTTGGAACTAGTGTCAAGACGAGGAGATATAAAATCCATCTCGAGCAAGTGGGTTTAACAAATAATGTGTCTCTCATATGGATTAATCGAGAGATACAAGGCTCAGACTACAATTCAAGGTTCTCTCAAGAATATGGCGTATAGATATTATGGTTCTCGTACAGGGCATATGGATTAAGCTAGCTAGATACCATGATGTTGACTATGTAGGATATCACTGTAACACTCCAAGCCCACCGCTAGTAGATATTGTTCGCTTTGATTCGTTACATATCATCGTCAGCCTCATAGTTTTAAAACTCATCTGCTAAGATAAAGTTTCCACAGTTATTATATGGATAATTTGACTAGTTTATGCTATAAATACTCTCCCACTCGTATTAATCTCTTATCGATTCGTATTAATAAATAGTACGAATGTTTTCCACAAACACTTTAACTTAAATTTTGATGCGTAGTTGTAAATAATATTTTAAAATAATATAGAGGAAGAAAATAAGAAAAAGTTGGTTAGTAGAAGCAAAAGTGGAAATTTGTACATATCCATAAATATAATATTTGTGAATTACAAGAAAAGAAAAGGAAGTAGAGGTCAGAATTTAACGGTGTAGCAGAAGGCGACAGGTAAAAAATTGGCAGAAACAACCACTCGTGCTTGCCTTTGGTTAATTTAGTGAAATATCATGGATTTATAAATGAGAAATACTATCTCCAATGTTAGCTTATACTCTCCTACCCTTCCTATTTTCGTATTGCAAGTATATAAATATATATATATATATATTTATATTTGGCAGTAATTTGTGTAGGAAAAAGTTAGGAATAATGTGTAGGGATCCAGAGTGATAGAGTGAGATAAAAGGACACAGAAAAAGGTGCACATGGGAATTAGTGATAGCAACCACAGGGCAAGAACGTATGGAGGAGAAACAGAGGATTCAGAAAGTTAAGCCTAGGATTCATGGTGATTTTATAAATAAAAAAAAAGAAAAAAAAAGCGAAGAACATAGAAAATGATGATGAGAAAGGTTGATATTATTGATAATAATGGCGGTGTGGCTTGGCTAGGCATGATGCTGCTGCTGCTGCTGCTGCTGCTGCTGCTTGAAGAAATCAAGGAAGACGTTGTTGTGGCATTTGGGGCATTGGGAGCTCTTCTCGGTCAACATGACATACATGAAGCACCCCGGACATCCCACCAGCATCATGGATCTTGTTATTATCTCTTCTTCCACTCCCCCCTCCCACCCCAAGCACGAATTCTCCACTGATATGTCCGACGACGATCCCGACCCCGACAAAGACGACGTCGCTGGCGATGGCAACCGGTTCAGGTTCACTCTCAACTCGACCTTCGGCTCGCTACTCCTCGACCTCTTGCTCATCGTCCTCTTCAAAGTCATGCAAAAAAAACAAAAAAAGAAAAACAAATGAACATGAGTTTATCAGAGAGGGTTACGCAGTGTGACTGTGAGAGAGGCTTACCAAGTTTGGTTTGTTAGGGAAATTGGAGTTTAGAGAATGAAGAAAGGACGGATGAATTTGTGGGTGACTGACTGACTGAGTGAGGTTTGATATGAGGGGTGAGGATATTATATGGGAATTCCAACCTAACTAAATAATAATAATAATAAGAATAATGAGAATAAGAGAGGGGCCCTTGGAAGTTAATTCATTCACCACATCATTATTGTTATTATTATTATTATTATTATTATTATTGATGTTCAATTATATAACTATAGACGACCCTCTTTCAATATCAATGTCCTAACCCTATTCCCTCTTCACATTTCTAAAGTTTTAGTCAACTTTGTGTCGGATAAGACTCGAACCTTTTAATTTTAAGTGGACTATTGTGAGACCCTACATTGGTTGAGAGTGTAACCAAACATTCTTTAGAAGGGCGTGAAAACCTCTTTATAGAAGAGTAGACAATATCTACTAGAGGTAAGTTTGTGCTGTTACATCTATGAATTTTTAATCGTCTCCGTGTATATTCAAATTTTTAATCTTGTTAAGATCCGAACCTTTCAATTTTAAGTGGACTATTATGAGACCTCATAGAGAGTGAAACAAAGCATTCCTTACAAGGGTGTGGAAACCTCTCGATAATATACGTGTTTTAAAATCGTGAAGCTGACAGCCGCACGTAACGGGTCAAAACGGACAATATTTATCTTAGCTTGAGTGATACAATTATGATATTTATCTTAGACGATAATATACGTGTTATAAAAATTTGAGAGTCAAAATTACATAAACAAAAGCAAAATTAGCGTTTAAATGGTAAGAAACATGCCTAGATTGAATACCAGGCTAAACCCTAATTATAATGATTGGTCCCCAGTCTCAAATCAATTTATTCAAATCAATAACAAAAATAATGTAATGTGACGTTTTTCTTAAATCATGATATAAATTTTATTTAGGTTTTTTTTTTTTTTTAAATACAAAAATCACGTAAGATAAAGATATCCGAAGACATTAGTAATTATCCCTACACTGTTCAGTTTACTGTGCGCAAATAAATGTCCTTTTTTTTTTTTTTTTTTTTTTTTTTTTTTTTTTTTTTTTTTTTTTTTTTTTTTTTTTTTTTGTAAAAACAATGAATTTATTTATTCGGATATATTTAACATGACTTAAAATATTTTAATATTTAAGATCCCACGAATTATTGAGTAGAATTTGGCTAATTAAAATATATAATTTTAATTAAATAGTAAAAATATTGAATTTATAGGAGAGAGTGAAAGAGGTGGATTAAATTATTGAAGGGGTAAGATAGTAGAGGGGAATATTGTGAATAATTGGATACGTTTTTATGAACCGTATCCAAATGTATGCTATATCATATTTGCTATGGTAGGTGGTGGGTGGTTGAAGTAGCAATTAATTATTCATATTTTCCACTCTCCATAAATTATTAATTACGCTCCTCTCATAATTCTCATCTAATTGTTTCTTGCATTTAATTATTACTTTCTATTTTTATTCATATATATATATATAAATAACTTGAATTTAGCCGACATAAGGACGTGAATAGCTTAACTTGCGAAGACTTTAAGATTAAATATGCATGGTGGTCCAATCTCCAATAACTTGGAATTTAATTCTAAGAATTAAGTATAATATACCTCTAAAATTTAAATTTATTCATTGGCTTTCAAAAGTGTCAAATTCTCAGTAAAATTCTAAAATGAATATGTTTTATAAAATTATATTTTCTTAATTAGTTTCAAACCGACCATTTTTTAAAAATATTTTTAAAAGAAAAATAATAATAGGTATGAGAGATGGTAAAATTTCACATATGTTAAATTAACTAATATATTTTGTACTACCATAAGTACAGTCGTTGAGACTTAGAATGTTTGATTCTATGAGAATAAATAGATATAAACTGTGACAAATAATAATGTAATGTGTCGTTGAAATTGAAGCGTGACATATTCTAATCAATAATAGTGTCGAATAGAATAACTTATGAATCTAAGCTAGAGGTGGCTTTAAAGGCCCCACTAAGTTAACGGAAAAAGAAAAAAAACTAAGTGATGGGTAGGTCAGTGGGTGTCACGTTGACTAACATTGTATTTCGAAAAAATCAATAATGTGATGGTCGTCCATATTCCACACCAAGAAAATTGGAGTTTGGTATTCCCTCCAAAGCCTCCACATTAAAATAAATCTTTGTTTTAGGAAAATGAAAATCTTTGTTCCAGGATTTCTATGCCCACCATTAATATAAATCCTAAAACAATTTTCCCTACTCAACTTTATTTACACGGTTGACCGACTTCGGCATTTTTAATCTCTGGTCTCCAAGTTATTTACACGGTGTTATATGCGTTACATCTTATACTATACGATGAATATGATGTTCATGCATACATTTGTTATGTACATTGAAAAATCAATCATAAGACCTAATGCATATTTTTGAACAACTTAATGAAAAAGATGTGACAATTACCTAATTTACGATCACAGGAAGCTAAGTTAGGAGAAACTTGACTTGGCTAACGAATCAGTTTGGGTAAAATATCCCAAGATTCCCGCTTATACACGATAAAAAAAATATATATTAGTATAACTCAGTAAAACGAGTTAATTGCCTACCATAACTATAGAAAAATGACACCAATTAGGTACAACAAATAACTTTGGTCACTTGATGAGGCAAACATGCCCTTCTTAATACCAAATTTCCAGCTTTTCGTAAATGATATGATAGGCTAATTACTTGAACTATCTTCAGATATTCCAACCTATAAAATTGAACATAATCCATTTTATATGACATGAGGTAGATTAACTTACCCAACACCAAATGACTCGGTGGCATAGGTGATGGAACCCTTGAGAAAGATATTCTACTAACAATTGGCACCCAAAAAAACATACCCAGTTCAATTCACATATTAGTTTTATCAAAACATTTAGTGAGAGTAGACATTTGATAAAAAGAATAATAAGACACAAATTGATAAAACAATCTTAAACAGTTAAAAGATGAAATTAAAAAATAAAAAAAAAGGACCAGAATATGTTTCTAGAAGGAAGACACACAAGGCTAGTAAAATAGGAGGGTACAATAATTTTACTTTGACAAAATGGTAATAGAAATGAATGTCTCACCAAGATATAACGGCATTTTAATGGAAACATAGATAAAGGTATCATACTTGTAAGCCTACGGACAGAAATATATGCCTTTAGGCCCTAAAATTGGAAGAAAATGAAATTTACAGCAATGTTGCTGATCATAATTGGTTGATTCTTCATGCTTTCTAGTTCTAGAATGTGTATGGTAGACATTCAAACTTTCGACTTCTTAGTCGATAGTACATATTGTTGAGGATTGTTGGGAGGGAGTCCAACGTTGGCTAGTTAAGGAGATGATCATGGGTTTATAAATAATGAATACATCTTCATTGGTACGAGGCCTTACGAGGAAACCAAAAGCAAAACTATGAAAGCTTATGCTGAAAGTGAACAATATCATACAATTGTGAAGATCCTAACATGGTATCAGAGTCATGCCCTTAACTTAGCCATACTAATTGAATCCTCAAGTGTCAACAAAGAAGTTGGTAGCCTCGAATGTGTAGTCAAAAGTGACTCAAGTATCGAACAAATGGTGTACTTTGTTTGAGGGTTCCAAAGAAAGAGGTCGAACCTTGATTAAGGAGAGGTCGTTTGAGGGCTACATAGGGCTCAGGAGAGGTTTTGTGGTGTACTTTGATCGAGGGAATGATTGTTGAGGATTGTTGGGAGGGAGTCCGACAATGAGAGCTTATGTTCAAAATAAACAATATCATACCATTGTAGAGAATCTAAATGAGTTCATCTCTGCTCAATTGGCTCACCATCCCTCATGCTAGTTTTTCTAATATTTATTCAAATTGTAGATAAAAATAATAATATAAAGAGAGCTAGAGATCAGGGACCCCACCCCCCCAAACTTGGGGACTAAGGTTGCAAATTGAGCCTAAATAGTGCCGATAGTTACTAGGAGAAATTAATGATAAACCAAGATTATCATTAAATTTAAATCGTACATCCCTCTCATCTTCGAGGAACAGAAAAACCTACCTTGGTAGGAGAATTACATTTCATGCTTGGTGGAATATTTTTATCCACGGCCAATAACATGCCAAACAATTATGAACTTAGGAGATATATCTACATAAGAAAAAGCCATACCAAAACCAGTGAATAGACGAGCAATCAGTGGTTGGCCATGAAGTTCTTGCATCAGTCCTCTAATACATGAAGTCGTTCGAGCTCAAGAATATGTCCACTCAGAAGGGCTGTCCCATTCGTAATGTTCCTGCCTCTGCACTGCTGCAGCTGTTCCCGGAGGCTTCGCACAACTTCATTGAGCCTCTGGATATTCCTTTCTTGAGACAACAATATCTGCACCAATTCAATAGAATAGGTGTAAAATGACTATACTAGAATAGAAAACGTAGTAGAATATCACGATGTAGAAAACAAAGCTCAGACAAAAATGGGAACTAAACGGCAGGATAAGTTGTCTATCTGGGAAGGTGGCACGAAACTGTCTATTCCTCAGGTAATAAAATATAAGTACCAGCACTTCCAAGAACCCCACGATCCCCCTTGATGTCATGTTATACATTCCATCTAAAATGGCGGCTCGTAGGTAATGCTCAAGCAATTGAAGTTTGGGATTGGTATGATGTTTCTCTATGAACTTCTATTAATTCATTAGTTCTGCCACATCAACTGACAGATTTTTGAATTCCTGTAACTTATCATCCTCTCAGCAACCAGCATCGTTTATACCAAATCTGAAAGTAAAGCCAGATGCAATTCAACGTGCCACAGCCCAAGTCAGGATATGAA
The DNA here is from genome assembly GCF_002738345.1 of Cucurbita maxima. Taxonomy (NCBI): domain Eukaryota; kingdom Viridiplantae; phylum Streptophyta; class Magnoliopsida; order Cucurbitales; family Cucurbitaceae; genus Cucurbita; species Cucurbita maxima. Next base: position 5,567,423 of record NW_019272025.1, on the reverse strand, counting down.
TCTAAATAAAAATATAATGACGGTGACGATCATAATAAAAATTAGACTTCAGGATTCTCTTAATCTGGTTTTTAAATTTTGTGCCTGTCCAATTCAGCTTTCAACTGGTTTATTATTTTTGTCCCTGTTAAATGGGCTTACCGGGTGCAGATACCCATATCCCTCCTCCTTTTTCTTTTTGTAGTTATATTTTTTCTGTTTTTTACCCAAAAAGGCGCCCCATGGTTCTATCTAAAATGAGCATGGAGGAGTCGTCAAGCTAAACCTAACTTCTATTGGTATAGTTAATTAAGTCTATAACATTCAACAGAAAAGATTTTAGGCTGAAAAGATGCTTATCATTTACTCGAGGCCAGATTACTTTTTCAACCCCTAAACAAATAGTTTTCAATTCTGCTCCTATACAAGTTTTGAAGATGTCTTCCAACTTTTGATAAACTCAAAATCACCCCTTCAATAACTCCATGAAACAGAAATGTATAATTTATAACAAACCGAAAAAATGTAGTCAAAATTTAAAATTACAACACGATATTTAGTTTGAACATAAAATTGTAAGATACACACATTTCCTAGTTCGATAAATTTCTTTAAAGGCATGCTCAAAGAAGAATTCTTAAAAAAATTTAAAATGAAGGAAATATTTAACAGATACAATCTCAAGGGCTCATCTATGTGACTCAGATAACACATTATAGGATCACACAAGAGATTCAAAAAGAAACTTACACTAATTGGAAGGCAGATAGGAAAAAAAAAATGGCCAACAAACAGCACTCAGAATGAAGAGGATGATAATGATTCTCTACCTGGTTAAGAATTTATGCCTTTATGATTTAACTGGCCTCAGCATTCAGTGACATGTAGCTCATTTTTCAGGGGTAGATATAATTTAAGCTTTCATTTGACCATATGCAGAACATAAATATTTTTCATTCAAGTCTAACCTTAGGCAGAAAACAAAAAATAATCGCTACTTTTCAAGCAACCGTGTGGAGCAACTCCTTTCCTAGCCAGGACATACAATCTACTTAGGACCTATACTTCCTTCATTTCTCTAGTAGGACAAGCAAGCTTTTAATGTCATAAAATTAAGGTAACATCTGGAACAAAAAGTAGTTTAATAAATGACATGAGATATAACCAAATTGGTAATTAAGACATTTTCTTCAAACATAGCTCAAAGAGTGGCTTGCTAATAATCAAAATATAACAATTAAAAACAAAGATTCATAAAATTCAGATAGATTAGGTAATCTCCATATCTTTTAGACACTTCCACAGAAAAATCAAGCGTTAATTTGGCAATAGTTACAATTGCTGCTTCAAACCCAGTACAATGTCCACAGCAAAGGCTCGATTAGTAAACTTATTGCCATGTATATGCTAAATCATTAAAATGTTCATTGGTGAAATCTTGCCAAGAGTATCAGCCAGATTACTATTTTATTTCTAGTGCATCACATAGAGAGGAAATGAATGCATTTTACACAGCGTCACAGCCTGAAAACTAAATATTACCGCATTAGGATCACTTTTTTCTTTTTTTAGGGGGGAAATGAAACTCATAATGGAAGCCAATGTTCGCTCACTAGTCCTATCCTAGAACTCCTAGAATTCTCGAGTTAAATTTATTACTAATTCATTCTTCTTCTATTGCTCGACCAGCCAAACTATTTAACATGCCATCCTAAAGTTATACCCAGGGAAAAGAAATCACTACATTACATAATTAGAAAGTATCCTGCACCCTGAATGTAGCACGATAGACACCGCTACCGATCCACACTCTACACCCCTGTGTGCCTGAACTAATCATTCAGCCACCCTAAACAAATGACAAACGGATATTCACAAGTACTTCAATTTAGGCCATCATAAAGCATAAGTTCATTTAAAAGAAAACGGTACGGTTGATGGTGTAATTGTAGAGGACATATTACCTTCTCCTTAACTGCTTCTTCCCTCGTTGATATCTGTTGCTGCTTCTGGGAGTTTACCCTGGTATCAACCTCAGGTACTAGTTGTTGCTTCCACTCGAATTGAGAAGTGATAATGAGAATAACGAACAAAAACACAAGTAACATGGATCTAGACATCTTTACAAAGGGCTGTCGATATATCTGCACATGATTAAGATAAGATTCAACTATCACACCGCATTGATTTATATGAACGCATAAAAGACCTCGCATAGACATAAAACAAGCCTGAAAATCAGGATTCACAGAGCAACCCTGGGCGTAGCGATTGGACCTCGGATGAGGTTCAAACAATGATCGAATTGGCTTAAATTGAACTCAGGATATCGAAAATGAAGAAAAGAACTTACCTATGGACAGCTATGAGAATTGAGAAAAACCCTAAGTCGAAGATCAAGCGGAGAATTCGTGGTAGCTTCTTTTATCTAAACTTGACGTAAGATGGCGAATCAGAAAGCGGTTCCGCACTTTTGAAGAACAGTGTGGATCGCTTGAAAATTAAGGAAGCGGAAGATAGTCACGAACCCTTCAATTCAACTGTAAACCGGCTGCGGCGAAGCTTTGGAAGATGGCAAACAGCTTATTTTGCGATTTCAGAAGATCGCCGACAAACAAGAAGATACTGCTTCCAATTTGGACGCGCTTCAGCTTCACGTTTTAACGCGCGCAAGTGACCACACCAGCACTAATTATAATAACATTGTCTTAAAAGTTTATAAATCTTGGAACAAAAAAAGAATAATAGTAATAATTTTTTTGTTGTCTCTAAACATTTTCAAGAATATTTATTTTACTTTTCATCATATTGTTTTGTAATAAATACATAAATTCACATATAGGTATTTAATTGGTTGATTTAATATACTTAGTATTAAAGTTATTTTTCAATTATTTAGAATAAAGTAGGCATATAAAAATTTTGAGATAAAATAATTTTTTAAAAAAATTAAAGACTAAAATATACTTTAATAGTCTAATATATCAAAATAGGCTATAAAAGACGAAATCTTTTTTTCTTTTTTTTTTAATAAATAATATATGATACCGATGGTCAACTATAATATGTATAAATGCTTGAAAACAAATAAATAAAAGAGAGTGACATTAACATAACCATAAATGTAAATGTAATAATGAACATGATAATTATAAGTTACAAAGTACATGAAGAGAAGCTATAAAAATGATGAGAAGAAATGTTAGAAGGCCAATGTTAATGTAGACGTTGTTACGCTCTAGCTTCTTTAACTTTATTCTCCTCGTGATGCTGCCTTGACACGGCGAGGCCTCCGCCTCTGACAATGCGGTCGGTATGGGCAAGTGGGTGTATTTCTCCGATTCTGAGAAGTTCATGATCATCGGAGTTGGATTTTGAGTTGCAGATAGCAAATTATCGTCTAATGTAATTATGTCGTCTTTCAACAAATCTGCATACAATTCTTCATCTTCATCGTTACCCTTCAAGAGATTGACATCCAATCATTTTCTTATGACTCGAAAAATTCTATCAATCTAATTCGATATAATTTGGATTGGATTATAAAATTATTTGAGTTGGGCTAGCTATGGTTCTTTAAAAAAAAAACAAAAAAAAAAACATATAATTATATATTTATAACTATTTTTAATATTAAAAAATAAAATAGAAATTTTTAAAAAAGGCAAAGAAATTTAGTGACGGATTTGGGAATTGTGAAATTGAACGTGAGAATCTGATGAAGCTGACCTTTTCACGACTGAGGGATTCGTGCAGCGCCGGGTCGGACGTTTCTTTGCGGTGGAATTCAATGCCCGAATCAATTTGCTCCAGCGAGTGAGAATCGAAACTACTGCTGCAGTTCTTCGAAAGCCTATCGCTTTCACCCCCCACCTTCTGTCCAACTCCGCCGTCCCCATCCTCGCCGGAACCCTGCACTTTACTCGAACCCGCCTTGTCGGAGTTGTTCCGGCGAAAATCGTTGTTCTTCCGGAGACGACAAACCACCATGGAATTAGAATCCTGCAGTGATACAGAAGTTTAGGTAAGCAGCAAAGGAAAAGGAAGGAAGAATTGCAATTGAATTTGACCTGGGAGGTGTCGTTCAAGCAATACTCGTGCATAATCCACTCTGTTCTCTCCCCTGTTGGAGCACGTCCTAAATGGAAAACCAGAGTCCTCTTTGTTCCGATAATCTCCGAGCCGGACTTCACGTTTCGCTCTTTTCCGGTGGCCTTCCAGTACCCCAATTCAGTCGCCCTCTTGTTCTGTGTTCCGTTTGGGTATTTTCTTCCTCTCGGAGAGAAGAAGAACCACTCGTTGTCGGAAGGGATTCTCGATTTCCCTGTTGTGAAAGCCCAATTAAAAATCACCAAATCAGCCCTGTTTAGATAGGAAGTGATGAAGGAAGGAAGGAAGGAAGGAGAAAAGGGCAAACCGGGAAGGTCCCATGGCTCGAATTTGCAAATCTCGATCTCGGAAATGACATCGACGCTGTCGTCGGAGCCTTGGAGCTTCTTCTTGAGGTAAAATAAAATCAGTTCTTCGTCTTTGGGGGAAAATCTGAAGCCGGGGAACATGGACAGAGCTGCCATTGACATCTCCGCCTCTCTTGAAACTCCTCCCATTTTCCCCTTCCCCTTCCCCTTGGATTCCAGTTTGTGTTGGTTTTGTTCGTCACAAATTCTAACTGGAATTCGTTTCTTTAAGGCTTCCGGAATTAGGAAAACAAAACTTCTCGACTCCGCCGTCAACCTCGGTTAAGCCGTCTTGTGCTTCGCGTTATGCTTTTCTTCGTTTCTGCTCCCGGGTTGCTCCAGTATTCAGATTCGTTCCCCCCCTGCTCCGCCGTCTCTCACGTGCTCGCTGCCTCTCCGCCCACTCGAACCAACCACGCTGCTTCGCTTTGCCCGTCTGGTGCCGAATGCAACCATCACCTATTGCTAAACAGTTTAGTATGGTCTAGCGTGATTTTGATTTTGAGATGTATAGTCATTGTCATTTTTTTATTTACTAGAGATACCTTTGCAAACACTTTGGTTATAGTGATTGACTAGCACCAATAGAGACCAGAAATTTGTTCGGATATTAAGGTACAACAAATGAGATCAAAGCAGAGCTTTTAGTTGTTTCATTTGGGTACCGTAAAAAACTAACCTCATCAACTACTAGTCGGGCTTACTCGATCAATTTTAACATGAAATTGGCTAAAAAAAAATTAGAAATTTAAAATAATATATTGGATATGGTGGCAGTCTATTTACATTTTCCGTCGTATTTTCTTCCTTAAAGCCACCGAAAGTAGCCATTTGGAAGCATTGAATAATATATATGATGTGTGGAAGAAGAAAAGATTCTTAATCAAAGTAATTCCCAATGAAAAAGAAAACGAAAAACAGAGTTTTTATACGTAATTATGTGTATTAATGATCATCCCTTCATAATCTGTGGAATCCCATTATGATTATCCGTTTTAGCAGCTGGAATTTGATCCAATTCTGGCGTTGTTTCTGGAAACAGAATATCTCGAAGGCAGTTGAGAGATTTAACTTGATGATCATCGCCCTGTTCTTGAAGATTATGAGTAAAAAGCTCCGAAAATCTGTTTGAATTTTGTTGGTGGGTGGCCGTCGATGGGTTAGTTGTATTCAAGCAAATACTTCCCCATTGGATTTTCTCAGAAATGGGATTTGATTTTTCTAATGAGTTCTTTTGAGAGCCGCCATGGACGAAGCTCCATCGGTAACTCTTCTTGTCATCGCCGTCGTCCATGTTGAGCTCAATCGAGTGCAGATCACTTTCCTCTGAATCCGAACATTCTTGTTCTTGATCTTGATCTCGACATGACCCGAAATTGATTCTCTTCAAATACGCTTCCAATTCCTTAATTTTCTCAAATTTGTTGCAACAATGGTCTTGTTCATGTTCATCATTTCCGACGAGATAGCCTTCAAGCTGGTGTTTAAGTCTTTCCACGGCGGCGTTTTTCTCCTCGAACTCAAATTTGGCCTCCGACAGCTTCATCTGAACTCTCTCCTCCCGTAAAACATCCACCAAACGAAGCATTTCCCTCTCCTTCTCCACTTCTTCCCTTACCTTCGCCGATTCCCTCTTCAACTCCTCCAACTCCGCCCGGTCTTCTCCGATCCCCGCCGCCAACTCCTCACAAATCTGCTCCAAAATCTCCTTCGCTCTCTTCTCCCTCTGCAAATCTCTCCTTAATTTCGAAACCAACGCTTTGGTGTCAGCAAGCTCCTTCGCAATGCTCTTGTTCAATCTCTCCGCTTGTCTTCTACGCTTCTTCTCAACCTCAATTTCATCCGCCATTGAAGTAATAGCTCTCTCTCTGTTCTTCCACGCCGCCTTCATAACAACCTCAATTTCATCGTCACGGAAGCTCTGTTCTTTCACTATTAATTCATCCACTCCGCTCTTCGCTCGATCCAACTCTGATTTCAGAGCTGAAATCAGAGACAAAGCTGATGATTGCCGCTGTTCTTCATGTCCACAAACATGATTTAAAACTCTTAAAAGTTCCTTTGATGTCGTCAGCCAATTGCTCACTTCCTTCAAACGGGTTTTCACCACATTACCATTTTCAATCTGCATTGATTTAATTTTAGAAATTGTGTTTAAAATAATCAAATCTGGTAAAGAATATAATTACAGCGAATCTGTTGATGTTAAAGAAATATATAATTAATCATTTGGATTCTTTCTTGAATTAAAATATTTGAAAAATCAAATTAAAAAATAAAAAAAGGGTGCCGCAGAAGTACAGATGGAAAATGACAGGAACCGAAACAAGTGATGGGTGAAAAGAGAATAGAATTGATGATTTCGTGGAAAGGAAGCAATAATGGATGAATCGTACCTCCATTAAACAGTCTTTGCCATGAAAATTCGAACCACCCATCACCTCCCCTGTTCCTGTTCTTGTTGTTGTTCTTCTTCTTCCCTGTACTCTGCCACCTTCAACCTTCTAAAATTTTTAAAAAACGAGTTTAATCAATCGAATCCCACTTTCCAGAGTTCAATACCGAAATCAAAATCATAAACTCACCTCTGTTTCTAAGATGTTGAAACTCGGATCCGGATCTGATAAACACGAGTGCCAGATCTGAGAAACCAATTCCTGGGTTTTGATTACCTCCTTCTTCAACTTCTGGGTTTTCTCCGCCGCTGATTTCCGGGCTGAAACTGAAACGGAGCATTGTTTACCCTTTCCGCCGCCGCTGTCGACTGAGCATGACGGCGACTGGTTGGCGAGGTCGCCAGAGGATAACTTGGAAGAATGGGATTTCGTGTTCATTTTCCAAGTGGGTGGCTTCTTGAACCTATACTTACGGACCAAAGTGGAAGAAGACGGCGACGATAAACACACTCGTTTTCTAATCTTACATTTCTTCTCTGTTTTCTGGTCTGTCCAAGACATTATTTATGTTTCGAAAGAACTAAAAAGGGGGAAGAACAAAAAAGGAAACCCCGAGAGGTTGGAATTTTCTGTGAAGAGTTTACTTACTCGGCGGTGGGCGTTGCAGAAATTACGGTGGAGTTCATGTGAGCGTGAGAGAGGGTTTTGGTTTATAGTAGGAAAGTTTGAAAGAGTAAGCCTTGAATTCAGCGACGAAAAAAATCCAAAGTATTAAAGATTCTATTTTTTGGTCGGGCGGGCAGTGTTGAGTCAAAGGGATCTCGAAACCCAGTAACAAAAAAACACAGAGGGTAAAAAGAACCAAAGAAAGAAGGCGTTTGTTTGTTTGAATGGGAATAATACCTTTGTTTCAGAAATCTTAAGAGGGAAAGAGATGAGTTGGCAGCCACGTAGGCATCAACAGACCATCAGGGGGTCCACGTGTAAATGACATATTCCTAGCCACCCCAGTTTACTGAATGATCCTGAGTTTATAAATAAAGAATAATACGAGGCGTTGCATGTTCAAAGTGGACAATATCACTCACTTAGTCTTGTCACTTAAAAAAGGGGAGGGGATTGTTGTTTGGGTTTGTGTTTGTTTGTGTATTCAAAAGTTGAGCTTATGCCCCCGAGATTTTGAGTTGAAAAGTAGAGAGAAACAATGAAAGGAAATTTGATAGACAGATATTCTTAGGAAGGCAGTAAGGAAAGACAAAATATGGGGTAAAAGGGTACAAAAGGAAGTTGGTGGTGACTTTTAGATACAATCAACATTTATCATTGTAGACTCATAATATTATACCTACCTTTTAAACCTCTCCCTTTGACCCTATTTCCCTACTCAACCTTACAAGCTACAAACTTTCTTAGTATAACTTTCATACCAGTGTTAATTATCTCTAAATCTGTAATTTTTTTTATTAATTACTTAGCATGAGATACTTATTTCAATAGTTCCAATACTCAACCATCTATTTACCACATAATTACTGTATTTACGTTATACAATATTGCATTTATTTCTTAATTATTGTTTATCTTTAATTCAAAAATCATTATTCTGCAAAATTATTCTCAGTTATATTATGATTATCATATTATAAAATAGATGTTGAATCTTGTATTCATATAAATAAATAAAAAATCAATTTGATTGGATAGTGAATACAATACAATTTTAAGAAAATAAAAATAATCAACATATCCAAATTGCTGATTTTATAAAGTTTAAAAAACGTGGTCCCATGGTCTAGTGGTTAGGACATTGGACTCTGAATCCAGTAACCCGAGTTCAAATCTCGGTGGGACCTTTTTTTTTAAATTTAATTGGGTTTTTTGGTGGGCCGAAGCCCACTTGTTGGAATTTCGGTGGGACCTCTTTTTTTTTTTTTTTTTTATAATTTAATTGGGTTTTTGTGATGGGCTGAAGCCTACTTGTTGGTATTGTCGAAGCCCACTTGTTGGTATTGACGTTAGTAGGCACCGACTCCAAATATTCATATTTATTGACATAATTAGATAGAAAATTATTTGATCTATTTGATGAAATATTTAGGCAGTAAATAGTGAAAATGTGAAATAATTAAGAGGGAATATATTTGTAATGTAATTAAATTCAGGAACGGTATATCTACGTGGAGAGGAAGAGGAAGAAGAAGAAAGAGCAGAAAGAGAAGAGAATGGCGATTCCAGTGAAAATACAGAGCGTATCCAAAGCATTCTCTGTCCTCTCCTTCCTGGCCTTCCTCAACCTCCGCCGCTCTTCGTATTCTCTGAACCTCAACTTCCCTTCCCATTTCTTCCCCCTTATTCTCTTCCCCCTTTCCATGGCTTCCCCCAAAATCTCCATACTCTCCTTCCCCTTCAAATGCTTCCCTTCCATGTCCAACATCCGCATACTCACCTCCCTTACGCTCATCTTCATCCCCTCCTCCTCCTCCTCCTTCTCCCCGCAACTCACCACCACCGCACATTCCACCATCTCCTCTGCCGACCCTATCCTCCCGTCGCCGCCCATCACCGTCGTGTATTCCACCTCTATGTCGCCGGACAACCACTGCCATCGCGCTTTCACTGGCTGCCTACTCGAGACGTTCGCCGCTCGATTCTTAATCGGATCGATTACTATCCAACTCACCGTTAGATTCTCCTCTAGATGCCCTAGCCAATCTTCGTATTTCTCCGTGCGTCTAATTGGCGACGGAATCGAATCCTTCGGGTCGATTAGGTCAACTCGAAATGGAGAGCCGAGGAACCAATTCGTCTTCGTCTCGATTGAGTGAACTTTCGAGAACAGGAGTTTGTCCTTGTAATGAATGTCGACGGCAGAGATCAATTCAGAGGTGGAGGAGGAAGAGGAACGGTTGAGGTCACACCGTAGCGATCGGCAATCGAGCACCGGAAAAACGTCAGAGAAGAAGGATCGGTGTTCGGAAGGGAAAGCGGAAATGGCCTGCTGGACTCGCGGATGAGTGGTTGACGGCCAGGAGGTTGAGCAAACCCGGCGCCAGAGCTGGTCCTCGCGGGAGAGGCGGCGGAAGCGGGAAGACGCGGAGGCGGCAGAGGTCAGAGCCGCGCCATCAAGACGGGTGAGAATATGAGTCTGAAGGATGTCGGAGTGTAGAGCGACAATGGCGTCGCCGTCGTCGTCAGCGGCGGCGGGGGCGGCGGCGGCGGAGGGAGGATGATGAAAGGTATAAGGAGGAGGCATGATTTTGATCAAAGCTTTGTAGAATGGAGGGAAGGATTGAGAGGTTTTATATAGGACTAAAGTAACAGTCAAATTTTGGGGTAGATTTGGCATTTCGCAAAACTTTTGGATCAAATCGAAAAAAAAAAATTACATGTGGGGGAAGGAAAGCAAGACCGTGTTTCTTCAGGGGATTCTTTTGAGATATTTATTTTGCCCTTTTTGGAATATTCCCAAATAATTTCATAAGATAAAATAAAAATATCCATTCTTATCCGTTCCTTAAAATATCCGACCTTCTCATTTCATGAATATCAACCTATAAATTTATGTCACATATCATTAAACTATATTATAAATTAAATATGCAATTAAGAGAGTATTAGTTAGATAACGGGTCAAATCTAGTATTAAAGCAATATTTCCCTTTTTTGAGTTTAGGCCTTTAATGTAATTAAAAATTCTAGATTTTACTATTTATCGCAATTATATTTTACATAATAAAGTACATAAATATTATAACTATATATATTATAAAAATGTCATATAGGCCGATGTACATTAATGATGATCGCAATGAAACTGATGGGCAATTTTTAGCTCAAAATTAAGTTCTAGATTTTTATATGCAAGGACAAATAATATCCATAATAAATAAAATTAAACAAAAAAAGAAATTGATTAGCACATTGAAGAAATTATAGAGACCGTGGCGCATGCAAAACACGTGCCTTCCTTGACCTGACCCTGAACGTAGAAGATAAACGCGGCTCCCTTACATTCCCATCCGTTGAAACGACGTCGTTGAATTGGAAGTCGTGGTCGGCACCGTCGCCATCCGCTGGTCGTTGATGCAGACGCCCTTTTTTTTTTCTCCCAAACATTAAATTGCTTTATTTTTAATAGTTTTAAAATTATATTATTATTATTTTATTGAAGTATTAAATAGCAGTATGTGGATTTAAATTAGAAAATATGGGAACCAAACCTACTAAAGGAAGAGAATAAAAGTATGTTTAAACTAATTGTGAAGTAAAGTGAAGATTATGAAAAGATTAAAGACTGATTTTCACTTAATTTCTAACTAAATCTCAACTTTTCTTCTTTAAACCATCAATTTTGGCAGTTTCTTCCAACTCCAATTTCTTTATATTATCAAACCTTTCAAAAATTAGAATTCTATTTTTCATTTTGCATTATATTATTAATTTTTCCAATCATAATTAAAATCTAAATCTTAGATCAAACAATTACTAAATTAAAAAAAAAAAAAAATCAAAGCAGATATTAAGAAAAAATAATTATAATATAAATATTTTAAAAGTACGAAAATTAGAATAAACAAATTGGATGAAAAATTAAAGAAATATCCTAAACTAATATTTTTCAAGTGCATTTCCCTTTCCACTTGACCGATCAAGTTAAGTGAGATTATGTAAATATTAGTGTTAAGTATTTCTCTAATATTCAACAAAACCAAACCTACTTGAATTTGTGATAAATTTACCCACTATGTGTCTTGTTCAAGAATCTGATAGAAAAAAAAGATACTAATTTCACCATTCACATAACTCCAGCAGCCATGGAAGAACACATGCAAAGTAATGTTGCAGAATGAAAGCAAGAGTTCATTGAAAAACCAAGATCTTCCAATTCAAATAATAACACATTGCAACACTAAATATTAAGCAATTTACAAAACAAAAAGAAAATCATCAGAAGCAGAAGTATGAACTCCACAAGCTTTCCAAGAGCAATAGCAGCAGCTACAAACATACTGCAACCACAGGAGAAGAATTTACAGGGACAAACCTAGAAAGTTCAAAGCTTTATGAACATGGTATTATATGTTATGGTTCTATAGAGCAAGGCTGCTGAATCCATCCTCAAATTTGAAAGTCCCGCAAATGAGCTTCAAATCTTTCATCATGGCATACCCGTTCTGGAATTCAAGATCTGCAAGAAGATAGGGTAATTCCCCCACAGAAAGCAGCAACTATTGCATACAGCAATACTACGATCAAGCATGTCATCAGGGCTCTGTAAACATGGAAATATAAGATTCTATATCACACCTTGAAAGTGTATATGTAACAGCCCAAGCCCAAGTCCACTGCGAGTAGATTCTGTCCTCTTTGGGCTTTCCCTTTCGGGATTCCCCTCAAGGTTTTTAAAACGCATCTGCTAAAAAGAGGTTTCCACACCCTTATAAAGAATGCTTCGTTCTCCTCTCCAACCGATGTGAGATCTCACATTACAACAGACAGAAAAGCAGACTAACTATATGTCCCTACTAAGGTACTCGTAACATCATCAGGTTTCTTTTAATCGTGAAACCAAAAACTGATTATTCTTCAATATCTCAAGTAAGCAACATAAGAATTTGCTTCGGTGTTCAATCACCATTTTCTTCTTAGTCACCATTATCTAAGCTGAAAACGGTATGTTCTCGTGACTATCGTTTTTCTTTAAGATCCCAGTTACTAGTGTCATGCTATGAACTCAATGGGCTCGTTGGAAGTAATGGTTGAAAACAATTCTGTTTCTAAACATGAATATCAGCTATTCGAAGACCATGGACAAAAGAATTCTGAAAACAATTTTCAGCACAAAAATAATAGATAAAGGAAATAATGTTTTGGGTTCTACAACAGATATTATACACCTTTTATGAATAAATCCATTCAAGCTCATTATATATTCAAATTAGTATAAATAAATAAATGAACAAAAACTGGACCATAAAAAATACACGATAACTTTCAAACCATTTTTTAGATTTTCAGAATGATTCTCTGAGTGATTTAAAAAATTAAAATGAAATCCAAACAGCTGCTAATTACTCACAGAAGTTTGGCATTTTTCATCCAAAGAGCTCGACGAAGTCGCTTGGACTGTTTCTTGAAATGGAATGCACCATCTTGCATTGTTGCAGTTTTATCAACAAGAAGTTCAATACGATCACCTCTCTCCAGTATTTTTTCAATGTTGTCCACCATAATTGTCCGTATCTGCGAACCAGATTTTAGTTTTTCAGTACATGAAAGAAGCAGGCAGACATGGTAAAAAAGGCAAGGTACAATGAGGGAAAGTATACACAGATACAGAACAAAATGTAACGGAAGCCTGGAAATGAAATCTGCCAATTCCTGGACACTTGACAATTAATTTCAGCGGAAAAGATGATCGTCAGGTCTTGTTTGTATAAACCCTTTTAGTACTATTCTCCTTCAATTTAAGAACTTTTAGAAAGCTTCACTGGGGAGGGGGAAGATATTATCTTCTCCATTAGTTATTGAATTCTTTACTAAGTACTGAAAGGTTCCAACACAATATTTTAGGGGCGAAAAGGAAAAGTGCCACCAGAAAAAATGTTGCTACCATTATGATAGGAACCAAAAATTCAGTAGTATAGCTAAAAGAGAGCACGGGGATGATATGGTAAGTATTTGTATTTCCTACAACTTTTTTAATAAGAACATTCATATTACATTAGCACTACAACTTTTTTTTAATAAGAACTTTAGCACCATAAATTTAGAATAAACAAGAAGTGAACGATAACAACGCATAAAAATGATTAATGTCTACAAAGTTCTTTAGAAAGAAAAAGATGCACCAACCAGCCCTTGATCATATGTTCGGAAACATCAGGCAAGAAGACGAGATATTTAAACAAGGAGAACGATGAGCGGACAAATCTTTGTTGGATGAATGCCTCTAAACATCCCCTTAAAGTAGTTGCTTAAATTAGTGGGAAAAACAATATGCGCCTTACATTTTATGCTCTCAAGCAATTGAGCTATTTTAACTTCTACCAGAAGATGAAGTATGCTGGATTAGTAGAATTGTACAAGATAAAGACTAAGACTCCGTCCACTAGAAGAAATAATGGGATGTTCAATACACTTACCTCATTTACTTCACCTCTAACACGGTTGAGGGTATCAGCACTAAGATTGCTAGAAAAAAATTCCATTTGTTGATGTAGGACCCTTGAAAATTCATCATTCATTGCATATGCAGGGGCATATTGGGCCACTCGACCATAATTTTTCATGAACCTCATATGGATATCCTCCAAATAAGAAAAAGGAATCCTCCCTGGAACGATAAACCAAGAACTTCAAAACCAGAAAAGTTAAAGACCATTGATCTTTAAACCTAAAATGAGGATCTAACAAACAACAAAAAGTTGGATATCGAAATCAATATAACGTGAATCGAGAAGCTTAAAAAAAGGAAAATCCTGCGCTCTTGAAAGTCTGACAATCCCATACATAGTAAGTTCCCAAAATTAAGAAAACCTATAACTTTCCCCCTTCTTTCATAATTTAGAATCCGCAATTCGTTAATTGAAGGTGATGGCAATTAATTAAGCTAAGTATTCCACTTTCTACAGCTAAAGCTAGTGGCGTGATTTGCGTTATCACTATCAGTTGAAATGCCACCGATATGCCTCAGACACCAACACCATCTATCAGCCTCGGACACCAAATCGAAAACCTTAACTCAATTCTCAACATCGTTTTACACGTAGTAGAAAACAGGAGGCGCGAAGGCAGAAATCGATAAAATAACAAGGAGAAAACACTTACTGCCGAATGAGTCGTTGGCCATACAGAGGAAGGTCAGGCCATCAGATCTCAGAATGTGAAAGATGTAGCGTTCCTGAGAGAAGCAGAGCCTAGAGTCCGCTTCATTCGGCAGCTTCTCGAGGATCCGCCGCGCGACAGCGCCAGTATTGCCAGTGACAGCACTGAACTCCGCCAAAATCACCGTACCTCTTGCCACCACCGCATACAGGATAGCCATTTTGTTCAGCTGACGGAACCTCCTGCTTTCATCCAACGCCCGGAAGATTCAAAATTGTTCAAGACCTTGATTAAGGAAGAAATCCTCTCTCCTGTCTCAATTATCGAAAAAGGAAGAGAGTTTTTTGATTTCGCTGAGGGCGAGAGTCGGGGATTGATCGGCTTGGTTGCACGGCGAGTCCACTGCGTAGTTGTTCGGGCATTCTAGATAAAGGTACCTACAGAGTCACCAAAACTTCGTACTGCGTTATACTAACGTGAATCACGATCCAAAAATGGATTTTATTTATTTATTTATTATTATTTATTTGTTTTAAGTGCACAAACCATCCTAAACTATATAAAATTAATTTAATTAAGAAAAAAATTAATTTAACCCCAAAAATTATACCTGATCCATAAAATTAATTAAATTACTAATAGTTTATATATACAATAATTGAAATTTTAACCTAATTTTAAATTAAAATGTTACGTGTGTATATATATACATATATATAAACATTTGAGGGATTTTAAAAAAAATAATAATAATAGAGTTCTACCATCTTTAAAGTGAGGCGAAATGAGGTATTTATCATAATTTTGATAGATTTTTTCTCTTAAATTTTGGCTTTATTATTAGGTAGCTACGTACTTGATAATGCTATAACAGTTGATCAAAATTAATTTAAGAAATGATTTGGATTTCAGGAATGCAATTAAAATCATACCAATGGGGTAACGTATTCAAGACCATTTTTACCACAGCTGAATTTGAACAAAACCGAGGGCAAAACACATTAATTAATTTGAACTGTAACCTCCTAGGTAATGTTGATTAAAAAGAACTAACCACCACATTACAAAGCAGCCCATAAATTAGCTAGGAAGACTCTACGATCACGATGTTAGGCGGAGGGAGAGGCAACCTTTAGCAGAAACCTTTCGTGTTCGTTCACGGGCACAACGTTCACTGCAAGAATTAATATGGGCGATACCTGCGACCATGGCTACTGTTGTCATGTGTATGTCTCCCCCTACTAGAACTGCCGCCATTCTTACTGCCACTTCCGCCACCATTGCCGCCACTTCTTGGATGTGGTGGAGGGGTTAGCATCTGTGATCCTGGTTGTTGCCTGCAAAAGGATATAGGAGGGAGAGCTTTTGATGAGTCATCAGCGCAGAAGCTAAAGTATCAGATGCAGCAATTTACTTCAACATGGATTTGCATTCTCCAACTGTAATAATAAAGGTAGGAGTGAGATGTATGAGCTTACAAGACATAGCCAATCCGTCCATCAGGAAGCAACATCGGCATCATTGCCATACCAGCAGGAGTTGGTCCTCTTCCATATATCAACGGCTGCAGCTCAAATGCATTTCAATCAGATTTTTCTTTTCTTAGTTTAAAGAAGGGTGTACTTCAAGTCATACGTCCAAGGCAAAAAAGCAAATGCAACAGCACAGTCAGACTAATTTTAGATAAGTTATCAAGGTGTCCATTAATGGTCATTGTACTGAAACAGAAGAAAAGATACACATGCATAATTATGGATTGAGGTATTTTCCCCAAATTTCTTAAAAGAGAGAAATAATCTCTCTAAATCCCATCGATCAGCAAATGGTTCCTCCCATTGAATTCTTCTGAGTTTCAATTATAAACTATAAGCCAATTAGCCACTTCTCAAGACGAAGGGAACAAAATGAGATGGCTAGGTTAATCTTATCAAGACAAGAGCATACCAAGTTTAGAACCCATGAATAAGTTAAACAAATGCACAAATACTTTACCTGACCAAAACCAGAAGCACCATATCCTGCATTTACAGCACCATAAGGCCCCCCAACAAAGCCATATCCAACACGAGGTGGATAGTTGGGAAGCAATCCAGACTTTTGGCTATTTGATCCTCCAGACTTCTGATCTGCTTGTGGCTTTGCAAGAGAACACTCCAAAAGTTGACCTAATATATAAGCATAAAAAATGGATATCAAAGACCAGCCTCACTTTGGTGGTGGGTAAAATGAAAAACTTCAGAAGAGCTTCTAGATAAATTATCACCATCCAATTCATATTTTTCAGTATTTTTTAAAGCCTTCATAGCACTGGATCTCTCCGAAAAATGTACAAAACCAATTCTATTCTTCTCTTGTCCAGCTTTTGCAGGAGGCAAAACCACTTTTGTAATTTTCCCATGATGATCAAATAGCCTTTTTAACTGCTCCTGTGTTACATTCTTTGGCAAATTCTTCACATAAACTGCCTTCACCTGTATTGTCCAAAAAAGATGGGAAGAAAAAAAAACTATTATGAAAACAGATCACTCAAAGATAAGTCGAATAACAAGACTTAACATGTGCTGTCTTCAGTCAATAATAAACTAAGGCCATAGATACAAAAACCAACTAAAAGGTGCAAGGGAATAGACATGACATATCACACAAATTTTACATTAGTCATTATGTTTATCGGAAAAGAAATTTAGACAACAGCCTTGATGAACCTAAAAAAAGGTTAGTTGTTAGATTAAAAAAAACCTTCATAAAATAATAATTTAATTGTTAATTTGATCATTTGGCTTTCGTTCATCAATAAATTTGTGTACACAAATAGGAGTTGTCAACAATATATATTTGATAGTTCAAACTCATTGGGAGCTTATAACTAATTACATGAAATTCATTAGCAGCTATTTTATAAATAAATAAAAATTCAGTGTACATTTAACCCATAAGCTAATTTATTTAACAATTTGAGTTATAGATATTTTAATAAAAGCCATTTATTACTTATTTTAGTATAACATGAAACAAAAAGAGAAACATGCCTAATCGTGCAAAGTCTAAAAGCAATCGAGCAAGACCTGTGAAGCAGCAGATGAATCAGCATTTTTAGGGTCTGCCCAGCTAACAGTTGGAGCATTATCATCTAGCTTAAATTTTGGATTCATCATCTTCTGCCTTGAGTATTCAGCACATGCATGATTATAGTAGTCAACAAAAGCAAAACCCCTGTTATTGCTAGTATTCTTCATATCCTGCAACCAAAAATTGGGTAAAATCAAATCAAAGAAAGTAGCACCAGGTTACGAGCACAAACTTATAAATTCTTTGGAAAGAGAAAAGTACAATAATTCTGGAACAAAAAGACGTCATAATACAGATGTAGCAAAGTAAAATCCAACATGAAAAATTCTTTCATGTTAACCTTTACTAGTTCCACAGCCGTAACTCCAGGCCCAATGTCTTTCACAACCTTCTTAAGATCTTCCTCGCCCCAGCTCCTGGGAACATTACCAATGAACAAACGGTGCTTTGCTTGAGATGATGAACATTTTATCTTCTTTCCCTATGTCACATGCATAAGCACAGAGAAACAGAAGATAAAAATACTGAAAAGGATAATGGGAAGAAAAGGCATGGAAGATTCTAAAAAAAATCGAAGGATATACAAATTTTAAACATTAGCTTCCAACTTTGCACTTAATGTATCAACTTATTGACATGCAAACTATGAACAGATGTAAAAAGTAAACCTTGAATTCGGTGTTATTCAGCTCATCAATTGCTTTAGAAGCCAACTCAACGCTTCTGTAGGTAACAAATGCAAAGCCCTTATTCTCATTTGATTCTTTATTTCTCATAATGCGAACCTGCTTGAAGCACAATGCTGTAAGTCCTTGTGAAAAGCCCATATCTGGAAATGGAATAAACATGACCGAGCTTACCTCTGTAACTTCTCCTATGGGTTCACAAAAATGCCTTAAATCTTCTTCAGAAGAATCGTGAGGAATACCACCAACATATACTTCAGAACCATGAGGAGGTAGGGAAAGAAGCTCGGCATGTTTTTTCTTTTCATCCTCATCATTGTCAATTTCATTTTGGCCATTAATTCTATTGTCATTATTCCCATCATCCTCCACTTCTTCAACATCTTCTTCCTCACCCTCCTCTTCCTCCTCCTCTTCCTCCTCTTCTTCAACTTCTATTTCTTCTACCTCTTCCTCCTCCTCTACTTCTTCATACTCGACATCTTCTTCCATTACCTCCTCAGGATCATTATCAACATCAAGATCTACCCTCTCATCAGAGTCAACTGGCTTTTCGGATTCATTTTGCTTTTCAGGTTCAACTGGTCTAGCAATAGATGAAGCATTTCCTTTTCCACTTGGCATCTTATTTGTCTAATTAAACAAGCTTGCAAGGTAACTGTGAAGAAGACACAGAGGCCAGAAGAATTCATGGGGAGACATAAAAAATTACTGAGAGGAGGAAACAAACAGAAAGGCCAAATGGAGAAGAAAAATATGAAGCTGAAATGAAAAGTTGTCATGAGAATAGACTCGAGGGGATTGAAATGTGAAAGAATTTTTTTCTAGAGGGGTAACGTTTATAACACAAGTAGCATAAAAGAGACCGGTTAACGAGTCTCTCAGTGATTGCAATGAGAATTACGGAGGTGGTGCAAAAAAATATAAAGATATGAACGTCTAGAAATCAGAATGATTGCCATACCAAAAAAAATCCTTTTGACAAATTAGCTTTCTACATCTTTTTTCAAGGGGTGTCATTTTCTGACTATCTCACGAAACTAATGTTAATGACAGCAGAATAAATTATGGAGACAATTGAATGTTTTACTTAAATGCAAGGATATAACAATGCCACGCAAAGTAGCATATGAGATCCAATGGAACCATTTTGATATAAAAGGTTTAGACAAAAAAGGAATGAGACTGCTGCTACAAATGGAGAATCAATTTTGTCCATCTCACAAAAACATATAGCAGTTCCAAACAACATACCAATCTGTGTAAACCCTGCAAAAAGAACAAAGAAACTGCGATCAGATGTGGGCATCATCGTCCTGACCATCGTAACAATCAGTAAATAACATCATATACAAAGACTCCTCATTCAGCTTTATCTCACAAGCAACGCATAAATCAGTAATCATTTCAAATGAAAGAAGTGAAAACAAGCGGAGGCATGTATTCACAATAGTAATTCCCCTGCCAGTTGATTCTCGGCATTTAAAGGGATAGAACACCTCATAGGGTGGCTAGGTGCCATGGTTATACTTGTCCAAGAAGTGTTCTCTGTGGCCGCGTGTCGGATGTCCTAGCCATGCTTGTCCAAGGCGTGTTGCCTATGGGCACATGTCCATTCCAAACCCCTTTTTGCTTGCTTTCATGTTAGTTGGGTTTTAAATATTCATGCCATGTCAATATAAGAGTGTATGACCGTTCGCCAAAATCATGTCTACACCCGCCAAGGTTAAAATGCCCCAAAATATGTTACGAGGGATGTGGTTAGTTATCAATTCTTCCTACCCAAGTTATACGCTATCAAAGTCGTGGTTATTGTTTATTCGCTTTTAGCCTATATATATTACAAACGTCAATTGCCAAAATTGTCCAAATTGAGAAAATAGTCAAAACCTACAAACGTCAATTTGGTACACTAGTGTCCTACTGCCTTACCATATGTTAAATCAAACCTCATGGAGTAACGCAAATTCTAATCTATCTTTTGACACATATCTCTCCCTTAAAAGTTTAAATTTCCAAAGTCTCAGATATTAAACAGTTGGATGCTCATCCAAGCGAAAGCACCAGTAATTCCTCAGATGATTTTCTATCGCTTTTCCTAAAACATGGCAGGAGCATTCCTATAACAACGGATTCTCAATTTCAGAATCCCTCGATAAAACCTTTCGCCTTTAAATTGTATCCCCAAATTTTACATTGCTAGGATTAGTATTCCAATAATATTCCACCCGTCTCAGTATTATTAATTCCGCGGCATAGAAGAGAAAGGTGCAAGTTTTGAGTTCAAACAACACGAACCTCAGAAAAATTCCGCGAGTCACAAAGGAAAATGAAAAAAACAAATAAATAAATAAAGAAAGAAAACAGTAGCGCATGACAAGAGTGGAGAAAAAGATAGATTGAAGAAAGACATGAAAGATGAGATAAGAAGCAAAAGAGTACCAAAGACGCTCTCTGCGAAAACTCAGCGAAACTACTTAGAGAAGAACTCTGCCGAAATTGTGAGCTTCAAATGAAGAATCGTAGAAAAATAATAGGACCCCCTGTTCTTAGCCGAGGAACGAACCCTAGGCTCCTCCTTCAATGAAGACGGGTCATTAACCCCATCACAACTCAAACCACGAATTGAGGCTCTATTGGGCATCTATTTACTAATTTTGCCCTTCATAATGATAAATAAACATTAAATTATACTAAATTAAATAAAATGTAAATACAAATTATTTCCTCTTTTATTCTCTCTCGTCTACTTCATTCAATCAAGGACCTAATAATACCTTTTTTATTTTATATTCATTCAATCTTTTTTTTGGAGACTTAATGTCCTCGCTAGCATATCTCCCGTGTCTAATCCTAACACCATTTGTCACACTTTCGGAATCTGGCTTTGATACTATTTGTAACAGTCCAAGCACATCATTAACCAATATTGTCCGTTTTGGCCCATTACGTATCGTCGTTAGCCTCATGATTTTAAAATATGTTTACTATGAAGAGGGTCTCACTAGCAGTTGTTTAGGTGTCATAGACGGCTTGTTTCATAACAAGGTGACATAGCACCATAAGGATAATCAGTCTTATTAATGCTAGCTTGTTGTTTTGGCATGCTTGAAGACGTTTGGCTCTCCATGGGACTTTATTTAATGGAACTTTCTAGCTGGTGTCGTGACCAAGAACCGGTTTGTTTCGCTTGGTGTGCCGGGAGCCTTGCCCCCTCTCTGCACATGGTTCACGAACCCACTTCCTGACTATGTGAAGAAAGAGGTTCGATGGAGCAGTGGTGGATGTTGGGGGTTGTCTCGAATTCTCGTCGATGGTTTTTCTTACCCTCCTCAACAAGGTATTGAAAAAAACTGTCTAATATCTCGCACATGTTAGTGCTATATCCAGAAGCCTTACTCTAACTAATGCCTCTCGTCATTCGGTGACTGTCTCTAAAACTATTTATAAGACCATTGTTACTAGATATTGCATGTTTTGGCTTGTTACACATTGTCGTAAGCCTAACCATTTTAAAAACGTTATAAACTTTTGGTTAGTATATCAGGAACAAAAGATCCTTTACTTGAAGTATTGCTCTTAACATCATCCAGTTTACCAGTAACCAAGAACAACAGAAGAAAGAAGATTTGACAGTTCTCTTACACTTGTTTTTCTTGAAAACCATACACAGAACAGAACAGCTTACACAACAGAGGACGAGGGTGTCTCTGCTTCTACATCATCATGTTCTTCATCTTCCTCTGCCTCTTCATCTTCATCTTCCTCATTGGGTTGAACAATTTGCAGCTTCAGCCGCCCATCCTCTCTTCGAGCTTCTACAAATTCCCGACACCCAATTCTTACTTCTTTCAACACCAACCTTCCATCTTCCCTGTACGATATGAAGCAAACCCCACCCTTTCCACTCCTTCCCATGAAAGACAAAGGCGGAGGCAAAGCTTTGGTACTCATCCGTGATGCAGCGTGCTTGACACAACCAATCCCCACTTTCCCTTCTTTGATTTCCCAATTTTCATTTTCAACATCATCCGAGCTTTCTGACCCCAATCCCTCTGTGCAGAGTTGCAGACTCTGCCCCACAGGCTTAACGTTGTGGGTCCATGAGGACGTGAGTGACTCGAGAAGGGTTTGATTTTCAGGCAATGGGTTCTCAAAGATGGGGTGGAGGCTCTTACAGACAGCCATGGCTTGGCTCTGCAGGAAATGAACGATTTTTCTCTTTCTTTTTTGGTGTCTTGGAGTGGGAGATGGACGGGTGGCTGTAAGGGGCAGGCATGGATTGAGAGGTTCTCATTGTTTTGGAGATTTTAAGCTATAATCGCTAGCTTGAGGCTTCCAGTTAGCTAAACATACAAAGTTGATCTCTTTTGGTAATGTTTGTTTGCTCTGCTTGGTGCTGTGTTGTTTTGGCAGTTGACAATGAAATGAGGAATATTCGAAAGGATACTGGTCACATGAGACGCCCAGATGGTTGGTGGGCTATCAAATCTACTGCCAATGGACACTTCATTGGCTATGGCTCTTAAACTAACACGTCCTTGCGTTTCATGAATGAATTCAGCTGTTGTGGCCTCCGGATGTTGGTTTCTGAAATCAAATCTATGCATGCATGTCCTTCTAGATGGGTTTCAGGGAAACCCATCAAAATCAGTGCACTCTTTTCGACCCACCCCACTCGCTAGTACATATTGTTCTTTTCTTTTTCCTTTCCAACCAATCTGAGATCTCAAAATCCACTCCCTTTCAAGCCTCAACGACCTCACCAGCCCTGCTGGGAAAAGGTTTCCACACTGTTGTAAGAAACGTTTCATTCTCCTCTCCAATCAATGTGGGATCTCACAATCCACCTGCTACCATATATTGTTCTCTTTAGGTTCTCCCTTCTGGACCCCCTTCAAGGTTTTAATGATTTATTCTCCTTTTTAACCAACCTGTGATATGTACATTACCTAAAAAAAAATATTAATAAAATTATTAACTAGAATTGATTATTTACATCTAACATAACCGAGGCAATTCTTGTGCTAACGTTAGTCAGGAAAGGAATACACGAAAACTACACCGTGTGTATGATATTACGTTATGCTAACGCCATCCATAGCGAAGCATAAACATATGTAGAAATTAGAAAACTCGTGGGTCGGGTCAGCATATTTAAAAAACATATAAAAACATCTATACCACAGCAAATTTTGTTCACTGTTTGCGTATTATCGCCACGCTTCAATTCGCTCTCTCGATGAATTTATACATCTCAGTTTGCTGAGCCGCTTCTGTACCAGTACCGGTGCGAAGACTCGAAATACAGAGTTCTGGTTAGTTAGTTTGTTAGTCTCGTCTTTCAGATTTGAAACATTTGATAGACAAGTCCTGTTCTTTTCAGTTTGGATTACAACTTCTGCCTTTAAGCCATTGCCTGCAACACCTTCTTTGTCTTTGTAGGCATTCAGTAAAGCTCCATACTCATTAGGCAGCAGTTTTTTGACAAGGCTTAATGAAAAAACATCTCCATCAGAAAAATGTGCATCTTCTTCATCAAGAACAGGCAGTTCTGCAACAAACTCAGGCTCGGCCTGCTCTGCCACCTGAACCATGGTGGCAGTATTTCTGAGGCAGGGCTGTGAAGGACTCTGGTGGCCACTCTCATCAGGTGGCTCTAAATGTGCAGCAGCCGAGTCGAAAATGGATACTTCCCTTCCTCGCAGTGTCCTTAAGATAAGCATCCTGAGGCAGTTCATTACTTGAACAGCATACATCAATGCAGTCAAAGGGTCAGCCATCTGCACAACAAGAATGCCAGAGAACCATTGTCAGATGGATCGAGCAACCAATGATACATTGACAGGAATGTTTTCGTCTCGAGACAGTGGACTCAACTAACACAAGCTATTTGAATTTCACCTGAGTCATATTTGGAGAAAAAACCATAGCTATGTTGCGAGCATTCATCTTGTTGAAATGTTCCTGCTGGACAACATCTGCCATTAGGTTGATAGCCCAACCTAGCAAAGAAGCTTCACTAGGAGGTAGATGCCTTATTAGATCAGCACATTCTTCTTCTGTCTGACACTCCATGACCCGCTCCGACAACAGAGAATCCAAAATCCCAGCTGGGAGTTCTCTGAACTACACCTGTGAGTTACAAGTTTCTCGTTTCAGAAGCATTTCAATGATTATAACGAAGTTTCAATATTTCGTGGACTCGTCGAATCTAACTTAAATTGAGATAACCTTGATAAGGCCAGCGAAACAATGTAAATCGATGTTGTCTGGTACTACTCCTTGGTTTAAATGCTCACGTGCATACTCCTCGACTGTTCTCTGCAGTGATTCTGAAAATACCTTCAGCCTAAAGGGGTAAAGAAACCGATCAGACGCGCACACTAGGCCAAACCAATTAACAAGACTTGAAACAACCTTCTGCATTGTGGGTAAACGTAAGGGAGAGGTGTACGAACCTGCAAGCCACCTTGAGCATACAGACAGTGTTGCATTCGTATAAGAATTGTGGGAACGCTGTTCCCTCTCGAGTCGTACGAGAGTTGCATGGATTCCGTTGAAACCCCGAACACAGTTGAACTATAAGAGAAACAGCTCCAAATATGCAGTAAGGATCATGGAATCACATGAAAGGTGATGTAGAGAACCAAAATAGATTAGGGCTCTACATTTGGAGAAATCATTTGAGGAGCTTAGAATGATATGGTTGACAGTTCTCTATAGCATGGGATGCGAGAGAGAAGCCAAAAGATTAACCAGGCGCATCCGAGGGGGTTTGGGGGTGAGGGGAGCCACAAAGTATGCGCTTCTCTTCTCATTCTTTTCCATTTCTGGTAGAAAGTGAAGCAACAGGATTCATCAGTTCTGCTTTCTTTCTTAAAGAGATGCATTAAATATGTAGTATTTAAGGAGAATTTAACAACCGAAGGCTACCGGTGTTGTCCTTTTTGAGCTTTCCCTTTCGAGTTTTCTTTCAAGATTTTTAAAACATGTCAGAGATTTCACACCCTTAATAAATAATAATGTTTTATTCCCCCATCCAACCCATATGGGATCTCATAATCCACCTCCGTCTGAAGCTCGTTCCTTTTTCCGATCAATGTGAGATCTTGCACAGTCCACCGGGCCCAGCATCACTTGTTCCTCTCTCCAATCGATATGAGATCTCACAATCCACCTCTCAAGTGTATGGAGAAACACGACAAATGTCCATTTCCATGATGCCTCAAATCCAGTAACAGAAACATTGCACAACAAATCCTTAATCTAAAAGGAAAGGAAGAAAGAAGAAGAGAGGCAGCAGAATTTCACAACAGACAAAAGAGATAGCTATTGAGGTAGAGAAATAGACAGGAACAGGAGAAGTTTGAAACATCAGAATTCAAGAATGGCATAACCAAAGGCAACAAAAGAGCAGAAGCAATGAAAACATACCTAGCACTGGGAGCCCTGCGAGGCACTTCAGGTTCAAACTCAACAGGCAAACCCAAGAATCCATTAAATCTATCAAAAGTGACATGCGTGACATGTCGCACATCAGTCGGCCAACCGATCTCCATTGCACATACCTCTCTTCTATCACTCTTGCAAACAATCAAAGATTTCCTGAAAAGGGTCACAACTAAAGCCAACAACGAGAGCTGATCTCTCCTTTGCTTTAACCGCTACTTCCCTACCACCTCCCCTTCCCCATTGCCATCCACAGAAGAAGAGGAAGAAGAACACGAAGTGGGTATTGGAGAATGCATGTCAACAAGGGGAGATCCATCGCCATCGCAGGGAGGATCGGAAGAAGAAGAAGAAACCCTTGAATGGGGTGAAGCAAAAAGGGAAGAGGAACGAAGAACAACCAGAGTCATTGCTTTGAATTGTTGGGAAGAACAAAAAAGGAATGGTGTGTTTTATGTTGATATGATCGTGGAAGAAATAGAGAAATGTGGGCGAGGGAGTTGATTCAACCAGACGCCTCCTTGTTTCCCTCCTCCAATCGCTTTCTCTAAATAACTTGAACCCTTTTTGCTTCTTTGGATCCGCATTTTCCATTCCTTCCCACAACAACAAACGCTCTCCAATTCATAATCTCCCTCCTTAACCCTCAATACTCATAAAAATAGCAACCTCCCAAAGCTTTATTAACTTCCTTTCTCATTTTCTGGGAACTTAAATGCATTATTATATTCATAATCACCATCCAGAATCATCGGTTTGTTCCTTCAAATCTCATCCATTTATGTGAACTCATGAAATCTACTCTCTTTTTTAGTATAACAAATACATACAAAAACATAAATTTATAATTTATATACTAAATATGATTACTCTAGTATAACCCTTTTTCTTTTCACTTTCTACATGATTCAATGCAACGTAAGTTCAATCAAAATCAAATTAACCTTTAATTTTTCCGTAATTTAATCCTATTATTGTTCTTCTTTTAATTTAAAAAAAAAATTGCTAAATGAAAAAAATGTCATACAAAGCAGACAAATTAAAACAATGACACATGATTGAACCGTCATTTTGAGTACTAAAATGACCAAAGTCGCTATCAGGCTGTAATTTGGTAACCCATAACATTAGAAACTTCTTAGAGAAAAAGGGTTCAAATCCCAAATGATAAATCAAATAATTAACGATATTTGAGGAAACTCCAGAAAAATTAGAGCAGAAAATTGATAATTAATTATGAAAACAAGAGCAAATGAACTATGATTGGCAATTCAGTAGGATTATCCATTAATCTCACAGAAGCTAACGCAGGGAGACGGAAATTAACACTATATAGCATCCCCGATCAAGTAAGAAACAGCTTAAGTTGAGAAGTATTTTCCTGATCAAGCACATCCAGGAAGACGGGATCAACGGTCAGATGGCTGTCCACGTGCACCTTGAACCTGTGATTCCACCACAGCACTTTCGCAATTCCCCCAATGTCCACACTCGCATCCAGAACCATCTCCCGCTTCGCCACATCGGAGATGAACCGACTGCGATGGTGGGCCAGCTTCAGGCCGTCTAGACGGGCCGGGAGCCGGAGGACCTGGCAGGACCGGGACTGCTGCGAACCGGCCTCGACCAGGGCAGACCCCAGATGGGAGCCGTCGTAGAAAATGGACATGGCTGTGGAGGAGTAGTGGATAGGAGCCACGTTGGGGTTGGTAACGTGGACGGTCAGGATGAGCTCTGCGTCCACCACCGGCGGCTTCACCTTGAGGGAAGTGAACTTTATAGAGATCAGGTGGAAGGTCGGGTCCTTGGGCTTGGCGGAAATGATCGCCGTCGCAGCAATCGCCGACGCAGCTCCGACGAGGGCGGAGCCCCAGCTCCAGTTACGCTTCTTCTCCATGTTCTTTGGTGGAGGAAAGAAGAAGAGGTAGGTAAGACACAGACTTTCGAGAAAGTAGAGTTTAATTGGAGGGGCAACAGCCTACTAAGGAAGGTGGTGAAACCAAAGATGGTAGAGTTGACGGTAATACCCCTTCTGGCCCGAAGAGATCGTGGTCGGTGGAGGGCAGCTTTTGGAAAAGAGGAATTATGTTGGATCAGGGATGAAATTGACGGCATGCGACCAGAGAGATCACGTGGCCGACCAAAGCCGCTGTTTGGAAGGACGGCGGTTGACGACGATACTAATCATTTTAAAGCAGCCGCATTAACTTAAATTTCATTTATTTCTTCTTTTTTTTTTTTTTTTTTTTTCTTGGAACAATACTAATACACGACGGAGGCATGAAATTTGAGAAATCTATCAGATTTCAATGTTTCAGCTCAATACAAAATGTCATATTTGCTTCCCTATCGATGGACAAAAGAAAAATATATAAATTCGTCGGAGCTGGAACAAATAAAATACAACTCTGCTGGGTTGTGCACAATATCGACGAAGATTGAGATAGACTCGAGATATAACTATAACGAACTTGTCAACCTTCCTCCCCAAACTCCTTCGTAAACTTTTCGTGAATCTCCAGATCAGATTTACTCACCGTAGGCCTTTGTCTAGCTAGAACCTTGTCAAAGTCTGTTCTTGTAATTGGAGGAGGAAGAATCTGCACCCAAACAAGTAAAAGATGTTAGTAATATATATATATATTTCTCACTTCATGAAAATTGCCAGTAACTAGCCACAGGGAGCACCTGTACTGCACGTCAAATATCAAAATTTAAATCCAAACACTCATTAAGGATGGTAAGATGCGATGTACCTTTGAGGCGAGTCCTTTGGCTGCCAACTCTTGCATGGTAATTTGGACAGCGCCTTGTTGCTTTGGTCCACAAGGTACCCACATACCATCAGGGGTCTTGATGAAGAACATAGCATCTTGTGTTTTACGAACAGGCTCAAAGAGCACATCCTTCACCTGCAAATTTAAGAAGGGGTCCATGAACTACGTTCTGACTAATCTCTGATTACACTTCAATGAATAATTCAGTTCCTCCAACTACTATAATACACTTACACAAACAGAAACATCTGAGCCAGAGAAACCATCTGTCCTGCGGGCTAAGCTTTCAAAATCTGCTTCCGTTAAATTATGTGGTGTATCCCCCAGATGCACCTATTTAAATACATCTAGGAATTTAGCAGAGTTCATTCCAGGCGAAAAAGAAAAATCTAGCTTTTTACAGGACGAAATAAAATATAATTCCCAGGACTTTGAACATGTGCTGCCTGGCTTTTGCGTCGGGAAGAGGGATGTATATCCGCTTGTCGAATCGTCGACGAATGGCCTGTACACACTACTTATCAGCAAATATGCATTACACTTCCGTAATCCTTTACATGATGTGGAAATAGACAATTTTCATCTTCACCTGATCCAAAGCATAGGGAGTATTTGTTGCAGCAAGGACAAGAACCTTTTGATCATTGTGTCCTACACCCTATTAATGCAAGAAATATATGCTTCAATTTTCAAATAACATTAGTAACAAACAAGGTAAAGTGAGATAATACCCATGGATTTTGTTTCAAAACCATTTCTAAATACATTCTCTATTTTTTGGAAGAAGAAAAATCGATGAAAGCATATTTGGATTCCATCCCCTTTCCCTAAATTTATTCCTGAAGTGAATCACAAAGTACTCTTCTCCAAAATAAAATAACACAGACACAATAAGTTCTTGCTTAATTAGTGATACATGAGTAAGATTATTTAACTGTAATTAGAAAATAAACTACATTTTCATTGTGCAAATTTCACTAAGCATCAAAATTCATCTGACAAATTATTTAATACAGAGATAATTCGCAACATACATACAGAAAAATAAAAAACAAACAGCACGCATGAAACATGTGGAACACACATTAAAGGGTGGGCACGTTAAAAAAACAAGAGAAAATTATAATGAGTTCAAACCCCTCGGCCTCAGGCTTGCTCATCCAGGTCCCCATCTTTGTCCATTGCCCAACTACCAAATGTTAAAATGTGAACACAGTAGTAGCAAACCCATACAAATGGAGAAGTTTGAAAATTTTTGGATTTTTTTGCAAGATATGAAACAAACCAGACATTCTAAAGCCTTAGGTTTAAGCAGTGAAAACCCAGGTCGATGGGCAGAATCTAAACAAGTAATTGGACTGTTAATTATTACAAAAGTCTTCAGATCTAACTGAAGTCAACTTTCAACTAGCAAGAAAACACTTGAATGTTGGTCAGCAGCAAGTAAGGACACATTTTCAGAAAATAAGAATTCTCAAGACAATGGAATGGGCAAAGGGTGCATAAGATAATAATAATCAACCCCCTCCTTCAATACACAAAATACTAACACTGTTACTCTACAAAAAATACCTGCATTTGCACAAGAAGTTCTGTCTTAATGCGCCTTGAAGCTTCACTTTCATTACCTTCACCTCGTTGACCACACAGCGAATCTATTTCATCAATAAAGATGATAGAAGGAGCACTATCACGAGCCATTTCGAAAAGATTTGAAACTAGCTTTTCACTTTCACCCATCCATTTCGAGACAAGGTCCGAAGAAGAAATGCTATCAGCAGAAAATGAAAACATACTCAATTTAAAACAAAAGGTATAGAACCAGCAAAGGACTGAGATTAGTGATAACTAAAAACACATTCAAATAACCGCCAAAGATATCCAGATAGAAAGTGGAGTGTGTATGCACTGCAATTCAATATAATGGGAATGAAAGGAAAATCTGTTATCAGACATGTTGAATAGAACATTTATAAAATGATATTCCACACAGCTAAATCTGTTATTAACCCCTTGGATCCTCAACTCTAATGCAAATAAGCGACATCGCCTTAAAATGATATTGTTCATATTCGCTGCACTCTTTTATACTAGCTGCTCACATGTCATAAATTTTGTTGATGCCATAATTTAAAAAATAAAATAAAAAAAATAAAAAAAAAAGAGCTGCATGAGTATTTGAGGGTTGTAAGTTGCTCACAGGGTCACCTTATAAGAAAACAGCAAGGTAAGTGAAGAACTATATTGAGTCGCGACTAAACAAAAATAACAGAAGACAAGTTCATATGCTCGAAGGACCATTACCTGAAAAATGTTGAGTCGGCCTCCGTCGCAACAGCCTTTGCCAAATATGATTTTCCAGTTCCAGGAGGCCCATATAACAAGAAAGCTCGCCATGGTCGCCTCTTGCCTAAATAAAGCCAGATAATTATCTTTGACATGTTTTTATTTAAAACCTAAGCAGAAACCTTCATAATGAATTGAAAATGAGAACATGTCTTCTACACATGTTTATTCCATGTCCAATTCAGTAATTGAAGGGGTAGAATCAAGCAATTGATCAGGATAAGATTCACCGTTAGAATTAAACAAGAAGATGGTGCTCAGGATCTCCTTCCAACTCCAAGAAAGAGGAGAACAAAAAGGACAAGCAAGCATTCATTCCAGCTTAATCGTAATCATTACGCATCAAATCAGACTCAAATGCGAAAGGAATAAAATCCCAATCTCAAGGAGACAACGCAACTTTACCGACGTGATAAAGACCATTGCAAACGAAGAACGTAGATCAATATGTAGTATATCGAAAGAAGTCAAATGGAACTAACCAGTAAAGAACTGCGGGAACTTAACGGGTAATATTACCGCCTCTTGCAATGCCTGCTTGGCGCTCTCTAAACCAGCGACATCGTTCCACTTGACATCCGGCTTCTCCCTAATAATCGCAGAATTAAGACCGGCCCGCAGCTTCGTCTGTTCTGGATCCTCTCCATCTCCTCCATCGCCATCCTTGGGCTTCGTTTTGGGCTTAGTCGCAACCGCTGCATCCCCATTGGAAGCCGGACCAGGACCGCCATCATCGAGAACCGCACGTATCTCCTCGGCACGGCGCAAATACTCGGTGAATTTCTGGGTGATGGCTTCCTTGATCTTAGGATTCTTCTCATACTTCAAATGAGTTTTGAAGTACTCCAAAGCGTTCATATACAGGGGGAAGGCTTTCGCGTAATTGCCAGCATTATCTTCATGTACCGCCTGCTTCACGTATTCGATAGCTTGCTCCTTGAAATTGCTATACATCTCTGGAATAACTTCAACCAAGTTTCATAGATAGGCTAAAACAGTGCGTGCAAATTGTGTCCCGAGGAAAACAAAAACCCTAGAACATCGATCTTTGACTCTTGGAATCTCAAATCAAAGCAAACAAACGATTGAAAACCTAGATTTCAAGTGGTGATTTCCAAGGAAGCATATAATTTACCGGGAAAATTCTTTGGCTCGAGATCGGAGGCTGAAGCTTGAATGGATTAGATCGGTTGAAAAATAACGTTAAGCAAAGCCTCACAAACAAGGAAAACAATTGCAAGGGAAAATCTTATGCCTCCGGGAGGCTCAGTTCAGCAAATAGCCCTCGCGTGTTGAAAAGTACACATTATTCTTTTTTATTATTATTATTAAATTAGCAATTTAGTTAATTTATTTTTTTTCCTAAGTTTCTGATTTTAATTTAATGCCTGCGGAACTTTAAAATTGTCGTTTTAAATTAATTTAGGTGTATATGTTTAACTTAAGAATCGGATAAACATTTCTAAATTTATTAAACTAAAAAATTGAAAAATTAAGAGCATAATATTGGTAATTTAATTAGTTTTAAGAAATAATAAGATTTTATAATATCTCACCATACGAGGTTAAAAACTCGAGACGTAGAGAAATGGAACATGCCTCTTTTTTAATAATTAACTTTAGGTAACATGTAAGGTCAATATGCGAACAATATTAAGTCAACCCAAATGGGTACTAGTGTTTTTTTTTTCTTTTTTTTTTTTTTTCATTTGAGGTGTTTACTTAAAAAATAAAAATAAAAAATAAATTACGATATTGAATAAATCAAATTTTATTTTGCATATTAACAAAAAATTAAATTCTTAAAATATAGCCTTTTACCTTAAATGTACAAAAATAAAGAAAATGGGAAATGAATAAAAAAAATAATCCGCATTTAATATGTTACTTTAGAAAACTAATAGTATTTTTTAAACACGAAATTTTTAAAAAGTTCGATAACATTAATCATTTTTAAAAATTAAACTGTATTTTTTAAACAATTTTGAGCTGGTATTTTGACTTTTTTTTTTAAAATTAATGGTATTTTTTGGACTTTTCATAAGGTGATTCAAACTTTTTTTAATTTAAAAATATATTTTTTAATTTAGTATAAAGAAAACAACAGGTAATTAATTTATTGGATAAACAGAATGACCTTTTTCATAAAATAACAATTGAGATGAGTATGCATGGTGATGTTCTTGATAAGCTTCAACGTCAACAATATCTAAAAAAATAAGTGAATTTAGAAAGAAAAAGAAAACTTATATTATCTGCAAATTAAAAAAGAAAGAAAATCGGTAGCCATGGACTTGAAAACGAAATTAAAATGAATTAAACTCGGCGATTTCTAGATGATTTGGATCGCCAGCCTACTTACAACCCTGATTTGGTTTTCACGCGTAGTTTTTATTACGGCATTGAACCTGCGAAACGCGCATTTAAAGAGATGGAATCGGCGTTTGTTTGGTGGCGAAGAAAAGTGGAAAAAGAATTAAAAATAAATTATTAATGTTAAATTCAATATAATTAATAGAAATAAACAGGTGGAATACCAAATACGAGAGAGGAAAAAAAAACGGGGAAGGGCAAAGGAAATTGTCTGGAACTTTCTTTCAGACCCAAAAGGAATCTCCAGAGAACTCACAACCGCCCTTTCCCGTCTTGTCGGTTTACTCTTCTTTGGCCTTTTCAATTTCTTCCTTTATAATTATTTTGGAGATTCCTTTGCTGTTCTTCAAAGCCATAGCTTCGATTCCTCTCCTTCCTTCGGTTCTCTCTTTCGGAATCGGTTGTTTTTTCCAGTTCGTTTCGTTCGATCGTCTATTTTATCGATTTTCTGCGGATCGTTTGAATCATTGCAAGCAGGTAATCCTCTGTCTTCTCTGGATTTTTTCTTCTTGTTTGTGGATGATTTTGTTCGTTTTCTGATTTGGAATTTGACCTAATATGTTTGTTTTGTTCTTCTGATTTGTATTGTTGTTGTAGATTATAGATATTGTTTAATTGAGGTTGGAGAAGGATGGCGGAAGAACATCGATGCCAAGCGCCGAAGCTCTGCGTCAATAACTGCGGATTCTTTGGGAGTCCCGCGACTCGAGATCTTTGTTCAAAGTGCTACCGAGATCTGCAGATAAAGGAACAGCAATCCTCCTCCGCCAAGCTTGCCCTAAACCAAACCCTAACATCCGCCGTTACGTCATCCTCGTTCGCGGATGCCGCTTTGTTAGATCTGAAACCGGCTTCAACAGAAGCGAACCAGCCGCTGGCGGAGGTGGCAGAGAAGGCGCAGACGAGGACGGAATTGGCGCCGGCACCGGCACCGGCACCGGCACAGCAGCAGCCGAGCCGGTGTATGACGTGCAGGCGGCGCGTGGGATTGACAGGGTTTAAGTGCAGGTGCGGGATGGAATACTGTGGGACTCACCGGTACCCGGAGCAACACGGGTGTGAATTTGACTTCAAGCAGATGGGGAAGGATCAGATCGCGAAGGCGAATCCGGTGGTGAAAGGAGAGAAACTGCAGAAGATCTGAGAAAGAGAGGGACATAATGGTCATTTTGATCATCATCTTTCTTCCTTGATGCATGTCGATTTCGTGTGGGGCCAGCTTGTGGTGGGTTAGCCGACGGGACGGGTGCGTTGGACCATTTCGAAAATATTGGTGGTTGTATAAATATTCAATAATGTTACCTGTATTTCAATTTAATTCTACTTAAAACATGGAAAAATGTTTACCTGATCTAATTTTAGGATTGCATCAATTAAATCATTGACCAAACCCAACATAAAACTAATAAAATATTTATCATACAAGATTATTGAGACTTGTTTTCGTAATTACAAAACATAATGAAGGACTGGTCAATAGGGACGTAATAGGTAGTTAAATAAATAAAGAAGGTTCATAATTTATGGTTAAAAATAAAGAGTATGGTTAAAAATAAAGAGCTTGGCATAATTTGGAGGTAGTTTAAACGTCATACGCTTGGCTCGAGAGTGCGAGAGGTTTGAATGAGTATATACTGAACTCTGCATAAACGGTCAAATATTCACTCTTTTTGTCATACAAAAAACGAGTATCCTGCCCGTGCTAGCAAATTTATCTAAATTTAATTTGCAAGCGTGGATTGCACTCTCGACATTGTTAATTAATTTAATTAAATAATATTATCGTTAATCATTGAAAAAAATAATAAAAAATGATTTTTTTGTTAGAAAAAATAAGTTTTGAGTTGGATGATAATGGTGTGTTTTAGCCACTAAACCAAGCATGATCCATGATATAAAAAGTTAAGTTCGGATTAAAACTGATTTTGTTTTATTTTGTTTATAAAAAAAAAAAAAAAAAAAAAAAAAAAAAAAAAAAAAAAAAAAAAAAAAAAAAAAAAAAAAAAAGAGAGAGAGAGAGAGAGAAAAAGGAATATTCCCCAATCGAGTTCACGAAAAATGACAGGTAAAAGTAGCGGGCTGATCTGATTCTGAAGTAGACCGTCATCTTATGCCGAAAAAAAAACCAGTATCGTTCTTGTCGCAACATTCTGTATCTAGGAATAATATTATATTCGTTAAACCGATCCCCACCAATAATTAAATTTATAATTCATTAATTAATTCTATATTATAAGCTTTAATCATGCTCTTTCTCGTGATTACCAACCAAACCCCTCAATAATAATAAGGTGCCACGTCAAGTTCCATTTAGGGTATAAAAACACTCGAGAATTTCTTGGATTATGTGTGAATTCCAGTTCCATAAGCGTGGTACATTATGAGCCAGAGGCGTGATCTGAACCGTCTGATGTAAATACCATAATAAAAAAGCCACGTGGAGCCATCCATTTGGTTACTGACATGTACTGCGCCTTACCTTATAATTTTTTGTGTATATAAAGCGTGCAATAATGGCCGGAAGATCGACGGGAAATACCGTCGGAATTCGAAAGACAATGCTTGTGATTCTGAGCTTTCTTTGCTTCTCTCAATGGAACCCGCGGATCTATGTTAGGGTTTGTAACTCTGGTTTCAATCTTATGGTTTCTGGGATTCTTTGTTTGTCCGTCACTTCTACTGAACTCCCTGATCTTCTCTGAATGCTTTTTTTTACGTTTTAATGGTGAATGGTGGCTTGGAACCGACATTGGGGTTCTAAGTTCTAACAGCAAAATTTGTAGTTCAGTTACTTGTAGTAGTGTTAATTAGGTAACTGCTTGCCTGCTGTTTCTTTCGGATCTTTATTGGTGTTACTGTTCTTTGAGACGATTCTCTTTTGGATCGGTGTATTTTGTATCTAACTCTGTATTCTGGATCTTCGGGATTTCATTTTCGCTCGGATTCTCTGGATGCGTGGTTCTTGTTTCTTACCTACTCTTTCAAATCTCGTCACCGACGAGATTGCATTCATGTTCACTGCTTGTTGCTTTTCAAAATCTCTAAGCAATCACAGAAATCTCGCCTTTTCCGAGTTCAAATTCGAAGCATCTTAACTGTTCCCCTATTATCTCTTTGGATGCCGAACTTCCTGGGAGTCGATCTGCGACATATTGGTTCAAGATCTGTCCAGCCAATGCTAGGTTTCATTTAGCATTGCCCCACAATCGGTCCGTCGCGATGAAGCGCACGGTCCGTCCAGTGTTCAGCGTGCTGCTGTTCCTTACCTTTGCCGTCACTCTCATCTGCCGCCTCATCTTCCGCCGCGGCCTCAGTTTCTTTGAGATGGAAACTAATGTAATCTCTCCAAGATCTCCAGCATTCATGTTCAATTCCACACTGCTGAAATTTGCTTCGGTTGATTTGGGAGAGGCTCAGTCGAAGCGAGAGATAGAGCAGTTATTGGAGGGGAAATTTGGTGGTCCGAGGACGTACAAGACTTTCGCTACTTGGCGAAGATTCAATCACTATGACATGAAAGCGAGGCCCTCGAATAGCTTTCCAGTGACATTCCGCTCTCCAGCTTTCTACCGACATTGGTTGGATTTCAGGCGGGCATTGAGTGGCTGGGTGAGAAGAAAAGGGTTTACAACGGATATAATGCCAGAACTGGTAAGGCTTATCAAAGCCCCACTGGACAGGCACAACGGGTTGGTGGGTTCAGATCAACGGTATTCATCATGTGCCGTCGTGGGAAACAGTGGAATCCTATTGAACAGTGATTATGGGAAGCTAATTGACAGCCATGAGATTGTTATTCGATTGAACAATGCAAAAACAAACAAGTATGAGAGCAAAGTTGGGTCCAAAACCAGCGTTTCTTTCATCAATAGCAACATCTTGCACCTTTGTGCCAGAAGAGAAGGGTGTTTTTGCCATCCTTATGGGCCAAACGTGCCGACAATCATGTACATTTGTCAACCTGTACATTTCATGGACTACACTGTCTGCAACAGTTCCCACAAATCCCCGCTGCTGATAACAGATCCAAGTTTTGATGCTCTG
Organism: Cucurbita maxima; assembly: GCF_002738345.1. Classification (NCBI taxonomy): domain Eukaryota; kingdom Viridiplantae; phylum Streptophyta; class Magnoliopsida; order Cucurbitales; family Cucurbitaceae; genus Cucurbita; species Cucurbita maxima. The sequence goes on along the minus strand of NW_019272025.1, from coordinate 5,530,017 downwards.
TGCTCTAGGATTGTAAAGTATTACTCAATCAAACGCTTTGTGGAGGTGACAGGGAAATCGTTGGAAGAATGGAGCTCAGCCCACGAAGGTCCCTTATTCCACTATTCTTCTGGCATGCAAGCCGTTATGTTGGCCGTAGGAATTTGTGACAAAGTAAGCATATTTGGGTTTGGGAAATTGGCTTCAGCAAGGCACCATTATCACACAAACCAGAAGGCCGAACTGGGTTTACACGATTATGAGGCAGAGTATGCTTTCTATTACGATTTGATTGCTAGGCCACAGAGAATACCTTTCTTGTCGGACAAGTTCAAGATACCTTCTACGGTTTTATATCGATGATTTTGATGTTATTAGGTAACTTGCTTCATTATTTTTTGGTATATTTTCGTTAGGCTGGCCAATGACTGGTCGCAAAGGAAATTTTTTTTCTTTAGTGCTTTTAGGCTATCCTGTGTACAAATGCTTTTTACAACTTTGCACATAATAAGATTTTTGAGCGAGCATGATTTGGAACTTATGAATAGGTATCATGAATGAAATCCTAATTCCCATCCAAATGTGGGGAAGGGAAGGAGTCACAGAGAGCTGTCTTTGTGCTCTGAATCAATTTAAGAGCCACAAAGGTGTTCTGGTTCGTCTGTCCTTGTTCTACCCAATGCTTTCACTCCCACCACCTCCTAATGACTTTGTGTCCTGTCCCAACCACTTTAGCTCATTAAATACAACCTCCTACTACTACTAAAAATGTAGGTAGTAAGATCTGTTTATACACACTATCTCAAATAGTCCTTTTTTTGCCTTTCTTTTTTTAGTTTCTTCTTAAGGTTTTTAAGATTTCTACACCCTTGTAAAGAATGTTTCGTTCTTTCTCCAACCGGTGTAGGATCTTTTGTTGTTTCTATAATCTCTTCTCCAAGAGAAGCAATGGCTATGACCAAAGACCCTTCTCGTAAAAACGTACCTAGCTACCTGTTCTGCAGCATCAGAGGACACAACCGCTCAGCCAAGCTTCAAAGTAGAACGAGAATCCTGGTTGAGGTACATTTTGATTTGATGTTTAAAAGAAAATATTGGTACTGCTGAGTACTAAGTAACCTAAAAAAATCAAAGGTCTGGTGGAGTGCATAAGAGTGAACCATCTATTACCATAATCTGTCTTCTCTTATATCAGATCCAAGTGAAAAGAAAAAGTATGAGATCCAAGTTTCCAGCTTCAAGCACTTGGGGGTTAAAGATTTGGAAAGTAGCTGAAAGTGAGAGACCATTCCATGGGTTCCCTTTAACATTGCTTAAACTTTATGACAGAGACACGTCCATGCTTGTTCCTGACTTCTCTGTCATACTACTAGAATTAGAATTCCATGTGTTATGGGACACCAGGGTGACTGCCACATATCCAATTCGATTCCTTTTGAAAGCCCCACCCATTGACAAGTACTAAATGTTAAGGGATAATATCATACCAAGGTATTTATTATGTGAGCTCCAAAGATGCAGTTAAGTTAAGTGATTCAAGTATCGAACAAATGATGTAACTTGTTGGAGTTCGATACACAAATGACCACTACAACACAAAGCTCATTGCCTTTATATAAGTTTATGTAATGTAAGAGTTATAATATATAGTGTTTTATACATCCTTAACTTGTTGTAAAATTTTCAGCATTTTCATATAAAACCCCAACTCTTTCCCCTTCACCAACCCGTGCTTGCATTCCTCCTCATCGTCATCAACCTCTGTGTTGGCTTCTGTCTCTTTTCAGGCTTCCTCTGCAGTATCTGCAATGGATATCCATTCAAAGGGTTATGCAAGGCAATCACAATAATCTCATACTGAAAAACCTCGAAAAATCGACCCGAGTTGCTTACCTCTTGCTTTCTTTTCCTCTCTGATTCAGCCTGCACAGTTTTATGTTAGATAACAATTGTAGTAATGTAGAGAGTTGCTAGACAAGGAAAAAACTTTACCATGATTTGCTTTAGTTTTACATTCTCTTCTTTAAGCTGTTTCAGTTCTGATTCCAACTCCACTGTGTATGCCTGCAATCCAAACCCAGTAACTCGGATGAACGAACAACAGCAACAGCAACAACAACAACGACTCAATGTCTCGGTGCATCAATGACTTAAACAAATGTAATTTACACGATCATATGAATCATAGTTTAGTTCAAACCTGCTTTCTAGCCCGAGATCGAGCAGCCGACTCCCGATTCTTGATCATCCTGCGCTGTCTCCGCTGCACCACAACTTCTGTGGGGCCATCAACTATCCTCTTCTTGTTGCTAGGCTCAGCCCAATCAGTCAAGCTTTGGCATTTCTGAATCGAGCTGCTATCAGATGGTTCCCCAACTGATGGGGTGAGCATTTGGTAAGTTGAAAAGCAATTCCCAGACATATTTCTGATTCTTGGAGCATCATTCTGTTGATAAGACAATGAAAGCCCCAAGTTATTTAAAGAACATGCCTGCTGCTGCTGCTTCATTGAACAAGAAGAGGAAGCTTCTTGAACCACTCCAGCTTTCACCAAGAAATCTTCCAAAGTCATTTCTCTTAAAGCTTGCTGGCTTTGGCAAGCGTTTTGCTGAACATTTATGAACTTTTGGCGATGTGGGTTCTGTTCATCTTTATGAATCTCAGACCATATCTCATCCACAGTCTTGCCACAAAGTGGAATGGGGATAGAAATAGAGCCCTGTTCGTACAGGGCTGGCCTTGAATCATTGACAGCCATGAAAGGGCGATCTTGAGGTTCATTTTCATTGGTTTGTAATTGTGAATGAAATTGGCTTTGAATATCTTCAACATTCCAGATATTAGCAAGAAACTCATCCATGCTCATACCCCCAAAATTCTTCCCACTTTTGCACTTGATTTCATCAAGTGTCAGCGACAAAACAGAGTCGCGTTTATTCAGTGAACACAAGAAATTGTCTCTTGAATCTGATGATGCCTGTATTCCTGCTTCTGATTCTGATATCATTAGCCCAAACCCAGAATTCTCCATTCCTCCAACATCAAGCAAACTCTCGTGTTTGAACAGCTACAAATACACTGTAAAAGAGCGAGAAACAGGGGAAAAGAAAAAAAAAACAGAGCACCATAATTTAACAAAAGAAATTGCAGATGATTCGGCCCTCAATCAAATCAAATTCAATCACTTACCGCAATGTTCGTCGCCGTTCAGAGATTCACACAGAAACAGAGACCCAATTCAGAAGCTGCATGCAAGCATTTCAAATCATTACCCAAAAATGATGACAGAAAATTGTGGGAAAACAGAAACCCATTTGGGAAATGATGTTACCTTTGAGAAGAAAGAGCAAAAAGCGATCCAGAATCTGAAAAAAATGGTGAATGGGAGGAAGAAGAAAGCAGGAGCGGAGTAAACAAAGAGAGATGCATGATGATGATGTTTATATATGCAGAGGGGAGAGGGATTTGGTTATAATTTTAATGAACCAACAACGTCTTTCTTTTCCTTCCATTAAAGCAGTTTCGAGATGCAGCGGTGGGGAGTGACAAACAAGGCTCACAGACTTGGAAACTAACCGCCGTTTCCCACTTCATAAATAATAATAATAATAATAAACCTCCAAATTTAATTATATAATAATTTCAAAACCTTATTTTATAATCGTGCTTAGGTTAATTTTAATGTGTATGAATTTGGTTTTTTTTTTTTTAATTTTTTTGCTCCATCATAATATGGTTTAGTTAATACATTTAAGGAGATAATTTAGATTAAGCCATTCAATAAATTTTTAAAACAAATTGAGAATCACTCAAATATGAAAACTAACTTAAATATTTAATACGATAAGACTTATCTGAATTTAAAAATCGAAAACTTTTATAATAGTCAACAGATTGCATACCTTTTAATAATTAACGAATACGAGTTTAAAATAATTAAAAAAAAATTATCGGATGAATATCACAATTTTTATAATATATTATCAATTAACTTATCTTTAATTTAGTATTTGGAGGTGAAAAGTGTTAGACGAACGCGACTCTCCACAATGGTATGATATTGTCCACTTTGAGCATAAGCCCTCATGGGTTTGATTTGAACTTCTCAAAAGACCTCACAATCCTTCCTAACCGATGTGTAACTTTCATTATTGAGTTAAATTATAATAATTTTTTTTATTATTATTTTATAAAAAGAAATTATTATTTTTGACACGTTTAATCCGGCATGCAACTTTTTTACATAGCTGATGTAAATTGTTTTGGAAATACGAGGAAAACAAGGACAGAGGCAGTTAGCATCCTTAAATATGAGCCGTTGGATTTGACTGCAATTGATGATCCTCAGGCTTTGCACACGCACATGATTGGCAGGTGAGGTAGGAGTCCGTAATCTGCTACTTCCAAAACCACACGTAACTGATGAATCTGACCAATTACATTCTTAAGATCCGGTAATTGACAGTTGACTTCGATTCCTATTACAATAAGTGTACTTTAGAATGCTTTGTATTTTCTCTTTCATTCAAAGACTAAGGTGTGCGCCAAATCATGAGTTAGTTATGTCAGAACGACACATTTAGACGCATTTTAAAACTGTTAGACTGACGACAATAGATAATAGACAAAGACGAACAATATTTGCTAGCGAGTTGGACTTGAGCTGTTACAAATGGTATCAAAGTTAAACACCAAGCGATGTGTCAGCGAGAATGTTGGGCCCATAATGAGAATGAATTGTGAGATTCCACATCGATTGGAGAGTGGAACGAAAAACTCCTTATAAGAGTATAGAAACCTCTCCCTAGTAGTACGTTTTAAAACCGTGAGGCTGAATACGTAACGAATCAAAACAAACAATATCTAATATCAGTTGAGATGTTTCGAACATTAGTATTCTTGTATTCACACAAACAAGCATGGCTAAGAATAATAATGATTAGACAAGAATGTCTTGTTTTCTTCCCCCAAACTAAAACAGCAAACCAATGAATTGACTTGTGTTCCTGTGTAAACTAAATTCCTGGAGACTTGTCTGGTTCCTGCAGAAGCAGGATGTTGTTGAACCTTAAATTCAATGATATATGTTTCTGTGTCTCTTAAAGAATCAGCTACTCAGGTTAAATTCTAAGACACAGATTTTGGTCTGTAACAAACTGGTTCTTCTCCAACTAGAACTGCTCTTAAAATGGTGTCAAACAAGCCTTTGTAATGAATAATCAAATGCCCACCATCAGGGACTTCATGGTACTGAATCCATGGAAGCTGCCCTGAAACATATCTTTGGAGTTGGACTGGCACAACTTTGTCCTCATAACCTTGCCATATATGAACCGAGCTTTCGTTTTCACCGTACGGGTTACTTAGTTTAAGCGGATCAAATTCCCATTCACCAAATGCAATCATGAAATCACTTCGAAGGGTGTCGAAAACGCGTTGCTCCTTTAAACTCCTCTGCAAGCAGAACAACAAACTTAACTCCGATGCAGATCAACACATATAGCGGGCGAAAAAGAGAGAATATTTACCTTGGATAGCATTGGGAAGCCTGGAATCGTCTTCAAGATGTCGATGTCTCGTTCGTTGAAGAATATCGGATTCTTTTCGAGTACAGAAGTTGAAGGAATCCAATTCTGAGTCACCCACCAGTGTAGCAGCCCAGGGACATAGGTTGAAAGCCACAAGCCTAAGCTTAAGAACTTTCTCCTGTAATCCTCTTTTATTAGGCTATATGGAAGTGAAGGCCACTGATAGTTCACCAAAGGGACTAAAAGAGCTGTGCCTGCTAACCTACATTCAGTTACTTTTGGTGAAAGGAAGCAATACATAGCAACTGAAAACAGCTCAAAGACAGCAAATGGACCAAAAATCTTGCCTGTGTGGTATGTGTTTGAGACAACTCCACGCCGAATACGACCCCATCGACACGCCGATCATATAAAATCTGGATCCAATCTGCAATTGATCAGCCAGTTCTTGAATGTCATAAGCTTCATTCTCAACTGAGCTATTGGGGTTTGGATCACTTTCACCATATCCAGGCCGATCATAGAGCAAAAAGTAAATCCCCAACTCAACAATCAGATCCTAAAACCATCAAAGTTCATCAATTACAAGGTTTCTTTTAGCTAACACAAACATCAGAGACTATAAAACCTAATTTTGAAGCACACCCAGATAAGAAAACATGAAGAACAAGGGAAGAGATTGAAAAACAAAGCAAGTCTTGTGTGTGTGTACTTGAGATGCCAAGATAGTCATGTCTTTGGAGCTTCCAAAGCCATGGCAGACAATGATTCTGAATTTAGATTCGTCCTTAGAAACGCCCTTCTCTCTGTAAGCAAGGTACCTTCCATCACTGAGTTTGATTCTGTGAGAAGAAACAGGAAGATCCTGAGAAGAAGAAGAGCCATTAATTTGAGGGGGAGGGAGCTGCTTGGCCTGATAAAACATCCCCAAAAAACCAATCAGCAACACAACAGCAAATCTCGAGACCATTCCTGGGAAAACCACAGATCTGACCAACATAAACCCCAGAATCCACAAACCCCACTTCAAAAATTACACAAAAAAACAAGAGAAATGGAAGATTTAGAATCACCTGATCGAAGAAAATGGAGGTGAGATGGACAAAGGGGGTTGAACGATTGAGGCGATGCTGAGTTTTTTGGGGGTTTTACTTTGGTTTGACCTCTGAGGCGGCTCGTATTTTGGGTGTTTGTTTTAAATATATTCTGTAAATGTACTTTGTCGCCCATTGGGCAGCGGCTAATGGGCCGTTATTTCGAGTCACAACCGATGTTTTGGCGTTTTAATTTGTGTCCGTCTTCTTCTTCCATGTCTTTGTTGCTGTATTTTGCAATAAAAGCTTGGAATCCGAATCAAAATGGCATCTTTTTTTCATATTCCCCTTCAATTTTTGTTCCTCAAATGACAAAACCTTAGAAGACATGGGATGATGTCATTTCAATGAAATTATAAGACAAATGGATAACATCTAACAATAAATAATTCAAAATTTCGATGCAAGGTTTATTGGAATTAGAGGTAGAGAAACATGTATTGCGAACTTGCACGTGTGCGAGGCTGCTGTAGTGCTTCCTCCGAGTTGATATCGAGCTAACTCTGAAAAAGTCTTGTACCTCTTGTTTTATTGGAAATTATTGGGGTTTTAATTTATACCAAACATTGCAACATTAACTTCTCTAATAACGAGTGCAACTCGACTAGCCCTACCGTTAAGCCTTAGATAGGCTCATATTCTATGCGTCAAGGGCGATCAAACATGACCATAGACACTTGCCTTGGTCGAATGACACGATCTCTTATAATTTTTAATTTAGCATTTATTTATTTAAAAGTTGCTTTTTTTGTATTGTTTTTATTTATTCAAACTTTTTATAATTTAAGAAACGAATTTGAGATTAACTTAATCCAACAAAATAAAACTTTTAAAATTACTAAATATAAATTAAATTCATTGGATTAAAAAATAAATGTTATAAATCACTAAATATTTAAATTCTTTAAAATAAAAAAGTTGCATTAATATTTGCATCAATAATTATTTTCAAACCACGTCATGGTTTGCCTCATTAAGAATATTCTATACTCTTAATCGGATTATTCTGTTTTCTTGTTTTAAACAAAAAAGTGATTGTCTTTATAATTATATATATATATGTTTAAATAATATATTTTAATTGTACATTTTTATTGGGCCGCTATTTTTCTACTTTTGGGCCTCCAACTGGTGTTTCAGAGTTCCTTCTATTGGGCTGGGCCGAGCTGCCCGTCGAAGGACCAAATGAAGATTTTAATATATCATTGAACCACCCTGTCTATTATTTCCCCTAAGAGTATATGCTTCTATGCTTGCCTATTGAACCCCGTACATAAAATAATAATTAATAAATCATAGCATTAAATATTTTTAATATATACTCGCCCAATGTCTCTTCCCATAAAGATGGGGTTTCTTTCGTTAAGATGTGCCACTGAGGATGTTAGACTTTCTTAAAGAGGTGGATTGTGAGATCTCACGTTTAGTGAGAGAAGGAACGAAACATTTCTAAAGGGTAGAAACCTCATCTGAAAAGAGAGACAATATTTGGTAGAGATTGGATAGAGCGGTTAGCATATTAAAATGTTAGGAAAATAATATTGTATATATTTTAAAGAAGATTTGGACACTGATTGTGGTTATGCTTGATCCTACCAAATATGGCAAAACCCACTCTCTAAAATTACCAACTTTGGAAATGGAAAAGAATCAAATTTGGCCTCCAAATGCAGCATTTGATTATATTAATTAGTTGATTTAAGCTTGAAGGAGAAGCTGCTTAGTCCTCCTAATCCACAATTCCCTTCATTAAACAATACTTATTATCTCCCAATCCCATCTTTCTCTCTCCTTTTTTTTTATGTTCAAAAGACAGGTTTGAGAGCAAGACACTTCAACAAATAAGATTTCATGTCCTATAATTTGTTGCCAATTGTCATTGCTTCAATTGTTCACAAAAAGATGATAAACTTTTCTTTTCCCCAATTCTCTTCTCAACAATATTATAAATACTCCCTCACTTCACATACCTAACCAAAAAACCATACTCAAATAACTAACTCTCTCTCTCTCTCTTGTTTACACGGCCATGGCAAAGATGTCGGATCCTCTTGTGGTCGGAAGAGTGGTCGGAGACATCATCGACGCCTTCTCCCCAACGGTGAAGATGACTGTCACTTACCATTCAAACAAGAAGGTGTCCAATGGGCATGAGCTGCTTCCAAATTTTATAACCCTAAAACCTAAGGTTGAGGTTCTTGGAGGCGACCTTAGATCCTTCTTCACATTGGTATGATCATATTCAACGATACCCATCTTCTCATTTCGTTTTATATATTTATAATTAAGTCCACCGCGGGCAGATATTGTCTTCTTAAAAATTTAAAACGCATTTTCCCAATGATTTTCAACTAACTTTGCAGGTGATGACCGATCCAGATGTTCCGGGTCCGAGTGATCCTTACTTGAGAGAGCATCTCCATTGGTATCATCTCCTTTCATTAAGCTCCCATGATTGAGATTACTCAAAAAAAAAAAAAAAAAAAAAAAAAAAAAAAAAAAAAAAAAAAAAAAAAAAAAAAAAAAAAAAAAAAAAAAAAAAAAAAAAAAAAAAAAAAAAAACATGTTTTTATTAAGGATATGATTTTGATTTATTTCAGGATAGTAACAGACATCCCAGGAACGACAGATTCCAGTTTTGGTAAGTCTTATGGTCGTAATGGATTTGTTTCATGTATTTGTGGTATAATTAATTACATGATATTGTGGTTAAAACAGGAAAAGAAGTAGTGAAATATGAAGTTCCAAGTCCAAACGTAGGGATCCATAGATTCGTGTTCCTTCTATTCAAGCAAACACGAAGGCAGACAGTGAAGCCACCAGCTGCTTCAGCTTCAAGAGATGGGTTCAATGCAAGAAGATTTGCAGAAGAGAATGGTCTTGGCCTTCCTGTGGCTGCAGTCTATTTCAATGCTCAAAGGGCTACGGCCGCCAGAAGAAGATAAATAAATAAATAAATAAATAACCCAAAATAAGATATTTATTATATTGAATTTGCATGCAGTGTTTAGCTGTCCTTGTTTTATGTTTGGTTTTATGTTTGGTTTGTTAACGTTTAGATTGGTGGTGAAATTTGCTGAATGAATCACGTACATGGAAAGAACACAAACCAAAATTGTATTCGATATTTTTCTTTTTAAGTATTCGAAAGTTTTCCGTCTTCGATTGATATTTTAACATAACGATCATAAACAAACGAACATGGTGGTAGAAATCCAATAACAAAAACGGGATTTCAAGGATCATCGTCAAAGTCAATCAATATACATAATTCCAATAAAGGAAAAAAATAAATCGATGATTAACCTAGATTAAGGGTTGGAGCTTCCTGAGTCATTTGCCTGAAACCAACTGAAAAATAGATGCCCGTTTTACTTTTGTTCGAAGTAGGTGTTTCCCATTGATTGGGTTGGGGAAGGAAGTGAGAATTTCCCTTGCAAGGGATTCAATCCAACCACGTGTTTTCGAAGACTCTGTAGTGATATGCATCAATAAGACCACTAAAAACCTTTGTGGCATTAGTGGTACTCGCTTTCATAACTTTATTTTTTTGTTTCATTCACTTATATATTCATGATCTATTCTATTAGTCATATCTTCAACGCGTCTAAATGATAAAAGGTGACATTATTGAACTGTGAGATAGATTTATGAAAATGATGGGTAAGAGTCAGCTTTTGCTCACAATAGTATGAACATTTGACTGGGCAAACAGGGAAAAAAACTTGAGAAAAAACAGGTCTTTTACAAATTGTGGGAACCAATATCCTAAGTTGATACTATCATTAACTATGTTTTCAAAGGAAGATGCTGTGTTTCATTTCCTTTTGGCCATAGCCTACCTAAAGCTATGCTTATCTCTTACCAATCATATAGTTAACAAATGACATGATATGACATCGACACGACACTATACTTTCAAGTGACATTTTTTACAAAATTCAAATTCACTCGAACTTATCATGGGAGAAAAAACAGGAAAATAATAATAATAATAAAGTGTCAGCTTTAGAAAAAACAGGAAAATAATAATAATAATAATAATAATAATGTGTCAGCTTTTAACACTAGTTGTAGCCACCAGCTTACAATGGATTCAAACCCGAGAGTACCTCAGTAAATTAACTTAGACAGACGGTGAATAACATCGTACCAATTAGATCCTTTAAAATTGTTACTTGAAATTAATAATATCAATTATTTAAACATAATTCAATTGATTATTAAACGAGATTAGGAATAAACACGACTCAAATGATTGGAAGAGTCGAAGGGCTTGAGTCGTTAGATGAAAAAGGCTACATATCTATAACTCATCCCTATTGGTATAGATTCCCTTGAATTCTTTATAATAATTGAAGGGTATGGTTGTTAGGTCGGTGGTGATTAATTACATAATTAAAATGGATTAGAGAAAGAGTGCATTAGATTCTATACTCCTAACCCCACGAGGACACAAATCATTGTAGCAACCAAACAATCAACATATACATATATATATATATATATATATATATATATTCTTCTTCTCAATAAATAAGCTTATAATGTCAGCAACCCTAAACTAGCTAGCCCCAGAGATTCCTTTTCTTTATTTATATATGTGCTAAATTCACGAATTACTATTTATTTACTGTTTTCTTTTTTAAATTAATTTACAACTTACTGTGGGGGTAAAACTGTAAGGGTAAAAGGAAGAAGGATAATTCGACACAGAAGCTCTATTAGGATAATGACTGATTGATGATGTTTCTAAATACTTTCCCGAGGAGAAGCCACCTCAGCACTCCTGCTTGTTTGCTGTCGGTTTCTCATTTGTCCACGCTGTCTTACGTGTCATTTACTGTCTCCTCCACCTGTCATCTTATCTAACCAAACTTTCTATTTTTAGTTGGATTATGTCGTTGTTTTAATTATTTTAAAAATTCTATTTACCTAAAATAATAGTCCATTAATAATTTAAATCTCACATAAATTTCAAATATTTTATTAGTAAATTTAAAAAATTACATAAAATAAAAAATATTTGATTTATACAATTTAGATGATCGTAAACGGAGGGGAAATTAGTTGGGCTTGGGCCCATGTCGCTTGCCCATTACGTTTTCCCGTGGGAGTATTAACCCGAATCCAACGGTTGGATGGAAAGATTGGAAAGACTTAATTTGAATGAAAGATCGGAACCGTTGAAATTAATTATCGAAAATTCTAATTAACACATTTACTAATTATATTCATATTATTTTTCCAGGAGGAAATCCAAATATTTCTTTTTAAAAATTCGTTATTTCGAACGATTATAGAGTCCAAATTCCTCAAATATTTTATTCATATACAAATTAATTTTTTTTTTAAACTTGATAGAAAAATCAATTAAAGTTAATAAATAAATAAAATCAAACACAATCCCTCACCGATCGAGAAAACTAGAGTTGAATCATATGCCCTTCATAATACAGTTCTTCATCAACACGAGACAAAAAAGTTAAAAGAATTATGCCTAAAATTGTAGAGATATGCAGAGGTTCTATGTTGTTAACGATATAAGAACAAAATACGACATAGCAAATAATTTAGATTTCATTAAAACTAGAAGGAGAAAAGATGAACATGTAAAGGATATAAATCTTAGTCCTTTGGACGAGAGGACCATATGGAGCTTAGCGCTCGTAATCTAGTGTAATATTCACTAATAACTATAAAATATCTGGCTGCTTGTCGGACGGTGAACATCCTATGTAATTGGTGAAGCGTTTGTTGTCTTAAAATATCCGCCTAAACCAACCCAAATTTTTGTTAGTGTGAACAAAATTGAATCATATAAAATAATAATAAAGTAATTACCTGATGGAGAAAGCCTTGGAGATGAGAGATCTTGTCCATGGCCAAAACCATGTGGTTGATGCCGTCGATGACCGGACCGCCGGCTACGGTGTCCGTCAAAGACTGATGGAGCTGATCAAGACCTTGAGATAAAGCATCTTCAGCCTGCTGTGACGAATGCTGTAGCTTGTAAATTTCCACCACTTGCTGTTCTGTGATTGGGTCCAATTGTGACAGCAAAATCTGTTCATCAATCAACAACCTCTTAGTTAAACTCAACAATTTTCAATATATATAAATATATATTTAATAAGAAAAATGCAAACCTTGATGAGATCGGAGGGCCGGAATCCACCAATCCAAAGGAAGCAACGCTCGGCCGGAGACATCCAGATGCCGGCGATGAGGTGGAAGATGTCGGACTTAGCAGCCTCTCCTTTCAGCCGGAAAATTTGGTCGTAATGGCAAATGCATGCGTCTACCTTCACTCTCAGCTCCACGTCCGGTAGGCGTGCCTCCAATCCCCCGCGCAGCTCCGCCGTGTGCCGGTGGTCCTCTTCCAGCCACCTTGCATATTCCATGTCAAACATTGCACCTCCTACCATAACCATTTTCCAAAAAAATTACCATTTGATCATCTATTTACTTTCATGCATAAATAACTTCTTTGAAGCTTACCTGGGCTGATAATGCCGCCGCCACCACCGCAGGCACCAAGAAACAAACCCTACCAAGAAATGGAAACACACAGTAATTTTTTTAAAATTTATAAATACATATATTCCCTATATATATTGCAGTAAAAAAGTTCACATTTTTTAACCTGAGCTCGTGCCCGTTGAAGGTCTTGTTCAAGCTGCGTGAGCTTGACTCTACTGCTCTCAAGTTGCTGTACGTAAGCCTATAATTACGTTTTAACCCAAATAAATCAATTTTAAAATCTCATTAATTACCACTTTTCTCATATACACAATTAGAATATTGTCTTATTATTGTCATTGTCAGATTCCACGTTAGTCAATGAGGATAACTAAGTATTTCTTACAAGAGTGTGGAAACCTCAGCTAGTAGACAAATTTTAAAACCGTGAGACTGATGGTGATAAATAACGGCCAATATAGACAATATCTGCTAGTGGTAGGCTTAATCTGTTACAAATGTTGTAAAAAACAAGCATGTGTTGAGCTAAATTGTGAGATCTATGTTAGTTAGAAAGGGGAACTAATAGATAACAAGTCAAAGTGAACTATATTTAGACCATTAAATGGTCAAAACACAAAATTTGTACCTTTTTCCTTAGGCGACTCTTCCTGGCAGCCTCTCTATTCTGAGCCAAACGTCTCAATGTCTAAACATGAACACAAATAATCAAGACAAAAAAAAAAAAAAAAAAAAAAAAAAAAAAAAAAAAAAAAAAAAAAAAAAAAAAAAAAAAAAAAAACATAAAAAATAGACAAAGATATAAAAAGAAACAAGACAGCAACAATGACAACAACAGTCGTTTGTTTATAATAATAAAAAGACCTTAGCATCAAGTTGCTTCTGTGATGTTGAAATCGAACCACATCCTTTTCTCTGCATTATTGATGAGATTTAAATTATGAACAAAACTCTCTAAAATGATCGCTGAATTCAAGCACAATAACATATCATTAAATTAACTCTGTATTATATGCCAAAGCCGGCCGCCTAGATAGCTAGCTATTAGCTTTATCTGATCAAAACTTGGCTTCTGGTTTGAATAACTGGAAAAGAAAAAGGGCTTTAAAGATCTTCATTTTATAACCAGACAAAAACAAAAACTGTGAAGATTCATGTAATTGACCTTTAATGGAGCTGCAAGTTTCTACTTCTACCTCTTCATGTCAGACATTCATCAGATAAAGAGCCTCAAATCTTCAAACTCTGCTTTTTATACGATTATCTAAGAGTTTTTGGGATCTGTGCCTAATACAATTTTAAAAAATTAACCCAACCCTTTTGTAAAAACATCATTTTTAGTGTAAAATCGTCCTTTACCAACTTTAAGAGCTTTAAGAGCTGAAAAGTAAAAAAAAAAAAACGAAACCAACTCAACTTAATTTAAGAGATGATCTTGGATTTATAAATAGAATTTTTTTTGAAAGCAAAGTCATTAGAGTTTAAGCTTAAAGCATAGTCTCATAATTCCTAGCAAACCTTTTGTCGAAGGGAGTGATGTTGAGCTGAAACATCCGTGAGTATCATTTCAGGGTGAATCTGCTTCTGAATAAAGCCCTGATGAGCTGCAGAAGAAGTAGATGGACAGGGCTTTTTAGTCATGGGAGATTCATCAGTGCTCTCTTCTCTTCGTCTCGAACTCATTCCCTGTTGCATTTTGAAAACATTATAAAGAAGAAGGAGAAGAAGAAGAAGAAGGAGAAGAAGAAGAAGAAGAAGAGGAATAAGTACTGTGGGAGTTTGTTGGAATTTGATTGGCCAAGAAGGGAACATTTCCAGAGTAGCAGCAGTGGCAGCAGCAGGCCTGCCTGAGAAAAAGGCTGCAAGAATCATAAAAGCAAATCTCAGAGAATCACCAAACTTCAGGATTCTTCAAAGTATCTTCAAAATAAAATCATAATCAAATCATCAATACCCCACAAACCCTACAATGTAACTGACAGAAATTAAAAACAATGCATACTTTGTTTGGATTGGTGATGATCGAGTTTGTTCTTAGCTTCGTGTTCTTGTAACACGATTGCTTGTTCCAATTCTCCAATATCAAAAGCTTCGCAAGTGGAGGAGGGATTGTTGTAGTTGATTGCATAAAGATGTGAATTGTGAGGAAGGTGATGGGTTGAAGAAGGTGCGGTTTCTTCCACTCTGTTGCTCGTCATTCATGAATTCCTTGTTCAAACCATCGTCTTCTTTGTTCTTCTTCTGCAAATCAAATCAACCAAAAAGTGGAAGAAGTTATTGCAAATGGGTTTTGATTCTTAGTTGGATTTATGAGTACCCATGTGAGAAAATTGCATTACAAAAATGGAAAAGAACAGAACCTGTCCTTGGAGACTGCAACTTTTAATGTTTGATGGGGTCTCTCGCCTTCGCTATGAAGAAAACCAGCTCATTCCATGGCTGCTCGTCGTTTACCTTTTATATTCACGATTCAACAACATGATCTGAAGGGGTGAAGACTGTCTCTCTAGTATATGCGTTTTAAAATGGTGAGGTTGCTGACGATACATAACGAGTTAGTAATGGACTTGGGCTGTTACAAAGGGTATCAAAGCACGTCGCAGAGCGGTGTGATGGAGAAGATGTTGGGTTGGCAATACGCAACGAGGCAAAGTGGATACTATTTAGTAGTATGGGTTTGAGCTGTTACAAATAGTATCATAGCCAGTTAACGGGCGGTGTGCTAACGAAGACGTTGGGTCTTCAAGAAGAGGAGTATGAGATCTCATATTCGTTGGAGAGAGAAATGAAACATTCTTTATAAGAGTGTGAAAACTACTCCCTTATATACGCGTTTTAAAATCGTGAGACTGATGGCAATACGTAACGAGTTGAAGTGGATAATATATGCTACGAACTTTGTTCCGTCCGAGCGTTTTTTGGGAGAAGAGCTAAGTCCGAAAAAAGAAGATAAAGGGAATGGATAGACATTGAGGAATATGGGTGAGACAAGGTTGGTTTGAGCAAATAAAAAGGCTATGTTACAAAGGGAAAAAGCTCCAACAAAGTGGCTCTTTAATTCCTCTCTTACTTGGATGCTTGTCATCTCTCTAGTCTTATTCACTTTGCTTCTTCTTTGAGGAATTTGTTACAAAAAGGGGGAAATCTAAATAAATAAAAATAATTAAAAATAACCCATCAATGCATTTTTTAATGTAAAAATATAACATTATTGAATATATGAAATAATAAATAGGAGCTAATGAAATAGACAATAATATTTGAATATTTTAGAATGTGTATCTACTACTTTTGGATGCTATATGAAACTATAATATAATTTTAATTGAGAATACCAATGATTGATATTAAAAAAAAGTATGGATTATGTAATTATTTATGAATGTGAGTATATTTTAAAATATATTTGGGTTGTTATCAAACTTTATATTATACACATATTCCCCTTATCTTATATTATGCATACTTCCGTGGAGATAAAATCTAAATAAATAAAAAATTAAATTCCCATAATTATTTATAAATAATTTGTGGTCATTCAGCATAAATGAATATATATAAAAAAAATTCATATTCCTTCTTATATATATATATAAAAAAAAAGAAATAAAGAAAAAATCTCCACCTCACAAGCTTTTCATCTCCCAACCTTATAATCACCACACAAAAATATAATAAATAAAAATAAAAATAAAAATAAAACCCCATATTCCAACGTAGACAATCCATTAGCCATTGAATATCTTTAAAAAAATAAAAAAATAAAGAAAATAAACGCTTATTTGACGTGTACACTAAACCCCCACACAACCCTTCTATTTAATTATTATCTCTCAGTTCCCAGAATTCAATAACCCAATCGCCATGGTTCCTCCAAATCGCTCTGATTCCGGTGATCGTCTTTCCACCGGAATAAATAGTACCCCTGCAGCAGCCCCCGCTGTTGGATCGCCCGGAGATTTTGGCGGCGGAGCTGAGAAATCGAAGGGTTGTTGTGGGTTTCGAGAAAGGCTGAAGAGGCACCGTGAGGAGGTGGCCGGAAAAGTAACGGTACCGGAGAAATGGGGAAAAGAGGAACTGCTAAAGGATTGGATCGATTACTCGGCGTTCGACAGAATCTTGGCCGCTGGCAGAATTGCGTCGGCAAGGGCGTCGCTTGTGGCGGAGGGACGGAGGGTAGAAAGTAGGTGTTGAGATGGAAGAAATCAATTTAAATTACTTTTTAATTAAGCATGATTAACGGCTTAATCGATTAATGTTATTTATAGAGAGAGATCAATACACGTCTTAATAGATTTCATTTGTATTTGTAAGACTAAAGAGCCCTACGGATTAATATGCAATAAAATCTTTAAATTCTCTTTGTTTTATTTGACGATATGAAGCAACATGTCGTTTTTTGACATCGATCGTCGTCCGTCTACAAAACTATGAACGAAAAAAGCCCATCATGGATCCAAAACTAAGGCCCATTAGACAGCAAATTGGGCCAACAAACGGGCCCAATCTCAACTAGGTAATGAAAATAGAGGCCTAGGCCCATGACTGTATTCGCGAAATTATCACGAGCCCATCTTTTTGGATCGTCTCGTTTCGGTCTTCCATTATATACCTATTTATCAGTTGGCCGCGAAAAACCCTAGCTTCGTTTCTTCTTACCAGGTACTCATCCACGTTCTTTCGAATTGAAGTTTGTTTTTGTTGAAACTGCCACTGAATCCTCTACCAGTGAAGATGTTTTTTGCGTTGTTTCTTCTTCCTGATATTAAGTTATTGTTTCTCTCGATTTGGTTCGTCTAGCTCGCTCAATTAAATCGTATTTTGATTTGGTTTTCTTCTCAGCCAGTTTGTAGCTGCTGCTGAGGGAAGACAAGGCTCCGAAAATGAGGTATGTTGGGATGTTTTTTGCTATTTAGTTTTATTTATCTTCTAGAATGTATTTTTCAGAACGAACTTGATTAGTGCTACTGTCGTTTTTATTAGCTTTTCCGGATTCATAAATTTCGTTCGTGTTCTTTATCCCTCCAAGTAGTCTAAATGAATTTGACTGAGGTAGGATTGGAAGTATGAAGTTACAATGCTGGAATTTACTTCTGGCTTTAGTGTAGTTTGTTTATGTTTCTGCCAACACGGCAGTCACATTACTTGTTTGTGCGTTTATATCAAAATAAAATCGAGTTTATTGGAAACTTTGGTTGCTCGTATCTTTTTGTTTTATGGTTATCTTGCCATTTACTGAATGTAGTTTTGTTGGTCTGTATCTGCAGCAAGCTTCAGAGCGAAGCCTTGAGAGAAGCCATTTCCTCTATCTTCGGTGATAGCAGTGAAAAGAAACGCAACTTTACTGAGACCATTGAACTTCAAATTGGACTGAAGAACTATGATCCACAGAAGGACAAGCGTTTCAGTGGATCAGTGAAGTTGCCCCATATCCCTCGCCCTAAAATGAAGATTTGCATGCTTGGAGATGCTTTGCACGTTGAAGAGGTAAATTTTAACATCTTCACTGTCATGTCCAGTAACTGTTATGTATGTTGCTTGCTTGCTTTAGTTCTGCTTTCAAACCTGCGTTTAACGATATTTATGAGAAATTTCGACAGTAATAATAGTTTGTAGTGTTTTTCATTCATATTTGATGAATGATAAGTATTATGCCGAATACTAAATGCTTACAAGCTGCAATTAGTGGATGTGTACATAACTGGGAAAATAATGTACTTTTTTTGACATTTCATGTATGGTAAATTGAATTTGAATACTGATACACTTCATTTCTGGTTGTTTGCTTACATGTGTATGCTTTTTCTTATTATAGGCAGAGAAGATTGGTTTAGATTATATGGACGTGGAAGGTCTGAAGAAGCTAAACAAGAACAAGAAATTGGTGAAGAAACTTGCCAAAAAATATCACGCCTTTTTAGCTTCTGAAGCTGTTATCAAGCAAATTCCCCGTCTTCTGGGCCCTGGGCTCAACAAGGCAGGCAAGTGTGTTCATGACTTTAGTCATTCGGAAGTTACCCTTTATCTGGTGAACTCTAGTTTGAAAGCTTTTCTTAGCTTTCTCGGATGTTGGTACTCTACATTCTACTTGCTGTCCAGGCCCATTATTGGCTGCATGCTTGAAAATTGAATTTCAATCTTTTCTTTGGAAGAAGCAGTCTGTTTTGTTTGTAGTTCGTACTAATATGGATATCTACATTGCCATTACAGGAAAGTTCCCTACCCTGGTTACTCACCAAGAATCCCTCGAGTCTAAAGTAAATGAGACGAAGGCAATGGTTAAGTTCCAATTGAAGAAGGTTCTTTGCATGGGTGTGGCCGTGGGCAATGTTGCCATGGAAGAGAAGCAAGTTTTTCAGAACGTTCAAATGAGTGTCAATTTCCTCGTTTCCTTGTTGAAAAAGAACTGGCAAAACGTAAGTCAACTTCTCCAGTAGCATACTCGACGCTCGTCTTATTGCATGACAACAATTATATTTGTTTGTAGAATATGCCTTGTCCTTTTATCTAACAATGAGATTTGGGTATTTTTTGTTCATCAGGTGAGATGCTTGTACCTGAAGAGTACTATGGGGAAGGCATATCGAGTCTTCTGAGGAATTTTCAAAACTTAGAACAGTACTGTTTGCTCTTAAATTGAAGAACCAGGTTGAGATGAAATTCTATGCTTATGATTGATGAAAAATTTTCCTGTTTGTTTTTTTTTTATTTTTTATTATTAAACCATTAGCTGCACAATCGTTATCACTTATGATGGGTGTAATGCTTTTTATTTTTTCCATCTTGTTTCACGATACATGTTTTGTAGATGTATTTTTTTTTTTTTTAAAAAGTATGATTCATATCTCATAATTCAAACAAAAACACCAAAATTAGCTTTAGCCCACTGACTTAAATGGTGGAAGCTTTATTTTGTATCCACTGATTATTTAATCTTACTTTAAAAACATGTATTGATGATCTATGGTTATATGAATAGATTGATCGATACTGATTTTAGTGTTTTGTCTTTTCATTGTCATCAAATATTGACCTTTTCTTATATAAAAATGATGAGAGTTTAGTTATAGGCTTAATTTTCAATTTCATAAAGTTATGAATAAAATAAATGACATATTTTGTATTTGAATTGAAGATGGAAGACAAATGCAAGCTCATAAAAAGGGTTTATTATATAAAATTATAAATTTCAATAATTAAATTTATATTTAGTTTTTTAATTATTAAAATATAATTTAGGGCGAGGTATAATATTTTATTTTTAAAATTGAACGAGAAATTAAGAATTTAAATTGAGTTCACACTTTAATAAAGTTTAATCTTCCAAAGTAAAATTAACCTTTAAATACTAAATTACAAGTTTTACAGCTGTCACTCCAAAATTTGAGATTCCAAATATTATTATTTTGCAACTTGTAAAACAATATAACCCAAAGGACAAAAAAAAGAAAAAAAAAAAAGAAAAAAAAAAAAAAAAAAAAAAAAAAAAAAAAAAAAAAAAAAAAAAGAAGGAAAGATAAAGATAAGATAAAAAAAAGGGGGAAACGATTTCATTATATAATATGAAAAACCTAATTAGAGTGGTGTGTTAAAAAGAAAAAAACGATTGAATCAATGAAAATATCGGGACGGAGCATGCTTTGTTATTGAAAGCGAGGGAGAATAGAAAGCGAGGGAGAATCGAAAGCGAGGGAGAATCTGCAGCGAAACAAACCCAAAAGAGAGTGAAGAAGGCGACCCCCAAACGTAAAGCCTAATTCCTTCCGTTTCTATTGCTTTGATTTTCGTTTTTCATTTCATTCCATTGAATGCATCTTTCGATTCCAAGATGAGCATTGTATTTCCAATTCCAAAGCTGAGTTCTTCTGTTTTAACATGTGCGGCTCCCTTTGTCTTTTCCAATCTCTGATTCTCTCTCCCGCACACTTCGCCTTTTTTTTTTTTTTTTTTTTTTTTTTTTTTTTTTTTCTTTTTTTTGCCTTTTCCACTTCTCAGCTTCTTCTCTGACTTCTCATTCAGGAGCTTTGACTGTTGCAACAACTTATCCCTTCGTTTTTCCTACTCTTAGCTCCATCACTTTTCTGGGTTCCTTCCAGCTAGGGTTTTGCCTGATTCATACCTTCAGGGTTTAGTTCTGGTCCTCATTCTACGGTTCTATGTTGAAAATTTTGTTTCTTACTCCAAGTGTTTGGATGTTTTTCTCTCTGTTGTTTCTGGTTGGGCATTCGGTATTTTCTTAGCTGTTTCATTTAACGAGACTAAAATTCTGTGCACCCTTTTGTTTCTGAAATTTGGGTTTTGTTAGGGTTCTCTGCTTTACGCAATTGTTTATTGATCAGTACTGAGTTGTTTTATTTTGTTGGAAAACTATGAATTGACAAGAAACAGCCTGAGGGGGGAGGGTTTGTTGCTGTGTTCGGACTTAGAGATGATTGCAGAGAAACCTAGTTGGGTTAGGCATGAGGGCACGCAAATTTTCTCGATTGATGTCCAACCTGGTGGACTGAGATTTGCTACTGGAGGAGGCGACCACAAGGTACTTTTTCTTATCATATTTTACTCCAGTTAGTGGCGAACAAGAATGTGGCTAATATGAAATGACTTCCATTTTTGTTTATAATGGTCGCCGAGAAAAATGTGCAACTTTTTTTCCAATTGACCGCAGAAGCGGTGGCGCACTATCACTATCCTTTTACTTTATAGTTGATGAGGATAGTCTAGATTGTATAACATGTAGGGATTTCTTTCATTTTGTTTCCTTTATTTGTTGTAATCTTACTTATGCCGCAAAAAACTATATTGCATGTTGAAGATGATAAAAATGGTCTCGTTAGTGCATGTTTCGTGTTTTTGAGGATAGTGGAATCAATGTATGTCGAAAATTTCACGTCTTTAAGCTCCCATTTGCTCTTAACGAAAGAGGGTGGGCTTTTGATCCCAAATCTTTCCCCCTTCTCCTGAACATTGGAATTT
Organism: Cucurbita maxima; assembly: GCF_002738345.1. Lineage (NCBI taxonomy): Eukaryota > Viridiplantae > Streptophyta > Magnoliopsida > Cucurbitales > Cucurbitaceae > Cucurbita > Cucurbita maxima. The sequence goes on along the minus strand of NW_019272025.1, from coordinate 5,507,960 downwards.
GTTTACTTCACATGACTAGTAGTGGTCTGAGCCCCCGGTCATCTCATTAGGTATCTCAATGCCGGATGAGGGGCATCCCCACAACTTGTCATTGACTTCTTGGGAACCTGGTCGGCTGAGCTAACTATTGAAACCTTTTTGGTGATGGAAACCCCTCTTCAGTCTAACTTTGAAATCTCATTTTGATTGGATTGTCAGTTGAATAGTCAGAGACTGCTTCCGAATAGTTGTTGTGAGAGTTTCCATATATACACGCATGTGCCTCAAGTTATGACTTACAGGAGTACAATTGTGTTCATGCATGGGTTAGCAATTATGGATTTATTATTTTTTATGTGGTGTTGGTTGTCGTGTGATTGCTGAACCAATGCAACAACTAGTTTTTCTGCTATTCATAAAATTTTCTAATTATATTTAATTATGTGACCATAACATCACTTACTACATCCTGTACCCCTGCAGGTTCGGATATGGAATGTGAAATCTGTTGGTAGGAGTTTAGAAGATGATGACTCAAATCAGAGGCTTCTTGCAACTCTGCGTGATCACTTTGGGTCAGTTAATTGTGTAAGATGGGCTAAGCATGGTCGTTATGTGGCATCAGGGTCTGATGATCAAACAATTCTTGTTCATGAAAAGAAACCTGGTTCAGGGACCACTGAATTTGGAAGTGGAGAGCCCCCAGATGTCGAGAACTGGAAAGTTGCTATGACTTTGAGGGGGCACACAGCTGATGTGGTAATGGTTTAGCTTGTTATTTTTTTTATGTGGAACTTCATGCATTTGATTAGATTTTATATATAAATATTGTTAAAAAAAAAGAAGAAAGAATCAATTTGGGTGAATCAAGCCTCTTAGGTCTCTTTTTTTAAAATATCAAACTGTTTATAATTTTCAGATTGCTCATTTATGTATTTAAGCATTATGCTGACTGATGTATGTGGTACTGATATTGATGGCATCTAACCCGGGAGTTATATTTCAATGCATGAAGTAGGTGGATCTTAACTGGTCGCCTGATGACTCGACATTAGCAAGTGGGAGTTTAGATAACACAGTTCACATATGGAATATGAGCAATGGTATTTGTACAGCCGTTTTGAGGGGTCACTCTAGCCTTGTTAAAGGAGTTGCCTGGGATCCCATAGGTTCTTTCATAGCCAGTCAATCGGATGACAAGACAGTTATTATATGGCGAACAAGTGACTGGAGCCTTGCTCACCGAACTGATGGACATTGGACAAAATCTGTATGTTTGTCTATTTTATGTCCGGATTTGATTTTTTTTTTTTTTTTATACTTATTTTTGATTTGACTATCTTTATGTTCTTGTGGCTTTTCTTTTCCAGCTTGGTTCTACATTTTTCCGGCGTCTAGGCTGGTCACCTTGTGGACATTTCATCACTACTACACATGGTTTTCAGAAGCCCAGACATTCTGCACCAGTCTTGGAGAGAGGGGAATGGTCTGCCACGTTTGATTTCTTAGGACACAATGCTCCTGTTATTGTTGTCAAATTTAATCATTCTATGTTTCGGAGGAATTTAACTAATGCTAACGAGATGAAGGCTGTTCCTGTTGGGTGGACAAATGGAGCTTCGAAAATTGGAGGCAAAGAATCCCCATCATACAATGTGATTGCAATTGGGAGTCAGGATCGCACTATAACTGTATGGACGACAGCAAGTCCTCGCCCACTTTTTGTTGCCAAACATTTCTTTACTCAAAGTGTTGTTGATTTATCTTGGTATGACTCTGGAAATATACCTATACTATGTAATTGCTTTCCAAATCTTGTTTTGGTGTTCATCTACTAGACCTTCATTTGTCACTACCCATAATTTTCAAATTTTCCTATTGGAGCAGGAGTCCTGATGGATATTCACTCTTTGCATGTTCCTTGGATGGGTCAGTAGCAACTTTCCATTTTGAGGTGAAAGAAATTGGACAGAGGTTACCTGACGTAGAACTTGATGAGATTAAGAGAAGTCGTTATGGTGATGTTAGAGGCCGGCAAGTGAATTTAGCTGAAACTCCTGCTCAGCTGATGCTTGAAGCAGCTTCATTAAGGCAAGTCTCAAGCAAGAAAGTTGTTTCAGAATCTCAACTAAACCAGACCCTGTCAAAATCTTCAATAGATGCAAGGGATGCCTCCAAGACTTTGGAGGCCCAAGTTGATGATTCAAAGAAGAGTGGGGGAGCTGGTGGGGATGGTTTGAATAAGGTTTCGTCAGCTTCCCAAAAGATTTCTAGTCCTGTGAAGCAAAGAGAATATAGACGACCTGATGGAAGAAAGAGAATTATTCCAGAAGCAGTTGGAGGACCTGTTCTGCAGGAAAATAAGTCTGGTGGGATTCAGAGTAGCAATGCACTTGATTTCCCATCTATGTCATCTGACCAAAAAAAGGATAATAATGGGGTAGCTGCCCCTGAATGTGTCAGGGAAAGTTCCATGAGGGGAATGCCTAGCAAACGCACTGATTTAAAGGAGCGTACAGGGGTCACTGCTCGAGCAACAATCACTGATAGTTTAGTCATTGAGAAGGTTCCACTCTCTGTAGTTAATGATGCAAATATCGTAATGGATCATTCTGGGAATTTGAAGACGTCGAATTCATTGGCTACTTGTAGTTCTGTACTTTCAATTAGGGTGTTTGATAAGAAAGAAGGGGAATATAATGAACCAATTTGCTTGGAAGCTCGACCAAAGGAGAATGCTGCCAATGACATTATTGGGGCTGGAAACACATCGATGTTGAAAGAAACAGTTATTTCTTGTACTAATGGATCAAGAAATCTGTGGTCTGATAGGGTCTCAGGGAAAGTCACTGTTTTGGCTGGAAATGCAAATTTCTGGGCAGTAGGGTGTGAAGATGGATGCCTACAGGTAGTTACTGGCTATTTAATATTTAGTTACATTTATTTTGGGGCACTAAGATTGAGTTGGAGAATGCTCTGGACGATATGCACGTGCAATGTATTATGACGGTACAGCTAGATTTTGCATTAATACAATGAACCTTGGTTATTATCTTTGAGACTAAAGATTTTACTATCTTGGCAATAGAGCAGATGCTTAATGAAGTTATTAGTTAATCTTAGTCGTATTACTCTAGGCTGCCAGAAGTAAATTCGGTTTAATATAATAATAAAATATTATGCCTTTATATAAGCTTCCCATTTGGTTACAGTTTTTTATTCTTGAGTAGGTTTATACCAAGTGTGGTAGACGTTCTATGCCAACCATGATGATAGGATCTGCTGCTACGTTTATCGATTGTGATGATTCCTGGAAATTGTTGCTGGTGACAAGGAAAGGTTCCTTGTACGTATGGGATCTCTTCAACCGCAGTTGTCTCCTTCATGACTCGCTGGCATCACTGATTCCTTTGAATCCTAACTCATCTACAAAAGATTCTGGTAACGTTCAACATTTGAATTATTATATCCTAGTGGGATGCTAATGTCAAAGTTTCTTTTGTCTTTTTGTTCTTTGTTTTTCTCGTGTTTTCCATTGCTTTCTATAGAAATCTGCCTTCTGATTTTAGGACTGAACCTTCCACTCTTTCAGGCACTATTAAAGTTATATCTGCCAAGCTGTCAAAATCTGGTTCTCCTCTAGTTGTTTTGGCCACTCGCCATGCTTTTCTCTTTGATACAAACCTTAAGTGTTGGCTGAGAGTAGCAGACGACTGTTTCCCTGCATCAAATTTTTCCAGCTCTTGGAACTTGGGGTCTATTCAGAGCGGAGAGCTTGCTGCACTGCAGGTTGATATCAGGAAATATTTAGCTAGAAAGCCAGGTTGGAGCAGGTTTGTTCTTTCCTTTCATCCGAAGTCTGAAGCTTTAAGAACTTGGGTTCTGGTTTGTTTTCAGGGATGGTTCATTTTCATTTTCATGACCATGATATTGATCTCAACATGTTTGATTCTTAATGTCACGTGATTGATGTGGAATGAAGATGGGGTTTTTCATGTCAGTGTGATAGGTTCCTAGTTAGTTTCCAGATCTTTTTACATAATTTTGAAGTCAATTTTAAGAGTTTAGTTTCTTCAATCTAGGGTCACCGATGATGGGATGCAGACACGTGCTCACCTAGAAACTCAGATGGCATCCTCACTAGCATTGAAGTCACCTAATGAGTATCGCCAATGGCTTCTATCATACATACGCTTTTTGGCAAGGTGATTTACATTTAACACATTTTTTATTTGCGTAAGCACATATTTTTATAGCTCATTTCTTATTGCAAATGTTGCTTGGTGCTTTTTTGCACTTAGTTTTAGGAGCACAAAGTTTTGAATTCATCAAAAGAGATGTGGATATTATAGCTAGATCTGAGATTGAGGTTGATACAGATACATAGTTGAACACCTTTTCTGTTCCAGAGATCAAAATTCTTGTGCATCAGAACAGATGCATGATGTCTTTGATTTGGGAGACACATTAGGCTTGTCCTCCTTTTTTCTTGTTGATGATGGGATTTATTAGTAGTTTTTCTTTTTGGTTTTGTTCCGTTAAATGATGTAATTTAATTTTCATTCAGAACATTTCAAAGCATTTTAGTTCACACATTTGTACTCGGTGTTCTTGGCTACTTGATTACAGAGAAGCAGATGAATCTCGGCTACGTGAGGTTTGTGAGAGTTTGCTAGGACCCCCAACTGGGATGGCTGGAGATGCATCCGCGGATTCAAAGAATCAAGCCTGGGATCCTTGTGTGCTTGTAAGACTTTGTTAAACTACCCTGCAAATGGCATTCATACATACATTATACCTAATAACAAAATACCTAATTTGTCATTTGCCTCCAATTCTTCTAACTTGTGCATATTTATTCTTCTTTTATTCAATCAATGATATCGTCCCTTTCTGCATTCATTTTTTTGTTAACTTTCTTTTGAAATTCTTCTGATTGGTTTGATTCATGACAAATGCTGTCTGTAGTGATAATGCCTTATGACTTGTCTATCTTTGATCAATTCTATTTGCACTTGTTTAGCTTCTCTGTGCTTAAATCTAAATCACCATGTGGTTGATCACTCAATCTTTTGGATTTTGTAACTAGTATCATATTTTTCCATAAACCCATTATTTGTCTAAAGTTTTTGAAGTAGATTGCACAATGTGGATATCCATATTACTCGCACCTCAAAACTCAAAACTATTTAATGTTGCAAACGGCTGCCTTCAGGTTTCTGGGCTATAAGAAGTTTGTTTTAATCACATTTTTACATTTACGCAGGGAATGAGAAAGCACAAACTTCTAAGAGAAGATATACTTCCTGCCATGGCATCAAATAGAAAAGTCCAACGACTGCTTAACGAATTCATGGATCTTCTTTCCGAGTATGAAAATGTTGAAAACAATGTTGAGCCAAAAGCTTCCCTCCCTGCAGCATCAAGCCCTCTGGAACCAGATCATGAGCAGTTTGCTTCACATCAAGCAGATAAAATGGAAACTGACCCTACAGTTATTCATCCAAAGGATTCCTCCAAGTTGGTAAATTATCAAACGAGTTTTGCTCCATCTGTTGATCTGGGCCAGCCAGTAAAGGATCCTGTTAACCTAGCTTCAGAAGCAAAAGACTGACATTCTTGTTGGCCCAACGGATCAAATCACATTCAAAACTGAACACTGCAACTGGCATTGACTAGGCTGCGTATGTATCACACCATGACATGTCCCTATATATATATATATATATCTATATATATGCATGAGAGAAGCTTTCCGTCTCCATTAATTGTCTGGGACATTCTTTCCATAGGACCACTTGTCTGAAGTAATTGTTCTGGTTAAGAGTTGATTCTTAGGAATGGTAGCTAGAAGTAAGATTTTTTTTTTCTTCCATTTAACTTTTTCTGCATTTGTACAATGGTAAAGAATAGCGTCCATTTAGATAAAACTCAGAGCTACTTCTATTACCATATATGAGTATGACGTAGATTTTCGAGTCTAAAGATATCCGTACTACAACAGTACAGCCAGGAGAACCTTCTATCATTAGATAGCCAAGGTCTCTGCAACTGATACAGATTTAGGGACAAATATTTGTATGATATTTGTGTTAAATGTAGATTGGAGGGGCTTGTACGTTCATATCAAAGTTTCTATCTATATATCAAGAACCGTGCTTCTAGAACCGTTTTTGACATCTTTGGTCAGCTAATAAAGCTTCCAGTCGAGATGCAATGGCATCGGCATTAACCTGTTTGTTTTCGGCTTCCATCTGAATGTTGCATAATTTGTAGTTTCCAGTTTCCATTATGTGCTTAAGCATGGACAGGGTGTAGCAGCAGGAAGGAATGTTGCTCTAAATGGAGGGTGGGAAGACACTTTAGATCATTATCATATGAAATCATTGTTGAGATACTCGAAATTTTGAAGTGTTTTAGTCAAAATAAGCCTGGTTTGATGGGAGATTTTGATATACGCTCTGCTTCTGTATCTGTGCAACTATTATTCAAAACTACCCAAACTTATTTTGACAAAGAATGAACGAAATGATATACGCTCTGCTTCTGAATCTTATGCCCCAAATTATCGTTCTTTCATTCGAAGTTTTATTTCTATAAATAAAATTTTTCAAAGTTGAGGTATATGATCACCAATGAAGGCAATAATAAATACAGAAGATCCAATGTAAAGACGGTTGTCAGTGCTGGTTATCCATCCATAGGCTTTCGCTTTCACGTCTCTCTAAAATTGCAGTCACGGTAAAATCTTGGTTTATTTAATTATTAATCATCAGGGTCTCCCAAACACATGAATTCTCTGGAAAATAGAAAATTAAGGGCTTGTTATTCAACGGTATAGCATGACTTATATACCCATGTCAACCAATATCAACATCCATAAATATAAATAGATATCTTTCAAATCTAAGTCCAAGAGAGTAGTTGATTTAAATGGATTAGAGATTAGGTGAGACAATTAGTGGAGACGTCATTCCATAATTTCTTTAAATGGTTAATTATGCAATAAAAAGAAAGTTAATTACTTGAATTATGTGCATTACTACGGTTCTTCCATTTTTCGTATATAATGCAAACTTCAAATTCTCATTCATATTCATTTATTCAATTTAAAGTTTATAATATATCTCTCGACTTTCAATGGACTTTTTTAAGAATAAGACCATTTTTGTTATCGGTGCCAAAGGATTTCTTGGAAAGAGTGTGTTATCTTTCTCTCGAACAATTTTAATTTTTTTTTCTAATGTGTTATTATGCTACATATATCATTTATATTATATACTTTGAGAGTGCAGTTATGGTGGAGAAAATATTGAGAGCTCATCCCAACGTGAAGAAACTTTATCTACTTTTACGAAATGTGGATCAAATCACGGCTTCAAAACGTTTTTATGATGAGGTATATGATTGTGTTTATACCCATATTTCAATTACCAAAACACTAACTTGCTAGTTTATGTAAATATCAAACATAGAGGTTTGAATCCTTCATCTGTTATTTCAGTAAAAAAATACAATTGATTATTTGATTCATAGGTTGTAGAGAAAGAATTGTTTAGAGTGTTGAAGGAAAAATGGGGTGGAGATCTAAAACCCCTCGTCTCAGAGAAGATTTATTTGGTACCTGGAGATATTTCATCCCCAAATATGGGATTAAAAGACTCCAATTTATTGGAAGAGATGAAGAATCAAGTAGAAATAATTGTTAATTTTGCTGCAACAACCAATTTTGATGAAAGGTACTGACTCTCTTGAACTGCAGTAAAATGCTTAAACCATAAAGTATTTCAAACTGATCTCGAGTTTGTTTACTTTCTTGCAGATATGATATAGCGTTTAGCACCAATACATTGGGAGCTAGACATGTTTTAAACTTTGCCGAGCAATGTTCTAGTTTGAAAATTCTTGTCCATGTATCCACTGGTTAGCATCAAATAATTGTTTAAAATAATTTAGTTAACAATCCACAAATTGATTGAAAAATCCTTGTTTTGTTAGCTTACGTTTCAAATCAAAGGGAAGGAGTCATCTTGGAAACTCCATGCAAATTGGTCGAGTCCGTTGATGGCACTTCAAAATTAGACATTGAAACCGAACGAAAAATAATTGAAGATAGTTTAAGAGAATTGAGAAATAATAGAGATATAGATGAAATTACGAGGAGCTTGACCATGAAAGACTTGGGCACAAAAAGGTACGAAAGATCCATGGATATCATCCTCTTTATCAATGTAACCATTTTATTCTTTTATTGTTATTAGGGCAAAAATGTATGGATATCCAAACACATACGTATTTACAAAAGCAATGGGCGAGATGTTGATTAGCGACAAAAGTGACAATCTTCGTTTGATCATCGTGCGGCCAACCATAGTTACTAGCACTTATAAAGAACCTTTTCCGGGTTGGATCGAAGGTTTGAGGTACACAAATAATATATATAGGCAACTTGGGTCGACAGGGAGCCAAAATTTTGATATCTATTTCTTCTTAAATCCCGTTTTGTCTCGAGTTTGGGTGTCCATAGTTTGGATCAGATCAAGTTGAGACATTTCTAAACTCAACCTAATTGTTTGGATTGTAAATTCTTTCAACTCAAGCAAATTTTTTGAAAACCCTGATCTTTAAATAAAGTATGCATAGTGTTTTACCATAACAACCGTTTTGTTGGCCTTGTTTCAATGATGAAAACAGTTGTATTTTACAGGACCATTGATGGCTTAATTGATGGGTATGGCAAAGGAAAACTTGCGTTCTTTCCATCTAACGCTAGCTCAATTCTAGACGTGGTGAGATGAACATAATTTCTTTCAAATTTAGATATTTCTTTCTTTCAAATTCAACAAGTTTGATGTTTCGAAGAAATGCAGATTCCAGCTGATATGGTAGTAAATGGTATCATCATGGCAATAGTGGCACATAAACTCCAACCATTTGGACATACATTAATATATCACATCGGTTCTTCAATGAGAAATGCTATGAGCAACATTGATTTGCACAGTTATATTTTTCAATACTTTACGGAAAAACCATGGATCGATAAAGATGGAAAGGCCCTCAAGGTTAAAAATGTCACCTTATTCAACGACATGGCTAGCTTTCATCGACACATGACCATTCACTACTTGATTTTTCTTAAGGTATCGTTCCCAAATCTATAACTAATGCTAACATAAAACTACGTTTAAATTTACCTTTTCTAATCAATATTGTTATTACTATAAAGGGTTTTGAGTTTGTGAACAAAGCATTTTGTTACGCTTTCCAAGACAAGTACAATGATCTTCGGAGAAAGTTCAACTGGGTGATGCGACAAGTTGAGCTTTATGACTCGTTTCTATTCTTCAAAGCCAAGTAATTTCCAAACTAATTTCATACGAAACATTGAGTTTAGTTGATATACCTCATTCTAAAATAATCGGATTTATATGACCTTTGAATGTACGTATAATTTTATTTTTGTTTGTACAGATTTGACGACACCAACTTAGAAAGACTTAGAATTACTGCACGAGACAACAATATAAATCCAAATACATTGCTTTTGGATCCTAAGGATATAAGTTGGGAGGATTACTTCCTGAACATCCACATTCCGGGACTTATTAAACATGTAATGAAATGATTATAATTTGAACCAATCTTGTTTTTTCTCCTTGTATGTCGACTTGTTTATCTGTAGCTACTTGAAAGTAGCCCAGACTTTCGAGGGCAGATCCGGGTTGATTGGTCCGGAAAGTCATGGGAGAACGAACAATTGCAACTTCAAGAATTTCTATCCTAGCTGCATATCAGCTCAATTGCTAATTCTCTTTGCTGTCTTTCTCTTGGACATCTGTAGTTCAAGGCAATATCATTAATTAATATAATTTACCAAAATTAATATAAGTAATTATTTAAGTAGAATAAATAAGAATTAATTAATTTATATATAAAAGTTTATTACTTATCTACAACAATTATTGCTTAATTAGCTAATAGCTTAAATAATTAGTGAGTTAATTAGGAAAAAGTTAATTTTCAATAACTATAATTCTTACTTAATCAATAATTAATTGGGAACAAAATAAATATTATTAATTGATTATTATACTAATTATTTACCCTAAAAATGAACGAAAATTAAATAAAAACTTTTAATTTAATAAGATGGTTGAAATACCATAACCAAACATAAATATCCTTTATTTGTATAAAATTTTGACATCATCCAATCCCAAATTTGTATGATTTCAGGCCTTTTAAACAATATTTGAGCAATAAAGGAGAGTTAATTACTTAATTATGCACATTATTATTTTCCTTCTATTTTTGGTATATATTTCAAACTTCAAGTTCCGATTATAATATAACTCTCGACTTTCGATGGACGTTTTAGAGAATAAGACCATTTTTATGATCGGTGCCAAAGGGTTTCTTGGAAAGCGTATGTTATCTTTATAAATATTTTTTTGGAAAAATTTTAATTTTCTTTTTAATCATTTATATTATATATTTTGAGAGTCCAGTTATGGTGGAGAAAATTCTAAGAGTTCATCCCAACGTGAAGAAACTTTATCTACTTTTACGAAGTGTGGATCAAATCACGGCTTCAAAACATTTCTATAATGAGGTATATAATCGTGTTTAACCCATATTTTAACTACCAAAGCACTAACTAGCTAGTTTATGTAAATACCGAACACAAAGGGTTGAACCCTTCACCCATAATCGTTATTTCAGTAAAAAAAATATAATTGATTATTTGATTCATAGGTTGTAGAGAAAGAATTGTTCAGAGTGTTAAAGGAAAAATGGGGTGGAGATCTAAAAACCCTGATCTCAGAGAAGATTTATTTGGTGCCGGGAGATATTTCATTCCCAAATATGGGATTAAATGATTCAAATTTATTGGAAGAGATGAAGAGTCAAGTTGAAATAATCATTAATTTTGCTGCAACGACCAATTTTGATGAAAGGTACTGACTCTATCGAGCTCTCTTGAATTATAAAATGCTTAAATTAAAAAGTATTTCAAATTGATCTCGAGTTTGTTTACTTTTTCGCAGATATGATGTAGCATTTGGTACCAATACATTGGGAGCGGAACATGTTGTAAACTTTGCAAAGGGATGTTCTAATTTGGAAATTCTCGTCCATGTGTCCACCGGTTAGTATCAAATTATATTATTTTTTTATTATTTAAATAATTAGGTTAATTACCCGCAACTAATTGAAAAATATTTGTTTTGTTAGCTTATGTTTCAAATCAAAGGGAAGGAGTCATCTTGGAAATTCCATGCAAATTAGTCGAATCTGTTGATGGTACTTCGAAGTTAGATATTGAATCAGAACGAAAAATAATCGAAGATAGTTTAAGAGAATTGAGAAATAATAGAGATATAAATGAAACTACGAGGAGCGTAGCCATGAAAGACTTGGGCACAAAAAGGTATGAATGATCAATAGCTACCATCTTCTTTATCAATGTAACAATTTTCTTCTTTAATTGTTATTAGGTCAAAAATGTATGGATATCCAAACACGTACACATTTACCAAAGCAATGGGCGAGATGTTGGTTAATGATAAAACCGACAATCTTCCTTTGATCATCATGCGACCGGCCATAGTCACAAGCACTTACAAAGAACCTTTTCCGGGTTGGATAGAAGGTTTGAGGTAAGAAAAAAAAAGTTCTTTAACCGATGTTCATAGGTTGTGTCCGGTAGAGTTGAGACATTCAAGCTAACTCATAAATCTTAGTTCATTTAAACTCAACCAAACCTAATTCAGACCGTATGAGTTCAAGTAATGTATGTTTGGTATTCTACCACAACAATGATTTTGTTGGCGTTGTTTGATGAGAAATGTTGTATTTTATAGGACCATAGACAGCTTTATTGTCGGGTATGCTAAAGGAAAAGTAACACATTTTCCTTCTGCCGCTAGCTCAATCTTAGACCTGGTGAGATGAAATATAATTTTTTTTAAAAAATTTTGATCTCGGTTTCTTTGAAATCTAAAAAGTTTTATGTTTTTAAAAAATGCAGATTCCAGCCGATATGGTGGTAAATGCTATCATCATGGCTATATTGGCACATAAACTCCGACCATCTAGACATAAAATTATATACCACGTAAGTTCTTCAATGAAAAATTCTATAAGTAACATTAATTTCCAAAATTATATTCTCCGATACTTTACCGAAAAACCATGGATCAACAAAGATGGAAAGGCCATCAAAATTAAGAAACTCACCTTATTCAACGACATGACTAGCTTCCATCGATACATGACCATTCGCTACATGGTTTTTCTCAAGGTATTCTTCAAAATCTATGACTAATGCTTACACAGAACTACGTTTAAATTTACTTTTTCTAATCAATATTTTTATTACAGTAAAGGGTTTTGAGCTGGTGAACAAAACATTTTTTTACTCTTTCCAAGACAAGTACAATGATCTTCAGAGAAAGTTCAACTGGGTGATGCGACAAGTTGAGCTTTATGACTCGTTTCTATTCTTCAAAGCCAGGTAATTTCCAAACCAATTTAGTTTAGTATATATACCTCGTTATAAAATAATCAAATTTGTATGACCCTTTGTATCCACCATACGTACACGAATACATGTCAAGGGGTGAGAAGTTAGAATTTAAGTAACCTGAGAGTACGAGACTTGTACGATTAGTATATCGATATTCTGAAATATGCAATCTAATGCAAGTATAATTTTATTTTTGCTTGTATAGATTTGACGACACCAACTTAGAAAAACTGCAAATGGTTGCGCGGGACAACAACATAAATCAAAATACATTGCTTTTGGATCCTAAGGATATAAACTGGGAGGATTACTTCCTGAATATCCACGTTCCTGGACTTGTTAAATATGTAATGAAATAATTATAGTTTGAACAATAACTTGTTTTTCTCGTTTGAAGTTTTATGATTTCACTAGAGTACTAAAATAAAAGACCTATTTCTTTATTAGTATTTGAAAATAGCCCAAAATAATTGTACTATCAAGAACTTCAATCCCATCCCAATAACCTATCAGCTCAACCGAGTCTATCAACACCAAACCAGGAAGCTAATGCTCTTCACTGTCTTCTCTTGGACATCCGTGATTCAAGGCAATATCTTAATTAGTCGTTGATTATTTGTTTATTAAGTGCAACGTATTTTGACCGATGAATTATGTATGCACTAATTATATTTATTCATAAACTCTGAGCTCGTATGTAAGACTTGCTTTTCGCTAAATATGATTCGTTTATTAGACTCTCTAGAGGCTTGAAATAGCTAAACAACTCGACGGTTAAAATACTTATAACCATAAATTATGCTGAAGTCAGGCGGTTCCACAGGGCTTAATAGACTAATTTGAGATATCACAACAACTTATCCTACGTGTAGACCCATGCTAATCAAGGCAGATCTCCACTAGAGTTTATTTAGCAAACCCCTAGTGGTCTCCACGACATATTGTCATTAAAAAGGTATAATTCTCCCACCCACTACCAAATAATATTAAATAATATTGTCACTCGATGGACCCGTGTGAGTTAAGATCACATGTAAGAGTAGTTGACTCAACCCTCCCATGACGACATCTAATAATTTATGTGTCGAGATAGACCCATATTCATAAAACACGGAAGCATTGCTTTTAAGACAGTCATAAATCCCAATATGCTAGTTCTCCAAATGTATATCCACACCATCTACTCGATAATAATGCTTATGTACTAATATGGTTGAAACTCCTACCATATAATTAACATGCTCATACCATTTCAAAAACTTGAACGAAAACTCCGAACAAACCTTTCCAAATTCCACTATTAAGGGTTAGTATCGAAATTGGGTTGAAACACAAGCAAACAGAAGTCGAACAAGTAGAAATAGACCATATATGAGTATTAGATTTCCAAGTCTAAAGATATCAGTACAACAACAGCACAGCCAGAAGAACCTACTACCTTAGATAGCCAACGTCTCTGCAACTTATACACATTTAGGGACAAACATTTGTATGATATTTGTGTTAAATGTAGCGTTCATATCAAAATATCTATCTATATATCAAGAACAGTGCTTCTAAAACTGATATTGACAACTTTCTTTTTTCGTTCATAATTTTTAAATTTTTTAGAATTAATGTTATGGCAGGTAAGTCTTGCCTAAATCAGGGAGAGTAGTTAATTTAAATTGATTAGAGATTAGGTGATACAATTAATGAAACCTATCATTCTATAATTTCTCTAAATGCTTAATTAAAGCAATAAAAGGAAAGTTAATTACTTGAGTTAGTTGCATTACTACTCCTTTTAATCTATTTTGGTATATAATGCAAACTTCATATTGATTTCTTCACTTTAAGACCATTTTTGTGCTGGGTGCCAAAGGGTTTCTTGGAAAGAGTATGGGAATTTTTTTTTTGATTAATTTGTGTTATTATGTTAAATATATCATTTATATTATATAGTCTTCCGAGTGTAGTTATGGTGGAGAAACTATTAAGAACTCATCCCAATCTGAAGAAACTTTATTTACTTTTACGGAATGTGGATCCCAATCACAACTTCAAAACATTTCTATGATGAGGAATATGACTATCAAAACAGTAACTAGCTAGTTTATGTTAATATTAATCATAAAAGGTTTGAATCCTTCCCCCATAATCGTTATTCGGTAAAAAGTTATAATATTACGGTTTGATTTATAAGTTGTAGAGAAGGAATTGTTTAGAGTGTTAAAGGAAAAATGGGGTGGAGATCTAAAAGCCCTCATTTGATTTGTTTGGTGTCGGGAGATATTTCATCCCCAAATATGGGATTAAAAGACTCAAATTCTTTGGAAGAGATGAAGAATCAAGTGAAAATAAACATTAATTTTGCTGCATCAACCAATTTTGATGAAAGATACCGACTCTCTCGAGCTGTGTTGATCAGAAAGTATTCCAAATTGATCCTAAGTTTGTTTACTTTCTTGCAGATATGATGTAGCATTTGGTACTAATGTATTGGAAGCTAAACATGTTTTAAACTTTGCAAAGCAATGTTCTAATTTCGAAATTCTTGTCTATGTATCCACTGGTTCGTATCCAATCATATTATTTTTTTTATTTAAATAATTTAGTTAATTACCCACAAATTGATTGAGACAAATGTTTTGTTAGCTTTTGAGGGAAGGAGTTAACTTGGAAACTCCATGCAAATTGGACGAGTCTATTGATGGCACTTTGAAGCTAAATATTGAATCATAACGGAAAATTATTGAAGAGAGTTTAAGAGAATTGAGAAATAATAGAGATATAAATGAAATTTTGAGAAGCTTGGCCATGAAAGACTTGGGCATAAAAAGGTATGCAAGATCAATAGATATCATCCTCTTTGTCAACGTAACAATTTTTTTCTTTTATTGTTATTAGGGCAAAAATGTACGGATATCCAAACACGTACGCATTTACGAAAGCAATGGGCAAGATGTTTCTGAATGATAAAATTGACAATCTTCCTTTGATCATCGTGCGACTAACCATAGTCACAAGCACTTACAAGGAACCTTTTCCCGATTGGTTCGAAGGTTTGAGGACCATTGATGGCTTTATTGTTGGGTATGGGAAAGGAAAAGTTACACGCTTTCCTTTTGATGTTAGCTCAATCTTAGACTTGGTGAAATAAATATAATTTCTTCCAAATTTTAATCTCTTTCTTACCAATCTAAGAAGTTGGATGTTTTAAAGAAATGTAGGTTCCAGCCGACATGGTAGTAAATGCTATTATCATGGCAATACTTACACATAAACTCCAACCATCTCGACATACAATTATATATCACATAGGTTTTTCAATAAGAAATTCAATGAGAATTGATAATATGTTTAGTTATATTCACCAATACTTTACGAAAAAACCATGGATGAATGAAGATGGAAAGATCATCAAGGTTAAGAAAATTACCTCATTCAACGACATTGCTAGCTTCCATTGATACATGACCATTCACTACGTCTTTCTCAAGATATGTTCCAAAATCTATAACTAATACTTACACGAAACTATATTTCAATTTACATTTTCTAATCGGTATTGTTGTTACTGTAAAGAGTTTTGAGTTTGTGAACAAAGCATTTTGCTACTTTTTCCAAGACAAGTATAATGAGAAAGTTCAACTGGGTGATGCGACAAGTTGAACTTTATAACTCGTTTATATTCTTCAAAGCCAAGTAATTTCTAAATTAATTTTATACGAAACATTGAACTTAGTATATATACCACGTTCTAAAATAATTAGATTTGCGTGATTTTTGTATCCACGGAACATATGAATACATGTCAAAGGTTAATAAGTCAGAATTTATATAATCTGAGTTTACGAGACTTTGTATAACTTTATTTTTGCTTGTACAGATTTGACAACACCAACTTAGAAAAACTGAGAATTGTTGCACGAGACAATGACATAAATCCAAATACATCGCTTTTGGATCCAAAGGATATAAACGGGGAGGATTACTTTCTGAATATCCTCATTCTTGGACTTGTTAAATAGGTCATGAAATGATTATAATATGTATGAAGTCTCATCTTTATGTGTACTCGAAAGTGCCTAAAATAATTACAATTTCAAGAACTTCAATCCCAACAACATATCAGCTCAACCGAGTCCAACAACACCAAACTAGCTAGCTAATTCTCTTTGTTGTCTTCTCTTGGACATCCGTGATTCAAGGAAATATCTTAATTAGCTGCAACTTTAATGTGTTTTGATCAATGAATTATGTGTGCAAAATTTACTGGTGGAAGATCTCTATAGTCCAAAGCTGAACAAGTATTGCAGAGATGTTAATGATAATAGGTAAGGAATTTCAATCCATCTTCTTCTACCATGTGTTTCAACACTGCACATGGATATCTTTCTATTGTCAAACTGAAGCTAACCTTTCCTTTTAAAGAGTAACATCCCCATGTTCTAAGAATTCTTATGCAACAAAGAATTCTTATTATACAACAGTCCAAGCCTACCGTTAGCAAATATTGTCCACTTTAGCTCATTACACACTGTCAGCCTCACAATTTTAAAACGCATCTATTGCAAAATATTTTTTTTTATAGTCGTGATGTTCGCACCTCACAAATTTTTTATTTCGGGGTCCTAAATAAAAGCTTAATATTTTTTAAACGTTTTTATGTTCTAACTATTTCTAGACTATCAAGTTTGGAAGGAAATTTTTGGAGCATTGTAGAAATTCATTAATTGGAGCAGCAACCAAAAAGTTTGACGATGAGCTGCTTGTTGTAGTGAACCTCCAATTTATTACATCCTTCAATTTTTCATACGAGTATGTCAACAGTTAGTTGTAAGTTTTAATGGTTTTGGCTGGAAAAAAGCTTTCTTTTCAGTCTTCAACTACAGTTCTGTAACCTAATTGAATTTGAATTTCATGTCCATTTGCATTTTCACATAACACATCTAACACAGGTGTCAACGGGGGCGGGAACAAAGAAATTTTGATAGACAGCTTTAGTGAGACACCTTGTTTAGTCAACCTTTTTCCATAATAATGAGGTTAGTTGACAAATATAAAACCACAAAAGATTTCTATAAAACCTCGTTGCTCCTAATTCAAATTCACCTGAAATCCCTCTCTCATGGATAAGTGTAGCAGAGCAATGGAGTTTCTTGAGAACAGGAACATTCTGATCACTGGGGCCACTGGTTTTCTTGCTAAGAGTATGTATTCTTCTTCTCTTATAAAGGATGTTCTGCATTTTTCACGTCAATTTATGAACTAGTGTCTCATTTTGTTGGAAAATTCCAGTTTTGGTGGAGAAAATCTTGAGGGTTCAACCAAATGTGAAGAAGCTCTATTTACTGTTAAGAGCAGCAAACGAGTTGACAGCATTGGAACGTTTCCATAACGAGGTATAGTTTTTCTAGCAATTTTGCACTTTGTTTGAACTATCTTTTTCAAACAGTTGATAGAAAAATGCATTATTTTGATTGTAAAGGTCATAGGAAAGGATTTGTTTCAAGTATTAAAGAAGATGTGGGGTGGAGACTTTGATACCTTGATTTCAGAGAAGGTTTGTGTGGTTCCTGGGGAGGTCTCACTCTCAGAAATGGGATTGAAAGATTCAAATTTGGTAGCAGAGATGAAGAATCAAGTGGAATTAATTGTTAATTTGGCTGCAACGACCAAGTTCGATGAGAGGTACAAACAGAACTATGATCACTTTGAACCATTTTGGTTCGTCATTGAAACAATGTTGTCCATTTCCTTTTGATAGATACGATGTAGCAGTTGGCACTAATACCTTAGGAGCTAAACATATCGTGAGCTTTGCAAAGCAGTGTCCAAATCTAAAACTCCTTGTCCATGTATCCACTGGTTAGTATAAATCATCAGATATAATATATTTAAGCTATACTTTATAACAAATAATTGGAGAAGATGTGTCTGTTTTGGTAGCTTATGTTTCAGGAGAAAGGGGAGGGCTTATCTTAGAAACTCCATATAAATTGGGTGAGTCTCTTAATGGCATCCAAGGTCTAGACATTGCTACGGAACAAACGGTAATGGAAGAGAAACTCGAACAACTTGAAGAGAATGGAGCTACGAAAGAAGCCATAACATTAGCCATGAAAGACTTTGGCCTTGAAAGGTACACAATTAGTATTAATGAAGATTATTGATAAGATATGTTGTCATATTTTGAACGTTTTGTTTAATGATAAGGGCTAAGATGTATGGATGGCCAAACACGTACGTATTTACAAAGGCAATGGGCGAGATGATGGTTAATGATCTAAAAGACAATCTACCTGTGATCATCATACGACCAACAATAGTTACGAGTACTTACAAAGAACCTTTTCCCGGATGGATTGAAGGCATCAGGTAAATATCTTTCGAGTAATCATAGGTAGTTTGGGAAACCACAAAAGCATCCCAATAAGTGGTGAAAGCAAAAATTAACTGAGAACTTGTGGCATTTTTACAGGACCATTGATAGTTTAATTGTTGGATATGCTAAGGGAAAACTAACTTGTTTTCTTGCTGGGATTAACTCAATCGTTGATTTGGTGAGATAAACGTTCATCTTCCTGAGTCATCTAGTGTATATATGAATTTAGAATTGATTTCAAAAACACGCAGGTTCCTGCAGATATGGTGGTAAATACGATTATCATGGCAATGGTAGCACATGAGCTTCAACCATCTGATAAATCAATATATCATGTGGGTTCTTCAGCAAGTAATTCTATGAGATATATTGATTTCCAACGTTTTAACTACCAATATTTCTCTAAGAAGCCATGGATAAACAAAGATGGAAATGCTGTGAAGGTTGGGAAAGTTACTGTCTACAACAATATGGCCAGTTTCCAAAGATACATGAATATTCGCTACCTATGTTTTCTAAAGGTACATAGTTTACTCCAAATAATTACAAGTTTCTCTCTCATCTTGAGGTTATAAGCAAAGATTTTGTTATTGAAGGGATTGGAATTTGCAAATAAGGCCTTTTGTCACTCTTTTCAAGACAAGTATGTTGATATGAAGAGGAAGTTCAATTTAGTGATGCGGCTCATCCAACTTTATCGTCCATATCTATTCTTCAATGCCATGTAAGTGAAAATTTTCTAGATTCTATGTTCATTTCAGTACAGATTCATGTAAAAAGTAAACCATATGATCATCGCTCGATTGAGAAATGCACTAATAATCATTCTAAATGTAGATAATTTGATCTTCAGGTTACACTTTTTGTATTTTTCATTGTTCTTGTTTCGTATGTACAGATTTGATGATACAAATATGGAAAGGTTGAGAATGGATATTGAAAAGAAAGATAGAGGATCAGAGACCTTCTTGTTGGATCCTAAAGAGATTAACTGGGAGGATTACTTCATGAATGTCCATCTTCCTGGGCTGGTTAAACACGTCTTTAAATGACTCTAAAGTCCAACAATAATTTATAGTTCCTCATTGAATGCAATTTAGCATCTATAAGCTTTTACTTTACTTTATTCTATCAAAAGGGCAAACACAAAGCTCAGGTAAAAGTGTTCTACTTTTATTCTGCTTTTTTGCCCTTTTGTTGTATTTCATTGAAAGGAATTGATGACAAAATTCTTATTATTTGTATTCTATTTAGGTTAGTGACATTTTGTTGTTTGTTTCCACATTGTGATTGTAACGGCCTAGATTCACCGCTAGCAGATATTGTCCTCTTTGGGCTTTTCCTTTCGGACTTTTCCTCAAGGCTTTAAAACACGTCTGCTAAGGGAAGGTTTCCACACCCTTATAAATGGTGGTTTGTTCTCCTTCCCCAACCAATGTGGGACATCACAGTGATGTCCCGTCTTTGAAGATGTCTACATAGGTTCTTCCTAAATCATGTCAAACCAGAGTTTTAGTAAGGCACATTTTAGGGTGTAACTCTTCCATACATGTGTCTCAGGTTAATTACTACCAATATCAAACCCTAAAACATGCTTAATAACTCCACATTAGTTCTTAGCATGTTTCCTTAATCACTTCAAGGTAGACTCCACAGGTACATCTTAAGAAAATCCAACACAACACGTACAAAATATCATGTTGCAAGCTCCACGTTCCAATCTTGCTGGGAGCTCCAAAGGATCATGGTTTTAGTTTTTCTCCTTGTATAGAACATGAGATGATTTAAGTCACCTCCCTACACCTTGTTCAACATGTAGCAACTCCAAGAGTTGCTATAAGTGTAGGTCTCACAAGAACAGGGCATCCTTCAACCATACACATCTTGTGTTCACCATGGCTACAAGGCTATAAGACATGTTCACCAACGTAAGGAACAAGGCCACACTAGCTTTTACTTCAAACCTTCTTCTCTACACCTTGCTCGCTTGCTGCAATCTACCTGTCCAACAA
The DNA here is from genome assembly GCF_002738345.1 of Cucurbita maxima. Taxonomy (NCBI): domain Eukaryota; kingdom Viridiplantae; phylum Streptophyta; class Magnoliopsida; order Cucurbitales; family Cucurbitaceae; genus Cucurbita; species Cucurbita maxima. The sequence continues at coordinate 5,487,067 of NW_019272025.1, read as the reverse complement.
CAAACTCATGGCTTTCTTGCTCAATGGCACACCTCTAAGTCATGGCTTAACATCCACAAGATGGCTTAAGGGAAAGTGGCAAACCCGAGATCACAAACCCATTTCTAGGTGTGAACTGCTTTTGTTTCCTCTCGGCTTTACCTCTTATCTTTGACTACTTGCAGCAAGCTTTGTCCTTCCAGTATAAAATATATTATATGATATAAGAATATTATATATTAACTATAGAATTCGTTTAATCTCTAGGTAAATTATATAAAAATAGCTTAGTGTACTCTAACCTAGTATTAATAGCCTAGTATAATAGGTTAGCTCTGCACGCATGTATACTATACATTGAGATAAAAAAATGCGGTTATAGTTAAATGGTAGAGAAGATGTGGGTTCGATTCCCGCTATCCGCCCCGGATCAAGAACAAGAAGTTGGTGGGTTCAATAAAAGTAAAGTTGGGGTGGCTGGTGGTGCCGAGGTCCCATAGAAGATTCTTCTTTTATGCCTCGACTTCCCTCCAAAGTTAATGGCCAACATCTTTTCAATCTTATCCTCAAGTCGAGCAACCTCACTAAAGTTTCCTTTGACTTATCTCCAAGGCAGGTAGGTGATAGGTTGAATCTATGTTTCATCAACTTTTCCATGATATAATACAAATATTTATTTACTATCTATATAGATGTCGAACCTGAATGTGTGAAATTATCGACAAATATCGATTTGTTGATAAAATTTAATATCTTAGCTAGGGCTGAGAAGGGAATCTGGTAGAATTCTAGTGGAAAAATTAACCACTTTTTTTACAAATCTACCATTTCCTTGACCAAAAAATAGTTGTTATTTATTGTTCTTATTAATTAAAAGATTTGAAAGGATTTAAATCTAGAATCATTTAAAATTTTGTTACCATTCTTTGGAAAAAATAAGTTGAAATGAGTAATTAATTTATGTGTGGTTGTGTGGATGTTCAACATAAAAGCAAAAAGTAATAAATAAATTGCTAAATTTTAAAAAGTTTATTACAAGTACTAGATTTTTTAAACCTTAAAATAATTGTGTGTTTAAAAAGTTTTATACGTTCAAAATTCTTAAAAGTTCTATTAGATAGAGAATTTTTGAATTTTTTATTTAGTTTCGATAATTACTTCCAACAATTTTATTGTTGGGATATGGAGCCTGAAGCTTAGACATCCCATCATCCATGGTTTGTTCCCACTTAGTTGTATCCTCAATTGTAGGGCCTCATCGAGGGGCTTTCGTTTCCCTTCATCATTCACCAACCGATAGTGTAAAGAAGGTACATACCTATCTGGTAATCTGATGGCTCTGGATGATCTTTTCAACACCTGCTCAGGTGTCACTTGCTCCTCCTCTAGCTCTTTAGCAACAGTCTCGGGAGTTTCTTGAGTATCAGATACAACATCACTAGGTGAATCTTTCAGCAACTCAACCCCAACCTCAACTCCAACTTGCTTCACCTGAGTCTCAGGAGTTTCTTGAGTATCCGCTACATCACTATGTGAATCTTTCAGCAACTCAACCTCAACTCCCACTTGCTTCACCTCTGGTTTCTCAGCAACAGTCTCAGGAGTTTCTTGAGTATCTGCTACAACATCACTCTATGAATTGTTCTGCAACTCAACCTCAACTCCCACTTGCTTCGTTGTCCAGTACTTTTCTTCAATTCTCTGACAGTCTTTGTGAATCTGTCCGCATCAAATACACCTTGTTCATAGTCGACGATTTTTCATACATATTCGACAGCACCTTCAACAGATCTGACGTTGTCTTCTCCTTGATAATGTTGAACGCCACGTTTCTGGATAGCGTCAACCGGATCAGCCCTAAGGCTTGTCGATCCCTGAGCTTCCACTATTCCGTGGTCATGGTATCCAGCTTCACCCCCAACATGGGTTCATGAAGATCTTTTTGATACAGATAATCTTCAATCTGTATCTTCCAGAAACCAAAATCGGATCCATTGAACTTCTCAACCCCAAAATTTATTATATTTGTTAGTTTTATGTAATTAACGGCTAGGAAGTAAAATTATTAAAATAAGTTTAGCCCATTAAATTTAAACCTTGATGACTTGGAAGGATTTTAAGTCTAGAATAATTTAAAATCTTATAACAGGTTTGAAAAAAAAAAGTTCAAAGGAGGGTAATTACTTTACTTTGTGTGAAGGTTCAACCTAAAAAAATAAATAAATTGTAAGCTTAGTTATAAGAATGTGTTTGTTTCATAGGTAAACTTTAAAAAGTGTGTAATATGTGCTTATGTTTTCAACTTTGTGATTAATAGTTTTTTGAACCCTAAAATGTCTAATCAGCCTACCCTCCCATTTTGTGATCAATACATACTGGACAGAGGATCACAGCAAGGAATTCAGATCTAGAAGACAAATTCTACTTTGATCCTAGAGTTATGGATTGGGCAGACTACTTTTTCAATATCCACATTTCAGCCCTGGCTACGTGTGCCACGAAATGATTATAATCCCCAGACCCAACAATTTAAAGGTCGGGATAAATTTAATGTTTTCCATATATTATCAACATAGTGACTGTTGTGTGACAATATAGTTGCAGAAGTCTACCAAATAACAAGTATTTCATATCACTAACAAATAAGAAAGCATTTGCTAAGCTATGCACGCCTATATTCATCCCCACAGTCCCCAATAATTTTAAGAAGATTCTTACCTTTTTTGGAAACTTCCTCGATGCTGTTTACGTCCTCCTCGTCAAGAGCAAGAGAAAATATGGCATTTGTATCTTGCAAATGCTCTGATAACCCAAGCCGAACGCCTATCATTGATCCCGCCACAGCTGGCTGCAATCTCAGAAGGGAAACTCAGTCACATTGTGAATACGAAAATGTATAATCCATGTAGGAAGTTACTAAGATTTGCGTGTGAAAGCAATCTTCTTTACAAGAAAGGCCACTTTACCTGATCTAGAATGTATTTAACAGCAACGGTCGGAATCGAGACCCCATGCTTAGAAGCAACTCTTTTAAGTGTCTGTAGCAGAACTTGAAACAAACTCCATCCTCCCCATGCATCAACCATCTGCCGTGTATAAGAGTTCTCACTTAAGTAAGGTCAAACAACAGATCCAAGAAGATTTCTCACTTCTCCACCTTTCTTTCATTGAGAAAGAGCATTACCTTTCATTTTAAGGTCAATATTTCTCATCTAAATTCGAGTCTAAAATCAGATAAGAATCCCTATGCAATTTAATTTAGTTCCAAACTCCATAATATTGAGGAATAGCTTGCTCCAGCATCAGTATCATTAATGTAAAAGAATTTTTCATACCCTTTTGTACTTTTGCAGGGAGGGAGTATTTAATGGAGGGCCAGCAAAAGGAATCGTTAAGTTGGTGTCGAGGAATTTTTCAGATAATAAGCCACCCATCACAGTTCCATACCTGCATTAGAAATCATACTTTAAATAAAACATTGCCAATGCGGGTAGCAAAATCAAATAAAAGCTATAGATCATAGGAAAACGGTAACACCGATGACATCATGGCTCGGGATAATTGGTAAAATGAAATAGTGGGAGACAAAGACATACGTTATAAGCTTGACTCCTGTGAGCTTACAAAGCTCTGCCATCTTTTGTTGAGGCCTCATATCAACAATAGAGTGCTGAACCTGATGAATTTTCATCAAAGATATGAGTCTATAACAAGCCAAAAAAGCAATGAACAATGAAAGAAATGCCCCTGACATTTACCTGATTACTCACAACAGGGATATCATTTTCCAAAATAATTTGTAACCTTTCCGTGTCAAAATTTGTCAAAGCAACCGTCTTGATTTTACCTACACACGACTTGCTAAAGTAATCTAATTAACTAAAACTTCAAAAAAAAACCAAAGAGCTCGAATAAATAATTCTTACCCTCTTCTTTCAAATCGGTCAGATGTTTGAGAGCATCAAGATAGCCAGAGTTCGAATAATCCCACCTAATCCAAATACAAAGTTAAATATTTAGATACACTTCAAAGAACCATATAAAAATATCAAGGAAACATAGACGACACACCATGTTTTTTTTTTTTTTTTTCAAATGTCAAAAAGTAAAAAAATGTCAAAAAGTAAAAAAGTGTTACATTGCAACAACCAAATCTATAAAAATATGGATTGGAAGTTGGAACTGCTCCTCGAGAACTGTCTAGATGAGTTCTATGGTCAATTTATAGATTCAATTCATTGATCATCATTGATCCTGTCTTATAATTTTCATAGTTCATTCCACATATCTAAGATAGCAAGAGAAGCATCAAAGTATAGCCTGCCTAATTTTTTCTTTCGGAATGGAGTATCAATTGTGAAAAACGTGCACTATAGGTTCCATAAAGACAAACTATATTTTTCTGTCATCTTCTTGAGGATTCTGAGTGTACATAACCACAACCAAACTTTGCAAACAACTTTGAATTAGGTAAGATATGCCGGATCAGAAGGTGAGCCACTCGGGGTTCATGCTTTAAGCTACTTATCAAATCAAGACTCTTGAGACGATGTTTTATTGAATCAAATATGAGCACTGAAGAGATTGATAAACCACACGTCACTTTAACATTGTGTATGTATATGCATGCAATCCTGTGCGTCCATAAGAGAAGGTATCAATTGTTATTTACCAGTGAAATTGAAGCATGTCCAAAGAAGACACATCCATTCTCTTTCGTGAGATATTAATGCTCTCTCGGACATAGCTACTAGTCATCTTCACCGGCGGCGGCACCCATTTTGTAAGCCTGCATATGCAATATTAAACAGAAACATGAATTTCCAATTTTCGATTTTGTAAACTCCACTGGATATGGCATATCAAAGGAAAAGCATGATAAGTTTCTTTTCTGTACTCAAATCTACTTGCAAATGCGCACGTTCTTCCACTAAACATGGATCTCAAAAAATACTGATCCAACTACCTACAATGAGGTGGTAGCTCACCCTCTTATGCTCTCCAGGAGTTCAGGCGGACGCTCTCTACGAACTCGATTGATGAAGATGCCATATAAATCTTCAGCAGGTCCATCTACAAAAATGGAGGGGCACCAATATTTTAAGGCGTCAAGTCAAACCCACTAGATGGTAAACATCTCTTCATTTCAAATAACAGGCATACTTAAATAGAATTATAATTTACGGGATTTAATGAACAATAGTCCTCGTGAAACTCCAAATTTATCAACTTCATATCTATATGGTCTCATTGATCATTATGGTTCAATCCGAGTAAGCAGAAGGAAAATCGCAGCACAATCAACGACAATTCAATGTGATAGCTAAATATTACAACAAACAACTAAGGGGACTGGCGAAGTGCATACATATATCAGCCATATCAAATGTGTCAAGTCCAGAATCAGCATATTTAATCATTGCATCAACCGCATTATCTCGATCAATTCGACCCCACCCCCCGCTTGTCTGCCACATTCCATTTACAACCCGACACACGTCTAATGCATCCTCTCCATTCTTAACCATCGTCCGTCGTTTATTTTCAGTGAGCACACATCTAAAATAACCTGAATTCAATCTCTGTGACTTCCGTTCTCTTCTCTGCTTCACAAACTCAAAAGTGAACCCACTAGGAGAATTAGGCAAGAGCTTCGCCATTTTAACTGTGTGAAGCTAAATGAACCAAAGAAGAGGAGGCCACTCGAATATTTTCCTAGTCCACGCACCAGAAGCCGATTAATCCCTATCTTCCAGTCTACTGAGGCATTTATCCTAAGGAACGAAAATATTATTTCCCAAAAACAGACCTCCTTCAAAATTACATCTACCAGGAAAGAGAGAGGATAAAATCAAATCAAACCAGGAATTTTAAAAAATATGTGGCACGCAAACAGGCTACGTGGCTACATTAAAGCTGTTTATGGATTGAAACGCACAGCATACCAAGTGGTCCACAAGGAAACAAATGCCAAAAGAAGATGATAATATTAACAGATAATTTTAATTTCAAATATTTGTGGATATTGGATCCCTAAAGCGCTGTAATACGTACAGTGGTCGGCCATATCAAAGGTTGAAAGTCCAGCGTCGGCATATCGGAGCATTGAATCCACCGCGTCGTCACGGTCGATTCTCCCCCATCCACCGCTAGTCTGCCACATTCCGTTGAGAACTCGGCAAATGACTAAGGAATCCTTGCCATTTGACACTGTAACACTTTGGGCAGAGCCTTCCAATGTCTGAGAGCACTTAACCGAGCTGTTAGCTCCAAGTTTTCTCCTCTCGTAGCGCGTTCTGGTCTCAGCCGTGAAGGATTTTAACGCGGTGAGATTCAAGAAGCTCCGTTGAGTGATTGCTGCCATGGCTATTGCCCTCTGTCGAGTGCCAGAGAGGACCAGACGATTTTAGCTAAGAAACTGGGAAGTGGCTGAGGATTGTTGGCGTACTTTCTGGCTTTTTTTATTTTTCTTTTCTTTTAGGCTAACATGTATAAAAGCTCCGTTACTTTTGTATTCACATTTTTTACTAGCATCTCGTGGTGGTGACGGTGATTATAAACTTTATGAGATATTAAAGTTAATTATAAATTTAGTCTTTTAAAATTTTATGTTCTTTGATACTTACTAAATACAATATTCAAAACGAAATAAACTCAAACTTAAGAATTTATGGTATAAATTTGTAACACTTACCATTTTATTAATTTGCTCCAGGGTACGTCAGACTAGGATGTTGGACCTATTACAAAGAAACCAATGGCAGACTCATTATACGGAGGACAAAATAAGAAGTATAGCGATTATGTATATGAAATTATTTTTTAAATAGAATCCAAAATTACAGTTTGTTCAATTTGTTTGCGTCTAGGTGGGATAAGGTCAAGACTTCACACAGGTTACAAGCACCATCTAGGTAAAGACTTATCAGAATGTCACAACTTAAAAAGCAAAAACTTAGAATAACTACTGTATAATATAATGAGATAAAATTTTAAGCAACACTTGAAACAAACCTCATCCACAAAACACACTCGTCTATGTTAATGCCTCTTATATCTGTGTAACAGTCCAAACCCACTGCTAGCAGATATTGTCTACTCTAGCCCGATAGCTAGCCTTATGGTTTTAAAAACGCGTCTGTTAGAAAAAGGTTTTCACACCCTTATAAGGAATGTTTCGTTCCCCTCTCTAACCGACGTGAGATCTCACAATTCACCCACTTGGGGTCCAGCGTCCTTGCTGACACACCGTCCGATGTCTGGCTCTAATACCATTTGTAATAACTCAAGCCCACAGATAGCATATATTGTCTGTTTTGGCTCGCTATGAGATCCCACATTAGAACCAGACACCGGGTGGTGTGCCAGTGAGGACGTTGTGCTCCAATGGGGTGGATTGTGAGATCCCATATCGATTGAAGAGGGGGAACATAGCATTCAGGGTGTAGAAATATCTCCCTAATATACGCATTTTTAAAACCTCAAGGGAAAGCCTAAAATGGAAACTCAAAGAGGATAATATGTGCTAGTGGTAGGCTTGCCTAGAACACCAACCTCCAACATCCCAACTACCTCTGAATCAAAATTTCAAATTCTCAGGTTGGAAAAAGTCCAATCAAACCATACAATGAAAAGAAAGAAAAAATTGCAGAAGGCAGTTTTTCCAGAAATTTTCAATCAATCAACTAAATTATGTAAGCCAACAAGGATCCTACAAGGAAATATAAGACAAAACGGACTTAAAGATTAAAAGTTAAAAATAAAAAAACCTGCTGTTGATCATGTAATGCCCTTGAAAAAATATATATCTGCTGCAAAAATTAGCCTATCAAGTTCAAAATTTCCTTATGGTACCTGCCAAATATGATTTCAAAAGTATGGTTCATATCAACACTCTTATAAATAAAGAATTTGGAGGAGGAAAAAGAAGTTATACGGGCATATCTTGCAAGAGAGATTCTCTCATTCAACCATTGGGTTGATGCAGCACCGCGTTGCGTTCCAATCTTTGCAGCTGTTTGTTGCCAACCAAGAACCTGTAATGCACACATCACACAATGTAATGCATCTAACGTATGTTCAGCAACTATTTAAAAATATCTGATCACTTTTGAAGTAAGAGTTCATATATATATATATACATATATATATATATATATATATATATATGTATATATACACACACACACTATTCTTGTTGATTTCATATAGAGAGGCTCAGGTACGACTTATCCGAATATATCATACACAAACATTATGGATATTAAACCTCAATACCTCCTACTTCTCTTGCTTTTTTTTAAAAAAAATTGCAGTGTAGAGAGTAATACAAATAAAAATAGGGAATATATACATAATACACAATCAATAATACAAAAGATATAAAAGGGAATCCAACACTGCCCTCTCAAGCTGCTTTGTAAATATCTTCCATAGCAAGCTTGTTGATAAGTTTATCAAAATGTCTTTTAGAAAGACCTTTAGTTAACATATCATCTGCCGGAAGATAAGATAGGCTTAAGACACCTGCATCAATCTTCTCTTTTGTGAAATGTTTGTCAATTTCAATATGTTTTTTCCTATCATATTACACATTCTATTTATCATACACATTCTATTTATCATATAAGTACAACTTCTGTGAGATCCCACATCAGTTGGAGAGGAGAACGAAACATTACTTATAAGGGTGTGGAAACCTCTACCTAATGGACATATTTTAAAACCTTAAGAGGAAGCCTTTGAAGAGAAAACTCAAAGAGGACAGTATCTACTAGCGGTGGGTTAGAACTATTACAACTTCCCCCATAAATGTTTAGGAACATGCATTGAAAACATTATGACACGTGCAACCTCTAGTGAGTGTCTACTTTTTTGTTCAACAATTCCAATTTGTTGAAGGGTATCTTGACAAGCAGACTGATGTAAAATACCCTTATCCTTTACAAAAATCACTCAAGTACTTGTTGAAGTACTCAGCTCCATCGCAAGGGTGTAAGATGTTGGTTTTAGTTTGAAATTAGGTTTCAATCAGATTATAGAAATGTTTGAAAAAGTCTTTCGCCTCAGATTTTTTTCATTAAATAGGCCCAAGATAGATGTGTGTGATAGTCAATAAAAGTAACACACCACTTTTTAGTACTATGAGTCAAAACTTTAGAAGAATCTCAAACGTCACTATAAATTAAGTAGATCGGTTTGGAAGCTTTGGAAGGCTTTGGTACATATGTGAATCCATAGTTTTTTAGCAATATGCAACTTTCACAATGAAGAAATGAGCAATCAACATTTTTTAATAAATTGGAAAACAAACATAAGTAGAAAAAATTGAGCTGTCCTAATCAATGATGCCAAAGCATGATTTGTTTAAAAATAATATGAGAACTGATACTACTAAGATCCGACTTATTTTATAACTAGAAAAACATTTGTCTTAGTACTAAGAGATTATGCACTTCAAACCTTCTTTCCCAAGTCTTGATGCTGAAAATGCAATGAGATTTAAAGAAAGAGACATGACAATTGTAATCTCTACAAAGTTTACTGATAGATAAAAGATTACAGGCTAATTTCCGAACATGAAGAACAAATGTAAAAAAGTATCTAATCAATTTAATAGTTCCTTTGTCCGTAATAGATTCTAAAATATCCACTTACAGGAGCGAAAGTGAGCAACCATCCAAGCCTCTTATCGCCTTCAGAGAAGATATCAAATCCAAGCTTTGATTCGATCTCCTCCCCGGGGGAACGGATTATCCTCTGCTTCTTCGTCCTACTACTCTTGTCTGCTCGGCCTCGCCCTCGGCTTTCGCCGCTCATTATAATTGCCGGTCTTCAACAAACGCCGAAAGATCGGAGTATAATGCTTCAAATAAACAAAAGACGAGAAGAGACATGGGGAGAGAGAGTTTTCAGAAACTGTGCTTCCGAGAAGAAATGCCGCGACACTGTCACTGCCCGTAGAAGATTTTCCCGCGCAATCATGTACCGTTTATTACAAGAGGACGAAAATGCCCTCCTCATCGGGCCTCTTTTTGGGCCGAAAAGGTTTCATGGGCTTTTAATGGTTGGGCACTTACCAGCCCAAATAAAGAGGGTATTTTCGTCATAATGAGACGAAAAGATATATAGTTGGACCGGGAACTGCAAAACTCCCGGAGGCCCATATGACGCCCATTACCCGTTTTAGGCTCACGAAAGGCCCAAAAAAGAGAACCCTAATTATAAATTGTTGCATCCGCGACATTTGGCTTTTTACTATTTGACCGACGGCTCCGATCTCCCTCCCCTCTTGTTTGCGGCTTCTGTTACGAGCTTCTCAAGTATTCTTTCTTCTCCAAATCTTGTTTTTCCATTGATTTTTATTATGTGATTCTCATTTCTGGTTTTTAACATTTGATGGTGTTGAAGCAGAAATGAAGGTGGTTGCTGCGTATTTGTTGGCCGTACTCGGTGGCAACACCAGCCCCGGACTCGATGATGTGAAGTGTATTCTTAATTCAGGTTCTTTCACAAACTCTTTGTTCTTTTCTTACAGATTCAATTGCTACATTGGCATTGTTGTTGCTGTCGAAGATAGAGTTGTTGTTATAGGATTTGATAATGACTGGGTTTTGATCGATCCGAAATTTTGTTATACTGGCAGTCTCTTTATGATTTAGTTAGGGAGTTGCTAAAAAATTAATTGAAGTCTGAAATGTATTACCCGAAATGATGGGTGCTCTTATTGAATTCGTGTTACGATTTCTTGTGGGGTTTTATTTACAGTTGGGGCTGAGGTGGATGAGGACAGGATTGACTCGCTATTATCCCAAGTGAAAGGAAAGGATATCACAGAGTTGATAGCCTCCGGACGGGAGAAGCTAGCGTCAGTGCCGTCTGGTGGCGGTGCAGTCGGCATCGCCGCCCCTGCCGGCGGTGCCGCTGGTGGTGGTGCAGCACCAGCCGCAGTCGAGCAGAAGAAAGAGGAGAAGGTCGAGGAGAAAGAAGAATCTGACGATGTAAGTGTTTAACCTGTTGTTCATAGGCATACACATTTTGATTTGCGATTCTGCATTCTAATCTGTGAATGACTTGTACTGTATGAAAATGGACCTAAATTTTATGTTTCATCTTTCTGCAGGATATGGGTTTCAGCCTCTTTGACTGAGCAACTCATTTGGCGTCATTATCAGTTAGTATTTTTGTTGAATTTGGTTCCAGTTTCAGGGCTGTGGTAGCTTGGTAGAGGTTTTTCTTTTTGACTTATTTGGAACTCAAAAATTTTGATAGATGAATTTCAACATTTCAGTGATGACCATCATTTCAATTGTGAGATTAATGATTCCCAAATGGTTCTTATCTCGTTGTGCATGATTAATTTTGGCTGTGCTAATTCCTATCATTGTTTCACTCTGTTCTATCAGTGTGCGGTATGCCACAGAATCAGAATTTATCCATCACTTTTTCTCTGCCTAAGACCAAATCTTTCCATGATTTCTTGCCCTCTGTCACTGTAGAGTAAAAGATTTTATACATGCATGATGCATACGTTTAAAAGATTTATCATATGATTTTTCTATTTAGTAGATGCACATAAAACTATTATATTAGATTGTTTTTTTTACTGATTGTAAATGTTTGTTTTGTAAGGCAGAATCTATTAATTTGATTAATGTTATTCTAAAAATTGTTGTAGGACCATGAGTGTCCACTAATAAGGGTAACATTATCTTATTTGAGATGTAAAAATGTGTTGTGTTGTGTATCTCAAAAGTAAACAATCATTCAGATAATCAAGGGATGAGGATGTCTTTATAAACTTTTTCAATAATTTCAATGATTTAAAGGGAGTAAAATTAATTTAATAATGAGGATGTTCTTATAACTTCTTGAGTCAATCTATCTGGTTTTCCAAGAGGGTATAGCTTTTGGGAATACTAATCCAATTGAGAAAGTGTGTTCTTTTACCTTTTCAGTAATGGCCCAATCCCCGTTGATCATATTTGAAGTTTCCAGCTTCTTCCAGGTTTTTTTTTAAATGTATAGGTTAGGAAAAAACTTCTAGATCCTTATCAAGAATGTTTCATTCTCTTTTTCAATCAACGTGGGATCTCACAATTTACCCCTCTTCGAGTCCTAGTATCCTTGTTGGCACTCATTCCCTTCTTTAATTGAAGTGGCATCTCTAATCCTCTTCCCTTTGAGGTCCACCGTCTTTGCTGGTATATAGTCTCATGTCCACCTCTTCAAGGTTCAGCCTTCTTGCTGGCACATCATTCGGTGTTTGGCTCCGATATCATTGGTAACGCCCCAAGACTCCTAGCTAATGTTCAAGGGAAACTCGAAAGGAATACCATTTGTAACGCCCCAAGGTTCCTCCTAACAAATGTTGAAGGGAAACTTGAAAGGAAAAATTATAAGACAATGTATAATTTTGAAGTTCTAAAAGTTTGATATCAACAAGAAGTAGGGACAACAATAGTAATGCATAATCGATCGAAATAGAAAGCCTATAGGCTACAACTTTCTACCTCTCTTGGGTCACGACTCAATGAGCATGGGACCATAGAAGTTCTTCAAGAACAGATCAGTAGAAACTTTCTTCTGTATTTCCATGACTCCTTATCACTTATCGGTGTCTGTCCTACCCATCACATCCAGGACCAAGAGTTAAGCACATGATGCCAAGGATCGTCTAATTTGGATAACACTTTCAATTATTGGGACGAAAATTCTAAGGCTTTCGGATAATTGGCTTTCCATTCAGGTCTGCAAACCTTGTCCGCATGTCTCCATGTCATTTCTAATTCTTGAAGAGAGAGAGAGACTGTTGACAAATCCATGGTTCTGCTCAGTCTGCTTGCAGATTTGTCCAAGTTTCTTGCTTTTTTGATCGTTCATTTCTATTTGATACCTCTGCTGTTTGTTTAAAGTTTGGTAAGAAGTTGGGTGGAGGAAACTTTTAGCAGAATTGCCAAACCCCGCTTGCTTTTAAACATGAAAGTGAGAGAGGCTGCATGCACATTAAGAAAGTAAGAGACAAAGTGATACAGACATATTGAAGAAATCAAAAAGGGAAAAAAGGCAAATCAAAGCAAACGCATGACAAAACTACAGGAATACAACTGCTCAAAACCATTTGTGTGTTTGTGTCGAGAACCCCACATTCTTCCTCTAAACAAAACAAGCCATGTGAACGTGTGAGCGACCCCCCGCATGCAAACACACACAATAATACATAATACCTATCTCATGCATCATCTATCAGCCATCGCAACCCCTCAACTGTCGATCAGATGTATGCTTTTTGTACTTTTCTCAGGGACGCCAATTGTAACATCATAAATTCACCGCCCGCCGTTATTGTCCTCTTTCAGTTTTTCCTTTCGAGATTTCTCGGAAGGTTTTTGAAATGTGTCTGATAGGAAGAGGTTTTTACATTCTTATAAAAAATGTTTCGTTTCTCTCTCGAATCGATGTGTGATATCACAATCCACTCCCTCTGAGACCTAGCGTTCTCGCTGCCACTTGTTCTTTTCGCAAATCGATGTGGGATCCCACACTAGTGCACCATGAAAAGCACATAAAAGAGACGACTTCTACAAATACGAAATGACACGAGATGAATCAATATCATATAAAAATGAGAGATATTATGAAACAATGACAGTAGACAAAGTTTAAAAGAAATAGCACAACTCTATTGTTGAAATGACGAACAATGTTAGTTTGTATAGTGTTCGGACTTTTGGATTAGAAACAAAAGGCATTGGCAGATGTAGTACAAATACTATAAGAGCTCTAAAATCTAAACCAGCTAGCTATTGTGGCTGAGGTTCTCTCTTAGTCACAACATAAACCTATGTAACCAATTAATGGCGCTTTATTAATATATGCACATTTAGATTTACAAAGGCCATGTGCTCGCAGAATAAGCCGTGGAAATTTGTGCGACTGTCGCTGGCTGCTAATTACTAATCCCAAACAAAACCAATCTTGCTCATTGTTGCCACTAATAATACTCGATTGGGGCCACAGGGCAGCTTTCATCCAATGCAACTTTTTCTCTACTAAATGGTGGGGGAATAAATGGTGGCGTAGTACATCTCAATAGTGCCCAATTCACCCCTTGGAAAAATGAATGGTGCTTGATCACCGACGACCCTGTCGTTGACCCTAGCCGCCTCGCCGGGTCTTTGACCAGTAACTGGGAAATGAGGTCCTTTGCCGCCACTGGCACTGCCGGTTCTTTAGGAAACTCAAGGGCTCTGGCCACTATATTGGCCAAGGTGAGCTCATTGTCCATGCCTCTAAAGGGTGTCACTCCATAGAACAACTCAAACACAAACACCCCTAGAGTCCACCAGTCCACTGCGCTTCCATGGCCCTCACCGGAGACAATCTCTGGTGCCAGGTACTCGTGAGTGCCAACAAATGACATCGACCGGACGTCGACCGGTTCGGCAACAAACTCAGGTCCATTGCGGCGACCAGACTTCTTCTTGCGCTTGCGTTTTGGGTTGAAACATGACACGGCAGGGACTATACAGTTTGGAAGTATGCAGGAGGATGATGCAAAAGGAGGGGCATCAATTTGGTAGTTCTTTGGCAGGGCGGTGCCATTTGTCGGATTTTTAGCATTGATAACCTGTGGGGTCGCCGTTGAATCCTCACACTTCAAGGAGAGATCAAAATCAGTGAGCATGATATGGCCGTCCGATCGTACCAGCACATTTTCAGGCTTCAGATCACGGTAAACGATCCCCATCATGTGAAGATACTCGATAGCAACCACAATCTCAGATGCATAGAATCTACAAAGCAAACAACAAATGCCAATCAAAATGATACATAACAATAAACTATAGGGTGAGGGAGACTTGACACAAAGTCAATAGCTGACAGGTATGGAGAGAGAGAGAGAGAGAGAAACAAGACATCAAAACCAAGCATGTCTGGGAAAATGGCTATTGCCACTGGCCCTATATACAGAATATAAATAGCAAAAGAACAAGAGAGAAATAACAAAGTGTCTGTAGACTTTTAGCCTGTGGGCCGACCAAATTAGCTAAACCAATGGCTACGTGGAGGGGCTCCAGGAATTTCCCTCTTTTTTTATTGGTTTGCATGTATATATGTCTCATCTCCTCGGCCTGGCCAGTTAAAGTCACACATTAAGGATATTAAAAAATAATGTGCTTTCACATTTGAAACCATCCAAGAGAGAACATTCCCCATTATTATTGTAACGTGGGAGGCCTCGGATTCTTGCAAATCACATGGTTATTGACTTATTACAGATCATTTAGAAAGATTTGACAAATCATGAAATGAACGATGAGGGATTGACCATCTTAGATTTGAGGCTAAAGGGTTGTCCTGAGTAAGTTTACTCAAAATGGTAGGTAAAACAATCCAGAAATCCAGTAAAAGCACGGAGAGCCACGAGATTTGGAATTCTAAGTCCTTTCGAGATCTCAAAATCTTCAAGAAAGAACATGTGAGCCCCTCTCTGATGCTAAAGAGCAACTACCAGAATTGTTTATATGCCAATTTGATATTTTGGCCATATGAACATGTAATGTATGTATTTATCTAGTGCCTGTCTTGGACCCTACACCATCACTAGCCCCACCCCCCGCACCCCAAAAAATCAATTAAATAAATAAAACAAAACTACTTGTTCAAGTAACAGAGAGAAAGAGAGAAAAATGTCTTTTAGCGGCAATGGTAATAAATGGACAACAAAACCTGCTTACTTACCATTACGTTCTCTCTGATTTATATATTTAGGTTCATTTACTTTACTTACCGGTAGGGTGGCAAACCTTTTTCTATAATAAATTAAGACAACCTGCAAAAACTTATGGGGACTTGCACAAAAATTATGACACCTTGCCGTGGAACTAAAGGAAAGCTCGGCAGGAGTTGATCTAACCAGCTGGTATGGCATAATAATAGATGGCTATAACTCAATATGAGCTGGCTTTTGTGCACCAATGGAGACTTTAGGGGTAGTTTCTTTTGTTTCCAGTGAGAATAAATTGTGAGTTAACAAAAAATTAATGCGATGGGGACCCTATTCTTCTTCCTCGCAACTCCATCCAAACCGACATGGTCAAAGAAGAAAATAGCTAAACTAGTTAAAGGGTTGCTTTTTTCTTCAGCAAATATCCTAAGAACAACCCATAAAAAATGTATTCTAAAACTTCAATAAATACCCTTAGAAATACTTTTCTAAAATTTCTTTTAGAATTTTATCAAACCCAAAACTTGCCAAGAAAGATAAAAATGGTTTAACTATGGAACTGTGTTCAAGTTTGTGTTAAATAGTGAAAAACAACTCTGATTATTCTCTCATATGGATCATTCGTAAAAGAAATTTAAGAACTAAAAAATAAAACATGATTTCATAAATGCTTCGTTGTAAAAAAATGTATACAGATACTAATAACAACTCAGAAACAGCAACCATCTGATCACCCAGTGCTTTGAGCTTCGTGGTTGCTCCACTTGGAACAAATTTCTCAAAACACCGCTGGCAGTAAAATTATTTATTTAAAGAAAGTCAGCAGAGGAAATAAACTTTGACCTTCTAATTTGGATCCTATTGGAGAGCTCACAGACATCGACTCTCGAGCTCACGTGGGCCTTGCCTCATCTGATCACTGAGTCCGAGACAGCACTCAACAGTCCCAGTTTCTCTAAAAAAATATCCATCCTTCTATACTAACGAGCTAAAATTATCCAGTGCCAATAGTCCCACAGTAACATCCTATTCCCCTCAAATCCCTCAAGCGCCTCAAATCCCTCAAGCGACAATGACCAACCAGAAGGTCCCACTTCTGACCGTCATACCGGTCATGTCAAGTTGTGGGACCACTCCCACGCATCGTCACTTTCCCAGAGCGTGCATTTCCCACTCATCGCTACACTCGCCACACACGATTCGAACCCAGCTCTCCAATCCCTCAATTAAAAAAAGAAAAAAGAATTCTAACTGGAGTTGTATAATGTATTTTGTGCGTGCAAATAATAATATAATGAAATCCAAATTGAAACTAAAGAGATGAATCATTGATTTGCTATGGTGCGCACCTTACGGCGAGTTCATCGAATCGTTTGTTTGGCTGCCGTTGCCGGAGAACATGAAGGTCACCGCCGGGACAGAACTCCGTCAAGAGACAGAGCCACTTAGGCGAGTCGATACTAGCATAGAGTGCCGGAAGAAACGGATGGTCTAAAGACTCCAAAATCTCCCTCTCAGTCCTTGCTCTGCCTTCTTTACTCCGACTCGCCAGTTCCTTCTTATCCATTACCTTCGCCGCGAACAGGCATCCATCGGCTCCAGTGGACTTGAGGCCAGCGAGGTAGACGGAGCCAATGTCGCCGGAACCGAGGCGGTTGAAGAACTTGAGGTCGGAGAAGGCGAGTTGGCGAGACGACGAGTCGGATCGGATCCGGTTAACGGCAGACCAGCAAGGGTCGGAAGAAGGCGCGTGAGGCTTGTTGAGAATAGAAGGGATGTGTACGGATGAGGAGGAGGCGGTGAGAGTGGTCTCGGAGCCGGAGCTGATGCTGTGGTTGGTGTTGGTGGAATTGAAGCTGAGGCTCTGGAGGTCGTCTGCGATGTCGTCCGGAGAAGACTCCATTGGAAGAAGAAGAGAGGGCGTTTGACGAGCCGAGAGAGGGACAAGCAAGTGATTTTTGAAGGGGAGAAGGAAGGAGGAGTATTGGGCCGGGTAATGGGGCGAGTTGGGCCCGGTGGGGGCCCATTTGGAAGGGCCCGATTTGCCTAAATTTTGGGTGCTATGTTTGGACTGCGTCCAGTAGCTACTAGCTATCCCCAATCGTACGTGCCGTGTCTTCGGGGACTATTCGTAAATTACGCTCAAGTTTCCAAAAATAAATAAAATAAAATAAAATAAAATATATTTTTCTGTTTTATTTTATCTTTTTAAATTTTCTAATACATATAATTGATAAACTAATCATGTAATAAATTGTGGCATTAAATTGTATTTACCAACTAAATTATTGTTTCTATGAAAATTAAAAAATAAATATATCTTTTAATCTTAAATAAATTTAAGGTTTAAATTTTTATTCAATAATAAACTAAAACTAACTTTTATATTATATGAATTGAGCATCCTCCCTCACATATTTTGAGCATTATCTTAGTATGGTCGGAGTTTCGTCATGCAACTCCTTCCTGACATGCTACATGAACTCTTTGACCTTTAACAATACTCGTGCATTTAAGTCAGACCTTTACCAAATAATTAATTTTTACCTCTAAACTTATTTGGTATCAATCTTCAATCTAAAGTTTTAATTTCATCAAATTTGACCCTAAATTTCAATAAATATTACAATTTTTAACATTCAAGTTGGAATAATTCACAAATTTGCCATATTAATCTCCATTACTCATTTTAATATTCATATGTTTTTCATTATCTTAGATCCTATAATAAACACCTAAATAAATGTATTTTTTTCAAAAATAAAAGCGGTAAGAAAAATTATATAATTATTTTAAATAAGTCCGAGACAAATAAAGGAGAAGTAGATGAAAATTTGTTATTGTCTATTATTTTTTATAATTCACATTGATACTTCAAATTAATTTTTCTATTATACTTCAACCATTTTAAAATAATTTTTTTAATTATTTACTTATAAAATTGTATAGTTTAAATTAATTGATAAGGTCTAAATTTTATGGGTCAATTAATATTTTTAGGGAGATTATTCAATTATTGGGAGGTGTCATTTATTTATTATATATATTTTAAAAATTGAAAACATTTTAATTACCTAAATATTGCTGAATTTTAATCAATTTTAGTTAAATTTATAGCTTTTTAGTCAATGTTTTTCTACCAAATATTTTTAAAATTAGCAAATATTCTCAAAATTACGATACCTACACTTATTTCCAATATATATTTATTTATTTTATTTTTTTTTTCAGAAAGAAAAACAGTATTTTTCAATATTATTCCCAAACAGCAACTTGAAATGACAAATTTTTAATTAAAATTAAAGAGAGAGAAAATGAAAAATTTAAAAATTCTCAAATTTATTGGTGATTTTTTATTATTAATCATTAAGAATATTATTATGATTTAATTATTGAATTGTATTGATTTTTTTTAATTAATTATTTAGTTAAGGCGGGAAAAATGGGACAGAAATTGAAGTAAAGTGAAAAATTTAAGGAATGTAAAGTTTTAAGGAAGGGTGTGGAAATATGAATTAAAGTTCGGGGAGTTAATGATATCGTTAGTACACATGTGTTTAATAAAGGATGTGGAATTTTCTCTCTATTATATGCTTTTTAAAACTGCGAGACTCGCGACGATACTTAACGAGCTAAAACAGACAATATTTACTAGCGATGGACTTGGACTATTACAAAACATTTCTTATAAGAATGTGGAATTCTTGTAACCGTGAGACTGATGACAATAAGTAATGGACTAAAACAAACAATATCTACTAATGGTGGGCTTGAGTTGTTACAAATGGTAAAGTCAAACGCCCAACGATATGGCAGCAAGTACGCAGGTTTCTTGGATTGAATCTCACAATAACATTCTTATAAAAGTGTGGAAACCTCTCCCTAACAAACACATTCTTAAACTGTGAAGCTGATGGTGATAAATAGTGGACTAAAACATATAATATCTACTCGAGCTTGAACTATTACACATAATCATATTCCGATTAAATTGATTGAAAAAAAAATATTATCAATATATGTATTATTCCATTAATTTTATTGTATAACTATATAAACATTTTTGGCTTCAATTAAAATATTTACCAAAGCTTTTAATCTGGTTTAACGATAATTAATGAAGCTTTACATGACATAAATTGTGGCGAGTCAAAAGTTTTCATCATTGAATATTATGGTTTATAAAGTCGGCGTGAGAAATGTTTTATAATTATTTAAAGATTATTGATGTCATTACCTAAATACATTCACCCTTAATGTATGTGATAATGATATTAATTTACATTTTTTAAAATAATTAAAATCTTTAAGGTTATTGAGTATGTATATATATATATATAAATAAGTTACACATTTTTTAATTCATACCATCATTTCCGTTCTATATATATTAAAAATTAGCACCCTAAAAAGATATTTTTAAATATTTTATTCAGCAAAATTGTTGGCGAACAAGAATATAGTGCATGGACCACCAAATATGGATTACACTACTAAGTTATGCGAAGATTATTTGCTCGGTAGTAGCTTCCAGCTTCGGAACTACCAAAAATGGATTACACTACTAAGTTATGCGAAGATTATTTGCTCGGTAATAGCTTCCAGCTTCGGAACTACCAAAAATGGATTACACTACTAAGTTATGCGAAGATTATTTGCTCGGTAATAGCTTCCAGCTTCGGAACTACCAAAAATGGATTACACTACTAAGTTATGCGAAGATTATTTGCTCGGTAATAGCTTCCAGCTTCGGAACTACCAAAAATGGATTACACTACTAAGTTATGCGAAGATTATTTGCTCGGTAATAGCTTCCAGCTTCGGAACTACCAAAAATGGATTACACTACTAAGTTATGCGAAGATTATTTGCTCGGTAATAGCTTCCAGCTTCGGAACTACCAAAAATGGATTACACTACTAAGTTATGCGAAGATTATTTGCTCGGTAATAGCTTCCAGCTTCGGAACTACCAAAAATGGATTACACTACTAAGTTATGCGAAGATTATTTGCTCGGTAATAGCTTCCAGCTTCGGAACTACCAAAAATGGATTACACTACTAAGTTATGCGAAGATTATTTGCTCGGTAATAGCTTCCAGCTTCGGAACTACCAAAAATGGATTACACTACTAAGTTATGCGAAGATTATTTGCTCGGTAATAGCTTCCAGCTTCGGAACTACCAAAAATGGATTACACTACTAAGTTATGCGAAGATTATTTGCTCGGTAATAGCTTCCAGCTTTGGAACTACCAAAAATGTATTACACTACTAAGTTATGCGAAGATTATTTGCTCGGTAGTAGCTTCCAGCTTCGGAACTACCAAAAATGGATTACACTACTAAGTTATGCGAAGATTATTTGCTCGGTAGTAGCTTCCAGCTTCGGAACTACCAAATATGGATTACACTACTAAGTTATGCGAAGATTATTTGCTCGGTAGTAGCTTCCAGCTTCGGAACTACCAAAAATGGATTACACTACAAAGTTATGCGAAAGTTGATTGCTCGATAAGAGCAGCATTCGGCTTTGGTTGCAAATCCTAACCGAGTCTAAAAGGTAAAGAGAGCTCTAAGTCGATTTATTACTATTAAGAAATGAAGTAGACGTCGGTTGAGGAAGTAATAGTAATAATAAATAAATAAATAAAAAAAAAGAGAAATTGGAAAAGGAAGGGGCATAGGACATTAAAAGCGAAACACGAAACACATGCATATATTAAAGGAGAGAGAAAAGGTTTAATAAATTGGGACGCATTATGGAATTTACAATTTACACCCTCAATTCAATTGAATTCAATGAAAACACCCTTCCAATCTTTATTTTCTTATTTAAGGACATGTCTTTGCCTTTGCCTTTGCCTTGAGGGACAGACACTTTACTATTCACTCCCCCAACTTTGTCTTAATTTCCCGTGCACCCTCCACCCTTTTTCTTTCCACCTAATTTTGACTTCAAATTTCATGCCCTTTCATTTCCATTTTCTTTTTTTTTAAACCCTTTTTAATTTGTTTAAATAAATAAATTTATTTGGACGCCGAACAAGAACCATGATCATTACTTCTGTTGTCACAGAATTTATAAAATATTTATTTAATCGGTATTTATATATATATATATATATATATATATATATAAATAAGTTGTCATCCAAAAGAATTTAGGATGGGTCCCACGTGTGAAGCAAAAAACCTCACTTCCCTTCGTCTCTTTTCTTCCGCGGTTGAACCTAAACCCGCGAGTTCTGTATCTCTCTCTAATCCACTTTCTCTCTCCTCTGCCATTTTTGGAGGTAGGAAAAGAAAGGAGAGTCACAGTCGAGAAGTCGAGTCGAGTTGTAGGCTCTCCTTCATAGCTCCTGTTGGCGTTGGCTTTGGCTTTGGCTTTGGCGTGGTCTCTCTCAAATTCCTCGTGATTTCCTTTACCTACTACTGTTCCTTTTCCCGTCTCTCTTTCCTCTTTCGCTTAAACCCTTTCTTTTTTCTTTCACTCTTTTTTTCATCCAATCCTTCGCTCTCTCCGTTTTCATTTTCGAATTCTATCATCCGCAGCTCCGACTTGGCGGTTTTAGATGCTCCGGTTATCCTGACGTTACGGAAGGGAAACTCTGCCATTTGGCTGTTTTTGTTTCATCGGTTCGCTGCAAATTTCGGGTAATTATATGGCATTTCCTCGTTCTTTTGGGAGAATCATGGTTTTATTGTGGAAGATAGAATTGCGTAAGTTGAGTTGAAATTGTGAGATGTTATAATTCTGTTGTTCCCGATGCTTATATATATCTATACACGATTGATTTGAGTATGCTGAGTAATGAATCCCTTTTTGGTCTTCGTTTTGTGTTTGTTGTCTTTTCAACACGCTTGGGGATGAATGTTATTTCCTTTTGTTCATGACCTTCTAGAGTATCAATTTTGGAAATTTTATGGATAAAGTTCACAATTGATTATCTGCCTGGTGTAGACGTTGAATGTATATCGAAGGATATGATCATTTGTGACACTTCTTTAAGTCGTTAAAGTCATGGTTTCAGTCGAAATAGTAATTGGCGCTGATTTACTTGCTTTGTTGCTTTCTCATAGTGGGTTCTAACATATACGGTAAACTTCCTTGAGCATATGTTTTTAAGACGATTTTTGTTGTCTTGATGCAGCGTGTCTTTGTATTAAATTGGATCTGAGGTGTGATTCCTGCATCAGGATAATCAATGGTTTGCTGACATTAACTGGAATCCTGCCAGAAATTTGATGTTTAATTTCCAAGTTCTTGGAAGAAATTTGGTGGTGGGTTCAACTCAGAAAATGAGTTTGCTTGAAGACAGCTTCAGAGGACATTGGCACAGCGTTTGATATCGACATTGTACCTTAGAAATGGGTTAGCAGTCCTAGCCAAAGCCACATCTTTTCTCTTCCTCTCTATTGTTATACCTCAGAAGATGACTACATTAGCCAGTACTTCTGAAATTGTTGAATCAACAGAAGAAATTGATTCCGAGAAAGCTGGTACAAGTTACATGCTAGATGTTGGAAAAAGGTTTTCTATAGAGGATGACATTAACCATCTGTTTCAGGCAATTGATATTAGAACCTTACGTAAGAGGGCTGGGCAACAACGTGAAGTTGATAAAGATGCCTTGCGAAAGAGTGCGATGAAAAGACCGGTTAGAGTAGGTTCATCTCACATGGCAGGGATAGGAATTTCTGAACCTGCAAGTTTGAAGCAGGCTTTGAGAGGCTTGTGCATATCTCAGGCTGCAGAAATGGCTGCTTCAAAGAGGTTAACAAGGTTGGTAGGTTCACCCAGAATCTCTGAAGCAGGAACTATCAAGAGATTGTATAGGGCTGTGGTGGTTGAGGCCAATGGATCTGGTGTTCCTGTAAATGAAAGCAGAACAAATTTGGTAGAAATTTCCATTGTTTCAGAAAGAATCATGTCAACTTCTCAAAATAAGATGCCTGAGTCGTTACATAAAACTGAGACAGATATATCAAATCAAGGAGCTGAGTCTTCTTCTTTCAAGGATACTGGGGTATCAGAAGAGGTGAGTGTGGATAGAGTGATGTCGAAGGATCTTGTAGTTAATATGGCTACTGAGGTGACAAGTTTAAAGGCAGCTGGTGAAGTAGAAAAACTTAGATCTCCTTCCTTTACTCCTTCTGGTGAGAAGGATCTGGCTGTGAACAGCATGGCTATTTCCTCAACTGAAGATTTAACAAAAGATTCAGTACCGAAGGAGGAGAGAGGTACAATGCGTTGTTTATCTTCTCTATCCAGCTCGGGATCTGTTGTCAAGCTGAACAAATCAGCTTTCAATAATACACGTTTCATCAAACCTATTTTCAGGTCCAAGAGTTTTGTCAAGAAGAAAGCAAAACTTGAACCAAATTCCTCCCCTAGCGTGTTCGATGGGTGCACGGAAAAGCTTGACACTGATTTGGGTCCCATAGCAGAAAAATCTGAGAACCAGATGCCAGAAAATGCACAGCATCATGAGAGTAAAGAAGAAAATAAAGGTTATTCTATCTCTAGTAGCATAACTTTAGGTACTGAAGTAAATGGAAATGTAGTAAACACAGAATCTAGTAGACCCGGTACATCTCTCAACTGCTGTAACAGGAACAAACCAACTATTATGCCATTCGATGAGAGATCGAGATCGAGAGAAAAAGGGATGTTCTCTCAGAGCTCTAAAAGTAGTATTGGCGAATGTAGTAGTAGCCCAAGCATCAGTGGGGAAAGCATTCTTAGTGGATCAAGTCGTAGTGGAGTTAGGCCTCACATGTCAAAGGATTTGAAGTGGAAAGCAATCCTCCACCTTCAGGATCAACATAAATTCTTAGGACTGAGAAATTTCAAGCTGCTAAGGAGACTTGGTCTCGGGGACATTGGGACCGTGTATCTTTCTGAGCTGTGTGGTTCAAGCTGTTTATTTGCTATTAAAGTGATGGACAAGGAGTTCTTGGCAAGCAGGAAAAAAATACTTCGAGCACAAACCGAGAGAGAGATACTGCAAATGCTCGACCATCCATTTCTTCCTACATTATATGCCCATTTTGAGACAGATAAGCACTCATGCTTGGTCATGGACTACTGTCCTGGTGGAGATCTCCATGTGCTGCGACAGAAGCAAACATGCAAGAGTTTCTCTGAGCGTGCAGTCAGGTTAGTTTGTGATGATTTAATTAAGTGCTCCAGTATGATTACATATTGTTTTCTCACACGATGATTATGTACTAAGGCTGGCAATCTAATCTCATGATGGCTGGTTGTTTAATTCATGCATACGTGAAAGTGTAGTATTTTCAAGTAGAGAATAAAAAGGAGACTGGGTGGCTGTCTCCATTTGTGGATGGGTGTTATAATACTAGAGTAAATGGACGTTGAGTTTAGATGATTATAGATTGGATTAGATTGAAAGCATCTTCTCACGTCTTTTCTGTCTGATTATATGGTCAGTTTGAATGATAGATATAGAACGCTGCATCTTTTGTTACCAATCATTAAACTTGGTTTGCGTCTTTCTTATCGAATTTGGACTTGCTGAATCGGTTCATTCTCTAGGTTCTATGTTGCCGAAGTTCTTCTTGCCCTGGAGTACTTACATATGCTAGGAGTTGTTTATCGGGACCTGAAACCCGAAAATGTTCTGGTCCGAGAAGATGGACACATCATGCTCACAGATTTTGATTTGTCCCTTAGATGTTCTTTTAACCCAACGCTGCTTCAATCATCATCTCCAGTTGTGGAATCCACTAAGAGGACGCTGAATCCCTGTGATGAATCTAGTTGCATTGACCCTTTCTGCCTCCATCCATCCTGGCAGGTCTCATGCTTCACTCCCAAAGTTGTATCTGCTCCATACAAATCCCGGAGAACGAAAACAGATCATAACGGTGGTCTATTACCGCAGCTTATTGTCGAACCAACTGGTGCGCGGTCCAATTCATTTGTAGGAACCCACGAATACCTTGCTCCCGAGATTGTCAAGGGTGATAGCCATGGGAGTGCTGTTGATTGGTGGACTTACGGGATTTTCCTGTTTGAGCTTCTATATGGTAAGACTCCCTTCAAAGGTTCAGGAAATGAGGACACATTAGCCAACATAGTATCCCAACCTCTCAAGTTCCCCGATTGCCCTATAGTTAGTTTTCATGCAAGAGACCTGATCAGATGTCTGCTGGCCAAGGAGCCCGAAAACCGATTAGGCTCAACAAAAGGGGCTATCGAGATTAAGCAGCATCCGTTTTTTGAAGGCCTCAACTGGGCTCTGATACGTTGTGCAGCTCCCCCCGAGCTTCCCAAGTTTTTCGACGGTGGAACTGGTGCAATGCCAATGGATTCTGGGGAGAGTACGAAGCGTAGAGATCTCGAGAATATGGAAGCAGATGCAGCAATCTTTGACCTGTTTTAGCTTATACTTCCTGACCAGGGGACGAAGATGTTTTCGTTTTCGAAGCCCTATCCTTGTCGTATCTTATAATGTAAATGTGTACGTGAAAGGATAACTATATGTTGTAGAGCGTGATACATGAATAGATGAATTTACAGCAGTGTGTCTAAAGGAAAAAACAATACCTTTTACTTCCCTCCCAAAGGATTGACAACATATGTATGAACTTATCCTCAATAGATTATATACAAATTTATCCAAAGCAGTGCTGAGGGCGTTGCAATTGCAGCTTTGAGTTGAAGCCAATTGTGTAAAGCTATTTTGTCATCTCTGCACTGTTTCATCCCTCAGTCCCTCGCCATTGGCTTGTTTTTCAACCAATAAAGTACCGAAGTTCAGGCTAATGGTGTTTTATTCTCTTCTCCAATCGATATGGGATCTCACAATTTTTTTCTCCTTCGGAGCCCAACATCCTCGTTGACACTCATTCCTTTCTTCGATCGATGTGGTACTCCCACCAAAATCCACCCCTCTTCGGGGCCAGCGTCTTTGCTGGCACATTGCCTCATGTCCACTCCCTTTGGGGTTCAGCTTCCTCGTTGACACATTGATCGGTGTCTGGGTTTGATACCATTTGAACAGCCTAAGCTAGCAGATATTGTCTTTTGAACACCCTTACTGTTCTCCTCCCCAACCGACATGGGATCTCACAACGACACAGACCATCTACGTGGGTATCGTGTGCTTGGGGAAGTTCTGTAGAAGCCCAACTGCTGAAGGATATTCAGGAACCTGATGACGAAGAAGGGTCTCCATTCCAAATTCTTACTCGAACCCGATGAGGTAATTAGTCTATTTTCAATTGGAAATTGCTCAATGGAAGCTGTCTGGTACATTTTCTTGTCGAAGATGTGATTAAAAGGTTTGTTGCGTCTATAATAGTTTCCTTTTCTCGTTTCTTCCTCGGCAACTTAAACAATCGCTGTAATTTCTTAGGAGTGGTAACTAACTGTTTCTATATAGTTCCAAGTGATTTCGACTACTTTTTCAAGGGCCGACCCAAGAATGAGGGTAGCCTCTAAAACGACGCAGGATAGCGTTAACATCCATATAGAGGCCAATCCAGCCATATGGTTTTATAAATTTTGATAAACTGAGGTAGGAGAACAGCCATCTGATTGTGTAAATTTCTGGAGAAATGTGTTGCAACGTGTGATGTATCTCTGTTCAATCATATGAATCATGTCGATTCATGTTTCATTTCCCTTGTAGAAATGAGGAATGGACATTGATTTCTCGTCAGCCTTCAGTTCATTCATTCTCTCCAATTAGGCGTCCCAACTTCGGTCTATCTGCCTTAACTTGAGCAAGTTGATTTGGGGATGAATGTGTCAGGGAAGCCTTTATATTTCAAGCCAAATGGTATGTATCTGCTTTCAGAGTTGCTATGCCAGAGACCACCTGTTGGAATTATGCTATCTTGTTTGAGAACCCTAAGGAATTGGGGCATTGAATTTGAAATTGGACATCTTTTGAGCAAAAAGGTTCCAAGGTTCTCCACAAAACATGTTATCAGATTATGCCCTGCTTTTAGTAGGCAAAGAACTTTGCTTTTTTGAAAACGTGATTCCGTGTTTCTGAAGCTCCAAGTCAGATTTAGAAAAGTAAAAGCAAGGGAGGTAAATGATACTGTTCTTAAAATGAAAGCTGCAATGGCACACACTGCAAACAAATAGTACACATACTTTTGTCCCATCGCCCAGCAATATTCTCTTGTTTTACTATATGTCCTTTCACCATTTTTTAGCAACCCCATAAGACATTGTCTCGAGCATCCCAAAAAGACATTGTCTCACTGTGACTCGAATATTCATCCAAAGCACAAGAATCTTAGGTAGAATGAAGATTCTAATGTGGTACTTTTTGAGAAGAATTACTCTGAAGCAAAAGTTGTAAGTTGTAATGTTCAGTGAGTCATTTTCCATCATCGATGATGTCTATTATTGGATTCTTGCTTATGGGTTTCTGATTTTTTTAGAACTTGAATCTTGCTGAAAAACCAGTAAGGGCGGCCTACATGCATGTGAGTTGTATTATTGCTTATGGGTTTGATAATGTTTTTGTTGCTTACCTACTAAGATTATTTTTAAAATTCAAAACAAATTTTGATCGTATAAAAAAGATGAAAGTAATAATTAAGAAATTGTAAGAAAACAAGTAAAACTTTTTAAAAACAAAAAATCAAATAGTTATCTGATGCATACAAAAATGTTTACAAAATAATGTGCATATTTGGAAGCAACAAAATTAGTTTTTTTTTTTTTTTTTCTTTCCAAAATTTTCCAAAACATAAATAAATATATATATACGTTTTTACTTCTAAAATGCAATAAATATCTAAACAAAACTAACATAAAATTCTGAATATTTGATATTAAGATTTTATTTTCATGGAAACTTTTTCCATTTTTAACCTAAACCATGTGGGCTGTTTTGATTTAACGAACGAAAGAGAGAGCGTAAAAGAAAAGAAATTCAAAGTGGAAGACCAAAATGTTGTTCTCTACCCTGTTTTCTTTGCAACCAACATCAGAACCTACAAAAATCCATAACAAAAAAAGGCTCTTTCCAGAAGAGGAAAAGCAAAGAGATGAGGGAAAAAACGCACCACCACAGAGATAATAGACAGGTCGATCGATTCTTTCTTTAGTTCTACTGAAGTCAGTCATCTAACCTTTTTTTTATAAAAAAGAGAATGACCGTCACGCATCATCCATATCGTGATCGTTATCATTATCTCCTTCATAATGTTCATCATCACGCTGGATTTGCTTGTCTTGGGTGTGCCCTGAAGTGATAGAATTTAAATTCAATCGACAAAGGCATAAATAAGATGTAATCAGAGAAGAAAAGAGAAAGTGTTGTTCTAAATTTTGAAGACACTCACGGTTCATGCGCTCATCAGGATTCTGCTCATCTTCGTCAATGTCAGGAATATAGAAGTCGGGAGGAACCTGCATAAGAAAAAAAGTTGCTCTCAATCCCAGTGGCATCTTGCATATGGTTTACGTATCCGAGTGTAAATCTAGTAAAACAACTGGATTTATTTATACACATTACTCCTTTTTCCTCCAACATACACTTCCCATCATTCAACTAATATTATTACAAGCATGTTTGGAGTGATTTTGAAATGATAAAAATCAATTTTGCCGTGGTTAAAATTCCTCTAAAGCATGTCTCTAGTCCCTCAAAATCAATAAAAGATATGTTTCAGTAATTTTTAACTATGAAAAGAAGTGATTTTAACCATTATAAAATCACTTCCAAACCAGCTCTATTTGACTATCCATTTTACTACCATTGGGGTCTAACATCTCCCTACCTACTTAATCTCGCACAAGAAACAAAAGAGGCAACATACAACGAATTGAACCAGACCTAGGATCCAATTAGGGCGGCCTACAAGCATGTGAGTTGTGCACAGTTCATATGGTAACAACAGATATGGTATCCTTGGAAAAGAGAGATTTTTTTTATCGCACCAAGTATCAAATATCATTCGTGTGATGGAAAACTCAAAAAATTGGAGGCAAATGAAGTTACCTCCTAACTTAAAAGGCTATTAACGACAAGATATTAGTTTCCACCACAAGGATATATCAAACTATCTGTATTTTGATTCAACCAAGCAGCCAATTATGCTCAAAGATAAAACGACCTGGTTGACTAGACATGCAACTTTAGCCAGAAACCCACCTCTTGCATTTGTACACCTGGAGCATGTTGGATGAAACGGAGATTTTCCAAGACTTGTGTTTTGATCGTGCTAATGTAAGATTTCGTATTTAAATTTTCCTGCCAGCGAAATCCCAAGAATAAAGGGGCTTGAGTGAGGAAAATCCAAGTAATGTTAAACGTTGGTAAGAAAGCAAATAAGATTCGTAAATTTGGAGAAAGTACCAACCATATGCCCATTTGGAATTCTTAGCAAATGATCTGGAGAAAAATATTTGATATACTCGTTATCTGGGATTTCTGCAATAAAGCTTAGATTTTCAGCATGCGTCCATGATTCTTAACTCGAGAGAACATGCACAGAAACTTCCACATTATGAATCAGAAATATTTTATAAAAAAAACAGAAAGAGGTTTAAATTGGTTGGGGTAAATATCAGGCACTGGTTAAACAGCAGAGCAGGCAAAATATTCAGCGTAATTAACATGCAAGCTTCAGAGAAAACCTTTCAATTTAACAAGGCAAAAACTATGCACTAAATAGAAATCTAAACAGGTAATAAAGATGGAAGGAAAAATCTAATAGAAATAAGAAGTATTGAAAGGAAAACCAAGAGAAAAGGAATAAAAAAGGCTGGAGGAAAATACTATTTGACTTTTTATACCATTTGGCAGCTCTGTATCCAGAAGAACACCCGTTTCAACAGTCCAACATCTAGCTACATTCTCTTTGGTATAACCTCCACCTCCAGTAACCTTTGGGTACAGAAAGTTCTATGAATATCTCGTTATAATTATATACAATTAAATACAGAATTTTAGTCCAAAAAAAGCATACCAATAATGGCAAATTGAATTTCTTGACAAATCTAACACATTCAGCGTGACCTGTTGGAAGAATAAAGAACTTAATGTTACTTGCAACACTGCCTCCAATTTAATTAAAAAGGCGGAAGAAATGGAGGTTTTTTTTCTTTTTCTTTTTTTTTGCTTTTCCCTGCTAGGGGAGGGAGGGTCCAAAGTCCATTAATTACAATAAAAACATACCATCAATAGAGAGATTGAAGCAGCCTAATCGATCACCAGCCAATGAATCGGCTCCACACTGGAGAACAATGACACCTGGTCGATACATTTCAACAACCTTGGAGATAATCTATACATACAGAATTCACAGCCTGGTCAATAGAAATTAACAGCAAAGGCATAAAGCTTAATTCCAAAGAGCTTTTATTCAACTTACAGTCCTAAAAAGTCTGGTGAAGCTACCATCATCTATTCCATCCTTCAGTGGAACATTAATGGCATAAAACTTCCCTTCTCTTTCTCCTATTTCCTTCAAAATATTAATATCTATGAGTACCATCGAGCTTCCAAATTTTAGAATCTTAAGAGCAGAATAATATCCTGTTTATCAACGTTATTAGGATAAAAATTTCTAGTTCCCCTTTCCTTTTTTTTTTTTTTTTTTTTTGGGGGGGGGGGGGGGGTGTCGGCATCAGACCATGTAAAAATTTATTAGAATAAAAATTTATTTGTGTCGGCATCAGACCATGTAAAACACCCCTTTGTTTCTCTCCAACTAACGAAATTCCTTGCCGCAACAATAAAAAAAATGAATTTCAAGTTTTTTAAAAAAAAATTAACCAATCTAAGAAGGTAGTGGTACCAATAAAAAAATGAATATCATATCAAGCAAAGATGTGTGGGGGAAAAAAAATCCATATCCACCGATGTACGTAAAATAACAGTGAAATCATACCCTGAAGGCTCTTCTAAGCACACAAATATATATTCTGAAACAGACAGCAATGACACAATAGAGGAATGTGGAAAAGAAGAGCAAAGAGGGCAATATATCAGCTAATATTCAGTAATTTCTAACATCTCCATTGTGAGCACCAACAAAGAGATTAGAAAATTTAGAAAGGTCACCTTAACGTCACCAGTTCCAGGAAAAAACAAGTCCCCAAACTTGTGAAAACTAACGGTCATCACCCTGTCATGGAGGATTGTGAACATTAAGAATTAGAAGAGAGCTACAATATAATGAAAATGGAAGCGTATCCTCCCCATCCAAGAATATGAAATTACAAAAGAAAAAAAAAACATATTCAATTGATTTAGAGTAGAAAAGAAGAGTAATTATAAAAAGATTTTGAAGTTCTCCACAACTTGACCTATCAACCCATATAAGGTCTGACAGAAAATTTTGTGGAATTTCTATCCTCCTTATAGCTCTAATATCAGGGATTTTTGTACTTATTATCTCTCTATCATCACTTGCAACCGCTAGCTAGGATTCCTTTCCATTATTCTAGAGAATTTTTCTCGGATTCTCCCATTCTATAAATTTTATTTCATTCTACCAATATACACGCTTTTTTAAAAAGTAAGTAACAATAATCTAGAAATATGAATTCACAAGCAGAAAGTTAATGTCCGTACATCTAATGCCAACTTCAACTTTTATCAAATTTTCTTATATCAAACACTCAATAGAACAAATTTTCCTGTTTCCGAGTGTAGATTCATTGTAGAACTAGAAAGTGTAGGTCATGTTGTACCTGTCAGTGAAATAAAAGGCTTCCTCTACCCCATCACCATGATGTACATCTATGTCAATATATAAAACACGAGAATGATACTTCAGAAGTTCTAGTATCCCCAAAACCAAGTCATTGATATAACAAAACCCAGAAGCCTCGCACTTTTTAGCATGATGTAAGCCACCTGCCCAATTTATTGCAATGTCACATAGTTGATGATTTAATCTGCGTGCAGCATCTGCAAGGAGGATGACAATAACGAGTCAAGGACTTAATATTCTTGGCATGAATTGCAAGATGTCCATTATTGAATATTACCTATTGTTCCACCAGCATATATTTGGCAGAATTCAAACAAGTTCTCAAAGACAGGGCAATCCTCTCCAAGATTATCTGACATAGATTGAATATTTGTCAAATTTATCGCTAGTTCCATGTATACAAATGCCAAGGAACTGCAGAGATATGGTGAAAGAGATCAAGAGAAAATCCCTACATTTAGACAGTTCATTGGCAAACAAGTGTTGAGTATCTGGAGTTATTCGGTGCAGAAATTCCACATAATCAGCTGAATGGAACTGAGCAAGCTCCACAGGATATGCTTTGTGGGGACGCTGCATTATACATCAAAACAAAAACATGTATAGCCTGAGCTGGTAGAACAAAAATCAACAAGAAGAACAATAAACCTACAAGCAGACGTTAAGAGCGTCACTATAAGACGTAATAAAAAAGAAAGAGACTAACATAAATTTCCATCTTCTTATGAAGCTCATACGAGAGAACGAGATGGTGAGTCATACAGAGCCGATGTGGTTTCATTGGATGATTTGGACCAAAGTAAACACTTCCAACGTCCCCTGTAAAACCAACTTTTGTGTGATGCTTAAGCTTAACTGACTTCCTTATCTGGAAGGATAACTAAGTGCCAGAGTTCCAAACAGTCTACAATTGAAAAGCAAGATAAACGCGGGACACAAAACTTTGGCTAAGCTTTGAAATTTGACAGAGCTTACGTTTGGAGATCTAGATATATGAAGTGGTATTAATCACATAACTGTAGTTTACTAATACCAATATGAACATAACTCAACTAGTCAAAATATTACTTACATCCTAAAAGGTTGAAGGTTCAAATTTCCTCCACCTCATTTAACTCAGAAAAATAAATTAATTAATTAAAACTGTAGTATGCTGGTTTTGCAAAAACTTACCCTTGTGTTTTGAAAATGGTTTCACATAGTTTGGCGAGTTGCAAATTTAAAATCGACAACCATCTAAAATATTATCGTTAACTTGAATGGAATTATGCATAACTTTACTTCTACATGTGTCGTGTGTACAACTTCATCAAAAGTAAAAAGAACATATAAATGGATATGGTTTGCAATCTACAAAACATTAGGTATTTGAAACCATTTTAAAAAAATAGAAGTGTGGCTTGGAAAATAGGCAAGTCATACGATTCTAATCTGCAATTATCACATAAATATAAAATGTCTTAATAGGCATCAGCACAAGTTCAGCGCAGAAATAGACGATATTTGAATACAATCACGAAATAATCCATAAATCAGTGATTCTTTCAATGTGCTTTTTACTACTCTAGCTGGATGGTTTGCAAGAAAAGATTAAATCGAAATGAATAGATTTGGAAGGAAGGAGAAAACAGTAAGTTTAATACATACACCTATAATTCATGAAATTTCTCATAATTTCAGAGAAAATTGCCCCAAGCTGGATCAGGAAGAACTTGAGCATTAGAATTAATAGCAAGTCAAGGGAATAGCTGTAGAAGGGAAAGAGAAAACTAAATAATACCATCATAAAAGTATGAAATCCTATCCTTGGAGCGCATTTTAGCTGGAAGCCTACAGAAAGCACGCAGCCAAACACGCTCACAAATTACTGGCGTTCGCGCTCCACCATTGTCCAAGCTTCGTAGTAGTTGACTGGAGGATAGAACCGAAACAACTGCACTGGATGAAACCGTAAACGATTTTAATTCAATTACTCAGAAGTGTACTGATAGCCAGTACTACCAATTAGTCAGTAAACGGATAAAACGAAGAATAAAACTTATAATCCCCGAAAACACTTATCAAACCAAATCTAATCATTTCAAGAGTATGAACATAACTAACAACAACATCGTAGATGAATCTGAACATACAAAGAAAACAGAACGAATCAGTTAACAAAAAGTTCAAACTCCAATTCAGATTGACAGATGACGATTCTCCGAATCTTACTCCTGAAAATGAAACTGGATAGGGAGCAAACCTGATGCGAATTTGGTGGCTTAGGGAACCAACAACCAGTGGAGAGCAAGAAATCAGTCCGGAAGCTGGAGCGGATGGGTCAAGAAGAATTGAGGAGAACTTTTGGCGGAGGCCTGCGATGCTGCTAACCGTGTTTCGCAGCTTGTCGTTTACCGCCTTCGGATCCCGCGGTTTTTCATTTGGTGGGTACTCAGAATATTGGATATAAATTTAATAACTCTTAATTACGTTCAATTTATTGGTAAATTTTTTAATTTTAAATAAATTAAAAAATAGTCTAAATTAATAAAAAGACGACATTTTTTATAGTTAAATAATTAAATGAACTTTATTTATATAAAACAAAAAGTAATGAAAACGAAACCGCCTTCTCATCACAGACATTTGCCAAGTCCTCATCGTTCCTTCGCCCTCATCTGCTGCAGCTTCTGAAGCAACGATTTACCGCTCTCCATCCTCACGTGAGTTTAGCTCCATTCTCTGGTTTCTTCTTTAGGATTGGTAGCAAGGTTTCATGAACGCCATGATAATTTGATCTAGGATTGGAATTTCAATGTTGTAATTGTTCTTCAATTACTACCTCGTTGATCTGTTTCTCGATCATTTTCATTTGTGATTTATCTATTGAAATGATTGGTTCCTTTATTTCTTTTTGTCTTTCTGTGCTCTTGTTAATTTTCAATTCGATGAGTGTTTTTAGGGAATCAAGTTTTGATGTTATTGTTTACCCGTTGAATGAAACATGGACTGGTTTCACTATACCACTCGTTATTGGAAATTGAGATTTAATTTGATGGTTATTGTGAGGAGGTTTTAATTTTATTTCAATGTTTCACAGCACATTTCATTCGTATGGGTACTTGTTTCTTCGTTCATTAAAGATGGAATTCGTGTGATTAACTGGGAAAAGTCTGGCTAGGAAGGGGTATTCTAGCTTTTCCTGGCTTGTATATTTGAGATTTGTCAAATTTGGTGGATCAGATATATGAACTTGTGTGAGATTGAAGATAAATATAATTCTTCCAAGTGAATATATGGTTTACTTTAAACAACCAATGCACTTAAGATGTTTCTGGCATATGGGGCTTAATGTTGAAAACGACACATGGGAGAGTTAGGGATACAAATCATATGATTTTGTACCATTCAGAGCTTGGTTTTTGGTATGTCCTTGTAGTCTTTCATTTTTTTTTTTTTTTTTCTCAATGAAAGTTGTTGTTTTCATTAGTAAATAAATGGAGTAGTAACGTCTGGGATCTCACTAGTGTCTCTTGTCTTAATATCTGCTGTTGTTCATGAATGCTTGATATTGATGGAAGTCTTGAGTGCCGTTCTGTGTCGTGTGTTGAGTTCCACATAGAATGATTCTCACAGTGCTCACTTCATTTGTGGATTAGTTCATGTTTCAACCATTGAAAATGAAGGTTGGTGCATGGTGGCGCCTAATTTATCTATAAATCCTTTTTGATTTAGAGCCTTCTGATCAATACACGTTACATTTTGAGGCAGTCGTAACTCTAGTAATTATATTTCTTTCTCTTATAGAGCTTCGATTGCTAGCTCGTTTGCAATGTGTCGTGTTCTTGAGCTTTATCATTGTAAACATTTTGTACTCGTTCTCGTTCCCGTTGCCTTCGAACTTTTCTTCTTTTTTGGTTCTTATTTATGGTATAAAGGAAATGA
The DNA here is from genome assembly GCF_002738345.1 of Cucurbita maxima. Taxonomy (NCBI): domain Eukaryota; kingdom Viridiplantae; phylum Streptophyta; class Magnoliopsida; order Cucurbitales; family Cucurbitaceae; genus Cucurbita; species Cucurbita maxima. The sequence goes on along the minus strand of NW_019272025.1, from coordinate 5,450,715 downwards.
GATTTGGGACAATTGCAAGAGGCTTACTGGTTTACAAAGGTTATGGTGCACATCTCAAAAGCATGTGTTTGTTTATATATTGACTAATTTTCGGCTTGAATTGTAAGGTAGAATGGCGGAACAACCTTTTAGACCCCGCGAGAAACTTATTGAGAAGCAAAAATATTTCCAGAGCATTCACAAGCACACTTATCTTAAAGGGCCAATGGATAAAATCACCTCTGTTGCCATTCCAATTGCTTTAGCAGCTTCATCACTGTTTCTAATCGTAAGTTTACCTCTCTTCACTGCAGTTGACTTCAAAAAATGCTAAATGATTCATCTAACTGTTTCGATCTCGATTCTCGCTTATGTCTTTCGTACAGGGACGAGGAATTTATAACATGTCGAACGGAATTGGAAAGAAAGAATGAGGTCACTGTCTTTGCATCTAAATTTCAAAGGGTGTTATGACCCTTGTGAAATTTGTTGTTGAAGCAATTTTGTTTAATAAATACTTGGTTCCAGATTGGGCTACCAGTAGAATACTGGATTTGTTGCTTAGCTTTCTACTCGTTTCTCGATATTGAACTGTTTGTCTCGGTTTTACCAGCTAGATTGTTGAGCCCTGTTTTTTACTTGAATATCGTCAATTTTATAAAAGAATTGATTTGACAGAGTATTTTAAATTTTATGAATCTCAATTCATTTCTTATTATTGTTCAAAAGATAAGTTTAACAAGAGTTTAACCGATGACGTTTTGTATCCAAACAAACTGCGTTTACTGAGTTTACGAGATAAAGTAGTAAATTGAAATTGTGAAAAAGGTTGGAAGATCTAGCCAAGTAACTTGTACTAACAAAATAGGGCACTATATAGTTCGAGCTTGTTTATCCCTATTACAATCACAATTGAACAGTGATCCATTTGGAGAATGGCGCTTGTGTTCGAGTTGTACTATATCCATTTTAGTTGGTCGAACGTGGATATAATATTAAAAATAAGAATTTTTTTACTTATTTAAAAAACGTGGAAGGTTTGTGTTTATTAAAATTTGAATATAAAATTACTTTTTGACTATTGAAATTTTTAAGAAGTATTTTAAAACTAACCCATTGCGAGCTGGTCTATCGAATTGGGCCCATATTCTAGCCCAACAACTGAATCTTAGGCTCATAAAAAAAACGAGAGGGAAAAAAAAGTACGCCAACACCGTCTTCTTCCTCTCGCATCGCAGAAGTCGTCGTCGTCTATCATTCACCCCCATCAGCGGTACCCTTCGGATCAACGATTTCTCGCTCTTCTGAAAGGTGAAACCTATTCATGTGAGTTTCAATCCCTTTTCCCATCTCTTCTTCAGGATTAAGGTTTCATAGATCTGCTTTGATAGTTTGATATAGGATTTTGTTGTAAGTCTTCATCCATCTGTTTTTTCTGGTTAATCTGCTTCGCGAATGTCGTTGTTTATTATGTATTTCTTCTTGAAATGAATTTTCCTCCTCGAATTTTTTTTTGTTTTGTCAAAGGTAATGTTAGTTTTCAATTTCGTGAGCTGTTTTCGGAGATTTAGATTTATTTGCTGTTTCCCTATTCGATTGAAATACGCATCTTGAGATGGGTTCAGTTTGATGGTTATTCAACTTATTTTCGTGTAATTTTAATTTTTGTTCATATTTCCTTGCTTACAATGTGGCAATGAGACTTGCTTTATTCTTCAGCAGCTCGAAGCGAGAGTAATTGTTATTTTTATCTTTGAGATAGGGCTAGCCTAGCTGAAGCTACTGGGGATAGGGGTTTAGTTTCATCGACTCATAATCATATATGGGATTTATTGAATTGGTGAATCAGATGTGTGTGTGAGAATGGACGGCAGAAAATTAAGAACTGTGCATGGGATGTTCATTTTATCTATGGATCTTCTGTGACCAATGAGTAGTGGGTCTCTGAACTGAGCCTTAGGATAAAATTTGGAAATCAATGTCATCTGACTGATGGGGATTCCACTGTTTCGAGATAGCAGGTGATTGAGTTTTTATATTCTTCTGTTTTGTAGAGCTGTATCAATGTAGCCCAAGCTCCAATGTATCAGCCCAAGCCCACCGCTAGTTGATATTGTCTTTGTTGGACTCTTCCTTTCGGACTTCCCTTCAAGGTTTTAAAACGTGTCTGCTAGGGAGAGGTTTCCACACCCTTATAAGAAATTCTTTATTCTCCTCTTCCACCAATGTGGGATCTCACAATCCACCCTCTTGAAAGCACAGCGTCCTCGCTGGCACACTGCCCGGAGACTTGCTCTAATACCATTTGTAATATCTCAAAGTCCACGGCTAGCAGATATTGCTCTTTTTGAGTTTTCCTTCGAGATTTTAAAATGGTTTGCTGGGAAGAGGTTTCAACACCCTTATAAGGAATGGTTCGTTTCCTCTCCGACTGATGTAGGATCACACAACCGATTCTATAGTCGTAAGCTAATAATCATGCATTCGAAAATTTATTGTCAGATACTTTCTGTTCATACTGTTACTGTCAGTGCTTTAGAATGGATAGATTAAACACTTTCCAGAGTCCTTGAATTTGATTGTTTGTTATACAGAAGAAATGAAACATGTAAGCACAGATTTGCAAATTTCACCTATTTTGTATTTGAATTATCATGCAGGATGACTGAACAGCCGTTTAGGCCGCGTGAGAAACTGATTGAAAGGCAAAAGTATTTCCAGAGCATCCAGAAGCATACATATCTAAAAGGGCCATTGGATAAGGTCACCTCTGTTGCCATCCCAATTGCTTTGGCAGCTTCATCCTTGTATCTTATAGTAAGTTAATTAAAGACTTTCTCAACCATATTGAAACACTTGAAACTAGTTGTATAACATTACGGATAACGCGGGTCTGCTCCCGTTTCGCGCAGGGACGAGGAATTTATAACATGTCTCATGGGATTGGGAAGAAGGAATGAGGTGACACAGTCTCTCTCAGCATCATATTAATTTCATAGAGGTTTTCAGCTTCTGGACCTATGTTAATTTTGTTATTGAAGAAATGTTTGTCCAATAATTGCTTAGTTGCAGACCTCTGCTACCATTTGATTTGAATATCACTCTCAGATTCCTTGTTGTTTTCCCCACCTTTATGAGAAACTGCGTGCTGGTGCAAATAAGAATTGAGCAACATATCCAGAATAGTTCTTTTTCTTACCGTATATTGTGAAGTTCGGATGTTTGTACACAAGTTTTATAGAGCCTATGTCAAAATTTAAATTTAATTTTATGTCTAATATATTTGATAGAGAGAAGTAAACTTATTATAAAGAAAAATGTCTCGAACATTCGTAATTTTAAAATTAAATTAGAAACGTATTAAATATATATATTTTTTAATTTGCACCAACTTTTGTAGCCGAAGCACATGAGCCATAATAATTTTAGAAATTATTTCAATGGAAACAGTGTTAGGCTAATCTCGAGCTAGCTACGAAGAGCACTCCTCTCGCTTTTTTTCTATCGGTTATATTGCTTCTCTCTCAAACCTCTCCAACTCAACCCAAGTGGCTTTGCTCTGCAATCTCTCCAACTCGAAGGTCTCAACAGAATAGAGAATAATATTTATAACATTTAGTTAATAAATGTCCTTGAGGGATCCAAGTTCAAACCCTGTGATCGACATTTTTGTTTCTCAGACGCTTGTTTGTTCTACTTTCTCCAGTTTTAACTGAAGGGTTTGAACTGGAATCCCTCAAGAACATACCCAAATGTTTCTTATGGTTTTTTACCCAAGGCAACGCCCGTTTTGAGGAGGTCATCAAGGATGTAGAAGTATCCTCGTAACGCCGCCGCCGCCGCCGCCGCCGCTTGTTTCTACAGTTTAAATTGATGGCAGTATCTTGAACAACACTCTGTTCAGCTCCATGACTTGCAAACTGGATTCTGCTAAACACATCAGGCTTTGTTGAATTTCCACTATCTTCATCAATGTCGCTCAAATCTTGTTCATGTTTTGATACTAATGATCCATAATTTGCCCTATAACCATCTTCTTCAGCCAAGCGCAACCTCACATATGCTTCGCTTTCATCCTTCACCTGACTTCCAGTTCCAGATCCCACAACAAGGCTTTCAGGGTCTTCAAATCCCTCAACAACAGGATCCATTACAACTTGATAGGCATCATCTTGCGGGATACGAAGCATTTTCTGAGAGAAAGAACAGGGGACCATGAAATTGTCGAATTGCTCAATATGGTTCCCCCGACGAGATTGATTGATTGTACTCCAATAAACCATGAAATTCATCTTCCAAAATGGCGTTAGATGCATTGGAGTGCCGATAAGACGCTTGATTAGATGAAGACAAACGGCCACAACAGTCATCGATTCCAAAACTTCTGGAACAAACCCCTCTGTTTATGTTAGTGTTGATATGGAATGTCCGCAAATTATCACCATCATTCCCGTTTACATGTTTCAACCCTACGGCACGTGCGAGAAATATCCTTCCCCACCTCAGTGAAATCCCGACAGTGACCTTTTTAAAAAAATAATTTTATTTTTACTAAGCTTTTAATATCATTCATTAAACTCAAAATTTTATTAATATGCAAATTAACATTTAATAACTTTTTCAATAATTGCAATGAATGATCGTGTTTATTTAGTTTCTTATTAGCTTGTGTACTCTATTTCTTTTCTATGTTAATTCCATTAGTTTATTGACTACTTGACATACTTATGATAATATTCAAATATTAGGTGATAAATTGATTTAATTATTATACAGTTCCTACCAATGGTTTAAAAAAACTTAGATAATTTCTCTTATAACACGACAACAAGTGTAAAAGATAAAGATGTATATTATAAATAAAGATCGAGATATTCAAATATTTTAGAAATAAATTTAAAACTGTAAAAGATAAAAGATGCACAACTTATTTAGCTTCTACTATAAACACTTCGCCCTACAAGTAGTTGATTTCTAACATTTAAATGTCTATCAATTTTTTTATTTAATAAATATTTAAATATATTCCGACATTTTTTTTTAAGTAACAGATTTATTAAATTTTAAATACAACAGTAATCTAATCTATAATTTTTTAAGAAGTCTATAAATTTATATATATATATATATATATATATATATATATATATATTTAACTAAATATAAAATATAAAATAAAAGAATTTATTAAATACTTGTATACTATCAAAGACCTAAAAATGTTAAAATCTTAGAACCTTTACTCGTAATTTAAAAAACAAAGAATAGGGCATGCTTGCAGTGATCAGACATTCAATGTATTATTCAAATTATTGGGAGTTGCAACGAATCTGACGTTATAAGAATACTGGGGACTCACTATAATGCACGGATCTCAATATCTCAAAATGCAAAATATCAGATATACATATCAACAGAACATTGAGGTACTAAATACTTAAATCCCATAAAAACCACTCAATTTGAGAAATAAGTGAATTTTAGTTCGGAAAAAAAAAGTGGTTTGAGTGTGCAATTAAAAAAACCTCCTAAAATTTCATAATAAATATAAATGTGACCAAAATATTCATAAATTACCTTCGTAAGAGAAATCAATTGATTTCATTCATTCCTGATGATGTAGCTATCGGTGGCAACCACTTTCGTCTGTCATGATAACTATCACCGCCCAATATTTAGTAACAACTGTCACCCTCAGCCAGCAGATACCGGCAATGGTCGAACAATCATGGAGTAAATACAAATTTAAAGTTATCAGTTCATTTGTATATAGAGCAAACAAAAAACAAAAAACAAAAATGTGTACAAAAGTATTTTTAAGAAAATGTATCTGATTGTCTTCATAAGATGTATTTTTTTATTCAAATCTATCAAAGCATAACCTAAATTGGATTTTGAAGTTGAATAGTATGGGGAATATAATGTAAGGCAGAGGCCACAGCAGATGAGAATATTTAACTTAGCTCATCATTTTCTCCTCATACAGAATCTAAAAGATAAGCAGAAAACTACATTTTCCACTGAGATAAAGTTAATGGACAAAAGGATGCTCACATGGTAATGACAGAGAGAAAAGGTTGGAGGGAATTGAATTGAAAGAACAACAAATTGGAAAAAAATGAAAGGAAAAAATTTGGCATGTGAATGTGAATCAAAAGGAAAACCTGTCGACCCAGTAACCCAGTCAATAGTCATGTGCAAAAGCAGAGCTACCAAAACCATAATGGCCCCAAATAACTTTTAGCCTGTATTACCTTACATTGGATCCACCACCATACCCCCCCAAGAGTTTTTCTTTTTCTCCTTTAGGAAAAAGAAATAAGAATTTAAAACTACCACTAATAGAGGCGCATCTTTTCTTTTTCTACTGGCGGTATTTTTGGGACATATCAATTTAGTTCTTATACAAGTAGTGATAAATAAGTAAATACCAACAACTCAGTCTTAGGGAACATTATTGCCTAGATAACATATGAAGTATAGACCAACCTTATCTGTTTTTTAAGAATGTTTTTAAAATTTAAGTGGAGTTTTTAAGACTAAAAATATAGACTTTAAAGCTTTAAACTTCTTTACTAATCTAAAAACAAAAAACAAATCTTTAAAAGGGTTATCTTTTCATGGTTTTTAAAAACATGGACACAAATTAGATAACAAAATAAAGAATATCGAACTAATGTTTATAAGCTTAGTTTTCAAAAAAATAAAAAATCAAGTAGTTACCAAGGATGGACCAGTCAAATGCAAACAAATTCAAGATGTAACTACACGACCCTACCAAGAACTCAAAAATTTATACAAGTAGAAGTGTATCTCAGTAAAAAAAAAAAAAAAAAAAAAAAAAAAACTTTGAAAAAGGTATTGATTAGAGTTTTAAGTGACAGTCATGTGATCTTGGAACAGTTTGATCATATCAAGCCATAAGTGGATGAGTGAATTTGAACGGGTATAAGCAGAGGCATGTTACTGCTAATCTAGTTGTCTAAACTGAACAGTATCATGACTCGATTGCAACAAGGAAGTCATATGATTTTCCTAGAAGAACTGCTTTGTTTCCACCATGAACAATCATGTCAAACAGATAGGCAGGCCGATAACATACGGAACCCAAAATCAGTTTGGACGAAAAAAATAAAAATGGATATACTCTTAAAAAAATAGATCCAAACAAGTGGAGGTCGAAGTCGTGGGTCTAAGTCTTATCTGATGGTGTGCCTTTTCAGATATTGAGCAAGAGATGCTGTCGAGGAAGATGGGGAACAACAATTCTTTTATAGTATTTGAGTCGGCAGAGAAAAGAAATGCACGTGAGCTGTGTCGGTGCACATAAACAGTGACATCCAATCTAACGTAATGTCTCGATGTGTGTTTATATATATATACATATAAAGAGCGAGGGGCCTCTGAGTTCAAGGGTGGAGCAGCCATGGGAGGAGAGTTCAAGCATTTGGTGCTCGTAAAGTTTAAGGAAGGAGCGGCGGTAGAAGAGATTCTCAAAGGCATGGAGAATCTCGTCTCTGAAGTCGAAGCTGTCAAATCCTTTGAGTGGTAATCTTCCCCACCTTTGTTAAAATATTAAAATTTCAAAGCTATTCTTTGGGTATTGGTTTCTTCAGTTTTGTTGGATGCTTTTTAGCTTGGTGTGAACCCAAGAGTGAAGCGAAGGGAGGGATAATGGCACCTCTTAGTACTCAGATTAAAATACTACCCCAAAAAAAAAACAAAAAAAGATTCTAAGGCTCTCTCTAACTTTTCACCTACATTTCTAAAATGGAAATATTATATATAAAAATGTTACAAACCTCCGCTCTTGTTGGACCCAAAGTTTTAAGTATTTCTATGGTTGGGATGGACAATCTTATGACATGATGTAGAATGTTTTATTTTATGTAATTTTGTGATAATTTTATAATTTAGTTTCAAGATGTGTTAAAATTAATCAGAGGGTAAACATGATTTTTTTTCACATAATTTATAGTGGAAGGAAGAAGAAAGATGAATGTTTTAAGGTGAAAACAGGGGGCAGGAAATAGAGGGACCAGAGATGCTTACACAGGGCTTCACGCACGCCTTCTTGATGACATTCGAGAACAAGGAAGCTCACGCTGCGTTTGTCGGGCATCCCAAGCATGTTGAATTCTCTGCAACTTTCTCGGCAGCCATTGAAAAGATTGTGCTGCTTGATTTCCCGGCTATTCGTACCAAGCCAGCTCCAACAGCTTGAATATCAGTCACTGGCTCTCTGTGTTGGATATGTAAAATATCTTCACGATGAGTATTTAAAATGGTACTACTGTTTGTTTTTCGGCAAAATGATCCCTTTTTTTTTTTTTTTTTTTTTTTTTCATAATTTAAACTTGCTGCATTAGGATAGATGTGTACCGTTGGATCCATGTTTTGTGATTGGATCGCCGCACACAGCACGAGCAGAGACGTCAATCTCTACCCATCGATGAACTTGAAAGCCATCTTTTCCTGTTTAAAAAAATTGCCATTTTCAGCGCGTAAAATTGTCGAACTTGAGAATACCGACACGGAAATTGATAGCATCGGACATACCCATTTCTCGGCTTGATAGATCACCCAAGAACCTAGCCCAATTAGATGCAAATGGTAGGAGAAACCTGTGGTCCAAGTAGACAGCCCAACTAGATAAAAATATTGTTAGACGATACATGGCCCAGGTAATTAGGCTAGCTCAACCATTTACTATATAACTTCTGATGTTTATAATAACCGAACCAAAATGTACAACACAAATACAATTCGAACAAAAATATTAAAATATAATATTTAACTGACAACTTATAAAACAACGAACTTGATCATAGACTGTTTACTCTCTTTATCTTCAACAGCTCTTTGTGATAGCTTCAAGATTCTGTCTCAAACAAACCCAAGGTTTTCTTGCATATGGCAATTTCAAACATCAACATGCTGTTCGGGCGAATTCTATCGAAGTTGAGTTCCTTTAGGTGTTTTCTGTCCATCACCTACATCAATTTTTTTTTTCTTCAAATGTAATTTGTCACTGGTATAAGAAAAAAAAATGAGGAGAGAATTTTTTCTATCATTGAACACGGACTGTGTTCGATAGTAGTTTTTTATAATAAACTTCTTACCCAACAACAGAAAGAGAACAGAATGAAAATATGATCGTTCTGAAACAATCTTTGGCTTCTATAGAGAGGCCACATTCAAAAGCCAGCGTAAGAATGACAGCTGTGTGTCCTAACTATGTTATCTTTTCTTTGAATCAAAGAGTATTTTAGGTATACTGCACAAGTGAATTTTAGATTTCTGCGTTTACCGTTAAAACTCTTCATCGTCCACGGTAGGTCTAGTTATAGGAATTGACCATCTCCCCAGATGAGCAGTGTAATTAATGCATCGGATAACACCTCTGCTACTAGGTCCATCAGGGAAGTCAAGCACACTAATGCTTCCGGCATCCAGATGAAATGATCCAATCCAATCTTTTGTGAGATTTAGGCACTGCCCCACCAATCCTAAAAGAATGGCAGGATGGCCAACCACAACAATAATCTTTTCCGGCTCCTTTTCATCATTCATCTCATTCAACAGAGACTTCCAGGCTTCACCACTCTGATTCCACACTTCTGTAATCACCCCACCGTTCAATTTGTTTAACCAGCCAGGTTCAAAGACATTGGTGTCGCCTATATCCTACAGAATGAAGAGCATAGAATGTTAGAATGGAAATTTTATTGGATTGAACAGGAAAAGTAAAGTTATAAGTTTGAAGGTTGATCTATGGCGTATTCAAGGAAATCAATATACCCCTTTTAAAGTCATCCGATTCATAAGTAAAAATTCCCTCTGTCGGGTTAAACCCAAACGAGATAACTGAAACGTTGGGATGTTCCAATTTGTTTCAATAAGCAACTTATTCATCTACTTATACTAAGGTAAATAAGCAACTTTTTCATCAACCTAATCATGGCATGTCCACAACCTTGAAGATATTACTTTTATTCTAAAATTCGACGGCCAGACATCTTGCCTGCTTGAAATGATCAGGAATACTGTCCACATCAAGTTTATTCGTCTGTTTCATCTCCACATAGCGAGGCACACAATCAGCACCCAAGCAATCAGCAGCTTCTTGTACCTACAACCAATAAGCCATGTCTGATAAAAAGAGACTTTTTACCTTCTCAAGAGAACTTAGAGTTTCTAAGCTTTTCTTTAACGCATCCAATCTTTTTTACATAGGTCTCCATAAGCTAGATTGAATTAGGTTGCATCAAAACAATTAATGATGCTCATGTATACAAGAGTTTCATTGCTTTTAAATTGTCAGTTGATAAGAAAAGTTGACCAGGGTTTTAAGAATAAACCCAAGAATTCATGGGGATAGAAAATTCAAAGAAGAAGAAGAACATTTGAAGAGTATGTTGCCACAGTAATTAATAAATAATTACTCCAGGATTTGTACTATGGTGCTCCTAATGCATACTTCAGCTTAATCCAACCAAAATATTCTTGAAGGATATCCTGTTCAACGGGGAGGAGACAACTTAACTCCACTTTCAATATAAAATAGTGGAAAACTAAAATGTCAAGGGAGTAAGAAGAATAGGTCGTAATCTAATGAGAGGTCCAGTTTCTACGTTTTTTCATCTATTTGGTCCTATTCACTGTCTAAAAGGTCTCGCACCTTCCTGTTCGGTGTACTCATATAATGTTAAATGCGTCTGATAGGAATGCCATTAGAGAAGAATATTGTTAGAGTAGAAAGCTTATTTTGGTAATTATATAGGAAGTTTGTTATGGAATTTGGTTATAAATAGACGGGTAGAAACGGAGGAAGTTAGGCAATTGTTTAGTGGTTTAGGCTCGAGTGACATCTCAAGAAATGGAAAGTTCCAAGTAACTCGAATATTTGGGATCTATCGGCGTCATAGTTCTGATGTGGCATTGTTCAAACTGTCTGCAACCTCCAAGGAAAATGAAGAAAGGAAGAAATGAGAAAACATTGGTAAAATGTGGTGATTCAGAAACCGTGAAAGACATATAAGCAGGAACCATGAATGATAATAAAAGCATACTCTGGAAACTGCTACAGCTGTCTCTACACAAGCTTTCTTGGGGCTGCTTATTACAGCGCTCACTTTTAGATCAAGAAGGAGTTCTGCAACTTTCTGGGACTGTCGTGCATCCAGAAAAAACAATAATATGAGTTCCAAAACTATCTAGGGTAATTGTATGGATGCTCTACCTGTATAGTCCCAAGAACGTTCATTGGCTTATCCTCCAGGAAGGAAGAACTGGCCTGCAAGATTGTGACAGCGAGACAATATTTCACGTTCCATCATTTAATTTCAACATTTCGAATTAACTATGCTATGTAGTGAACCTACACTTGGCAAACACAATCTATAAGGTGAAAAGTGAAAACACAGTGCCGTCAGTAAAGTACCATACCCTATTATCCTCGGAAACTCCATGGCAAACAAGTATGATCCTTTTTGTTGTTTTTCTGCCTCCAGAACTACTGGAAGCTACAGGTGAGTTTGGGGTCTGCATCAATGAAAAGATCATGGCCCCTTAAATAAGCTAGTTTACAATTGATTAAACTTAAGGCCAAGAAAGCAGACAACAGCTATTGTATGGTGAAGACGTTTCCAGATAGTTGTAAATAAATAATCTTGGAAAACAATTTTAAGCAGTTTGAACTCGCTCAATATAGTTGGAAGCAGAGGAATGCCACACAACAACAAAATAATATAATCTACAAATTATTAGTTGTTGGCCTAGAAATAAACTACTGCCAAAAAAAGATATGGAAAATAATGCAAATAAAGCGTCGTTAAGGAATATTTAAATGAGTAAAAACGAAGACTGAGAAAATAATAAGAAAATAGCAAGTTCAACATTTTTTATAACATACATAATTGATATACCTGATTTAAACGGTTTAAACAAATAATTGGAGATCCACCCTCAGGTTGGGGAGTAAAATCAAGAACGCTAACACCACAGTTGCTCTGAAGTAAAACCCTGAAGTACTCAGCTCCCAGTCCTGATTTAAGTAATAGTTACACTGAACACATTCAAGTTGTTAATGAAAAAATAAATTTGAATTTTCGGAAAGATGATCGAATACCAATAGCTGTGGCAACAAGAGCCTGATTGACAGCATTGTGAGCAACCACTAGGACAGATCTGCTCTCGTGAGCAAGAATTCTATTCCAACAATTTCGAGCACGCGTCCATAACTCCCTCACTGGATAGTGGTCATCAATGTTAAAATTTGCAGCATCTACCTGCCATTGATGATAAGCGGCACCAAATTTTTCCTTCCCTTCGTGCTTGAGTAGACCCTGAGTCCACCCAACCGCAGCAATCATGACAAGAGTGAGGAGAACATCGATAAGATTAACTATCAACTTTAGTCTAATCAATCCATCAAATGAAAAATTAAAAGGAAAACCTCCCTTTGAAAGGTTGTGACACGGAACTTACTTGAAATGAATATAAATCAATTTCCCTTAGTTCAGAATCTGTAAGTATCACCTCCTCACGATCGCCCCATATGATTTCCGCAGTCCTCTTTGATCGCACTAGGGGGCTGGAAGCGTAATTCATCTCCGTTAAGCAAAACAATGAGTTAAAATTGCAACAATTTTCCTTAATGAAAAACATCCATTAGTGTCCATAATCAACCGTATCTGATCGCTATCGAGAAATTCCAGGTCTAGACAACGCCAAATTTTAGGTAATGAACCAATATAAGGTAAATTCATGCAGCAGACTCAAACATGTGCTGAACAAAATATGTTTCGATATCGACGAAATCACTTCCGAAAGTCGCCACTGCTTGATAATGAATCGAAATAGAATTAAAAAGACAGGAAACCTGCTGAAGCAGACATCAAATGCATCGTCAAAGAGCATTTGGCGAGAGGTCTCTGCCTGAGCTTCCCCTTTCTTAGTGAGAACAGAGAAATTGGAGCTTCCTTGAATTCTACCTTCCGCATTCCACGTGCTCTGTCCATGCCTTACCAGAACCACTCTCTTTGCAGTCTTAATAGGAGGCAGCGGAACCGAAGCGTAGAGCTGCGAACTGAGGTCTTTGCGGTCAGCCGATGATTCTGAAAACTTCTCGACCTCCTGGAGACTGGAACACGATCGGACAGTGAAGGAACTAGTCAGAATTGTGGGCGGAAATCTGCCGGAGCTTCTGTGGAGGAGGAGATGCGAGTGGTGGGCTGTAGGGGTCAGACTGAAAGACAACATTGGAGACGTTTTCTGCGCGGTGTTATTTCGCGCTACTCCTTTCTCTGTTTCTTTCTTCTTCTTCAACTAATCAGTTCACTATATTTTGTATGGCTGTGAATATTTTCGCCATCCATAAATCCCAAGTCACTGTTCTTGATACACTTTGAGAAAAAAAAAAAAAAAAAAAAAAATCAAACAATCTAATCTTAAGACTAAGCATCCTTTATTAGAGTGTAAAAGCGAACAATATCTACTAGTAGTAAATTACTATAGGTACAAACAATATTAGAACTAAACATCGAGTTGCACAGCCAAACAATAGTTTGTACATGCATCAATATCAATATAATGTTATTGAAAGATGATTAATTGTTCAACCATTTATAATTGATTAACCCAAATTTAGATAAGCCAAATCAATTGTTTTCAGGCTGAACCAAGTTTACTATTTTTATAATAATTATTTTTACAAAATTTATTGGGCCTGCTGGAAGTTAAGGCCCATTAAGTTTTGTGTAAATTTAAGTGGTACTATTTCAAGTTATGATGTAGTACTTTATATTGTTTGGAAAGTTTTTTTTTTCATAAAAGATATACATTAAATATTAATTTTAAACATATTTAGTTCAAAATAAGACAATTATAGTATTTATTTTAATGAATTATATTTATAAACTATCAAAATAGACAAAATTTAAGAGAAATGATATCAATTTGTTTTTTTTTTAAACATTGAAAAATCAAAATAAATAAATTGAAAACAAATTGAGCTAAAGAATAAAATTAATATATATATATATATAGAGAGAGAGAGAGAGAGAGAGAGAGAGAAGAAAAAGGAAGGACAAAAATAAAAGCAAGAAGAAGATGCTCTCAACATGAAGATCTTGAAAACCCAAGCTGAGGAGGGCATCTTAGGATGATCGGGCATCTCTAGATGTCTAAGATACCACAAAACAGTCTGTCCAAACAAACCATTTCGAAGAAAGGCAGTAGTTCATGTGACCCCAAGAAGAATATAGAATATAAAATAGTATAACAAATTTCCAGCTTTGCTACACAATTTAGGCCTAAAATATCCATTATAAAGTTAACATTTGTTCAATGTTTAATATAAATAGATTACGAACAAGGTTTGACATTTGTTTCCCATTTAGACGATTGGGAGAGAGATGATTTATGTTTCCTAGGACTTGAGACGCATGAAGTGAAGCCTAACAAGACAACTTTTGATTTTTAATACGCTACCATTCATCATTATCTCCATCTTCTCCACAAAAAGAGAGTAAAAAAGAGGGAATCGAGAAGAACACATAATTAAAATGAAACCCACCTTCTGAAATCAGTTCTGCGCTCTTACCCTGCACTGTACAGTCGCCATTAATGGTGGATCCTCTGTCAGTCTTCTCGTGTCCTCTGCAGTTTCAGCTTCTGCCATGTTTGCAGAAGCAATTTCAGCAGCAACCAGAAGAAAAGCAACAATAACACTTTGCATTATGTTTATAATTACTTGGTGGTTGTGGACCTGCGGCTATATACATAATCCACAGGTGGGCAAATTACTTGTTGCTAATGAAGATGTAAAAGATTATCAATGTTTACTGATCTACGTGCGATACCTCGATCGCCGTTGTCTTCTTGAGACCTTGACCTTGCTCGACAATGGTTGGGATCGCCATGGCTCCAGAACTGAGTCTTTATAACGACATGGCAAGACCTGGCTTCTTCCTCTCTTTGACCTCACCAGTGGAGACCTGTCGTCGATATCTCTCACTAAATTCATCACCATCCAATTTCCTTCGAGCTTCCTCTTTGGCTCGCTTGAATGCGATTCAGAAATTACTTTCTCGAGTTGACTCGGATCTTTGATGTCTAACTCGCTGTTAGACTCATTTTCTTCTTGAGTTGACTCAGTGTCGAATTCGTTCTCACCAATGTCTCCAAATATCAGTCTCGCCGCTTCGATGAGCAAACCTAGACAATCGCCACCGCTCTGGCATTTCGCTCCTCTAAACGGCACTGTTTCGGCTTTCATATCGTCGCTTCGATCAACGGAACTCCCCGTGGGTTTAAGCTCTTTACCTTCTTCTTCTTCGACTGTCTTTTCGCTTTTGTTTTCATCTAATCTGATGTTTTCAGCATCGCCTCTTTGAGTGTGAAATTCGGCGATCTGCGAACGTTCTGGAATTTCCATCGCGTGTTCTTCGACTTCATATTTCTCAGTCTCAGCGACAGGGGATTCAGAGCATTTCGCGTTCTCGCCATCGCCGACCGAGCACTTCTCTGTTGCGGAACCAGTAACAGGCACCGCGTCTACCGAACCACTTCCACCGCCGCCTTCGCGATTCTCCACAAAAGCCACTGATTCCTGGTCTTCTTCCTCCGTAAACGCGCCAAATCTCAGATTAAAATCAGTACGAAACCCTCCTCCACCGCTTACGTTCCTATTGAGGTCTAATTTTCCGATTTGCAAATCCGCGCACGATTCTTGGCGAGGAACAGACGAAATTATGTACAAAATCTTTTGAAGGCACATTTGAGCTTTAGAACATTCACGAGGAATATAATGACCTGTGCGAGAATAGCCTACCTGATTCGAACGGTTACAGAGGGGACTTGAATTCATGTTCAGAGTTTTACAGGGATACAACTTCCGATCAGCCGCTTCGTCTCCTTCTTCCAAAAGCATGATAAAACAGACCTTCCGGGAGATTCAAGAGAACTTGAAAGAAAACGGCGCGGAGAGAGCGAGAAAGGGAAGCCAACGGCGAATCATTCAAGCCAACCCGAGCATTCCTTCGAATATGTACCTCTTTCTAAAACTAAAAGGCTAGTTTTCCAAAATCTTTATTAAAAAAAAGAAAATAGTTTTCTATTAAACTTTAATAATGTTTTAAACAAAACCATTGAAATATTTTAATTAATATATTGATAAAAGTTAAACATTTAAATATTATCTATTTCAAAATAATAATTAATGAGGGACTTTGAAATTTAGTTAAACATTTTTTCGAGTCAGATAAATGGGGTTTGAGAATATATTTGCTGTCTTCGTCCCCACCTAATTCCCCACTCATCCGACTCATGTAAATATATTTTCAACTCATATTAAAAAATATATATACCCTTTTAACTATATTTAAAATAAAATAATTAATTATTATGGTGTTATGAAAGTACATGTGTTGTTAATTTAGGGAATGATCATGAGTGTTTGGGAAAGTTGAAAGTAAAGCTACGCGTTCTGCTCAAAATGCACAATATCTGGATTAGGCTTGTTGGGAAGCTCAAAGTAAAGTTACAAGAATTTAGGCTCGAAATTGACAATATGGAGAGGTGGTCTGAGGGAGTTGGGTGAAGGAGACAAGGGATGGGCGGTGGCACCCTGATTTTGGCGCTTGTCTGGGTCTGGGGCGTCCGATGGTAGAAGCTTGGGGGGTCCATCATCCAATCACAATCCTATCTTAGTTTCCCAATTGTCGGTTTTAAATTCCATTTCATACTTAATATTTACAAATAAAATACTTTTAATGGGTGCTTTAAAGGATTTTAAGACACGTTTAAAGAATAATTTGATGGGACATTAAAAAAAGAGGCATTACAGTTGCTTTTTGTTTAAATGGTGAGTCGATGAGTTATTCCTACCCATTACGCAAATATTTATTTTCATTCAAATTTATTAATGGGGAGAGATTTGTAATTTTCTTCCCTTTTTTTTATTTCTTCCTAAATTTAGTGACTCATTTAAATCAAATATAATGATTAGTGTTTAAATCAATTAAATGTTTTGAGTTAATTGACTAATTAAATTTAAAATATTAATTGCACTTCTCATTTTATATAGTTATATATATATAAAATAAGCCGACCAAGATGAGAACATGAAATATACTCTCGTCCCTAGTTCCACTCCTTCATTCATTTCTCGTTTGAACAGGAACTATCGGTTCGAGGCGGATAAAGTGGACATCTTTAACAATTGGGTCTAGAACAAATAAGCCCACAAGTTTATTAAATGGGCCGAAAGCCCAAATACAAAAGTCAGGTGAAATTCAAATGGTTTGGTCCGAAAGCCATTAAAGAGCTGGGCCAAAGGAGCCGAAGCGGCCCAAAATGGTATGTAAGCCTAGGAAGCCCTAACCCCTCCCCTAATTTGAGATTGCCCTTAGTTTAGGGCCAGTTCTCTCAAAAGATACATTTTTAAATTTCAGTAGCTAATTATGTTTTTTAAATTTTATTTTATTAAAATTAATGAGCTTAAAAATATTTCCATCTTGACAATTAAATGAACTGATAAAACAAAGTAAAACCTAAACTATGGTCAAACAAATCTATCTATAAGGCGAGAGGGTACGTGCTCCTCCAGCCCCAAGCCTCTGCTACTGAAGATCGAGTCTTTTGTATACCGAGGTCCTCTAGGTACCCAATGTGGTCGATCCGAACCCAATTGATGATTAAGCTTGAAAATGGAATGGTAAAATCTAGTTTCCGAAGTCTTTTGAGCACTCAACACAAAGCCACCGACCTTACCACTTTGTGTGTAATTGGAAGTGTAGAGCTAAAGATAATGGCATGCAATTATGGGAACAACCGTCGGCAAATTTGATAATTATTCCATCCTTAACTTTAGTCAAATTCATGCATCGTTCCTTGTCATTTGGGCAGAAAAAACATTGCCCCTAACAAAACAAAGAGTTGGTGGCTATGTTCCCACCAAAAGGACACCAACCCTTGACTCTATGCAACTAGTTTGAGCAGTTACGGATGTTTTTCGTCAAGCAGTAGTCACACATTAACTAATTACGAGGAACGTCATAAGTTTATAAGAAAATAACATTATTTTCACTGGTCCGAGGCTGAGAGTTTGTAGAAGTTCGTAATTTCTAACAGCTTCTAGTACGACAGATAAAGCTTGACATATAACCCACATGAGCGAATGACGGTAATTAATTATTAATTTTTAGTTTTTTATTTAAATAATAGTTTGAAGACATGATTAAGTATTATCATAATTTAAATTTCCAAAGGAAGTTATAAGGTGAAGAGAGTTTAGATATTTATTTAATTATTAATTATATTTGAAAAAAAAAAAGGTGAATAATGAAGTGTTGACTGAGACAAAATGATTGAGAGGACCAGATCTAAGAGCATGACACGTGTCCGTTTCTTCACCGACTTTCGTATGGTTCTTTGACATTTTTGACCGCCACAAAAGATCTCCAATTTCTTCTCCTTCTTCTCTTCTTCTTCCCACACTTGCACCGAAAGCAAACCCCTTCGCTGCTTCATATTTTCTTAAATTTTAATTTATGATATTTTTATAAGATATTTTTATAAATCATAATCTTGATAGGAATACTAAAATGAACTAAAACGGGAAGTACAAAACTCAAGTAACGAGCCAACAAGAGAGTTAGGGTGTTGAAACAATAACTAAAAACCAACTTTCACGCGCTGTCCCCTCTCCTCTAACATAGAAAGAGATTCTGGTTAGAGAGAAGTGTTTCACGCACATGATATCCGACGGTTAAAATTTAGAGCACATTTGAAAAAATGACTTTAAAAGTGTTGAAGGACACGTTTTGGTATATTCAAGAACTAAAAAGTCAGTCCACAGTGGGAGCAGAGCGGAAGGAAGAAAGATGTATTTACTTTAAGAACAAGACTCAAATCCAAAAATGGTAGCAAATATTTCCAAAACGTGGAAGACACTAAGAACAACAATTGAAAGGAAGTGTTTATTATTGGCTCAAAATCTCGTACTTTTATCCTTTTAATGGTGCCATGGTTTGAAGTTTAAGCTAAAGAAACCAGAGAGAGGGACCATGGAAGATGCTGGTTGGATTCGTGGGGCCAAGCATGGCCATGGGTTCAAAGGCAGAGAGTTCCGGTTCAAAAGAACCTCTTCCTCTTCTCCTCCTATTTATAAACCCATCCTCTCTTCACTTTCTTCTTCATCTCTCAATCAATCCCCCAAACCCCACGTGAACTCTCCAATCCAACTCAAGCTATGGATGAAGGTAAAGATACCGATCATGATCATTATCGCCGGCGACAAGGGAAGCCACTGCGGCCTTTTAACAACATCCCTGACCCTCAAAATCATCACCCAATTTCTCATCCTTCATTTCCTTTTAACAACCCAGGCTCTGTTTCTCATGCTTCCTCTTCTTCTGCAACACCTCTCTTTCCGTTTCCTTTCCAACCATCCCAATTCCCCCATCAATCCAAAACAGAGCTTGTAGAGCCTGTAGCGCCTGTGGTTCATCACCGCCCATCAGTCCGGCCGCAATTGGCGCCGATCGCTTCTACCCAACATGGATTTGGCTTTGGTTACCCACCCTACTTCATGGGGGAGTTTGCATCGTTTCAACAGCAACAACAACAACATCAGCAATTTCTTCAGCAATGGAATGAGTCTCTTAATTTAAACACAAGGGCAGCAGGGATTAGACCTCAAGTGCGGGCTTTAAATACCACGAAGCTATACAGAGGAGTGAGGCAGAGACATTGGGGGAAATGGGTAGCCGAGATTCGTCTTCCTCAAAACAGGAATCGTCTCTGGCTTGGTACATTCGACACTGCAGAAGACGCTGCCTTGGCCTACGATCGGGAGGCTTTCAAGTTGAGAGGAGCGAATGCAAGGCTTAATTTTCCAGAACTATTTCTAAATAAAGATAATAAAGAAGAAGAAGAAGAAGAGGCCTCGCAGGCTCCTCAACAGGATGTTGACAATGACATAGAATTAGAGTCCAATAATGGGGCTGTGACAGAGGACAACGTACAAGAGGCAGAGGGTGTTTCAAACTCACAGGAAATGGTTTGGAGAGAAATAGCAGAGGCTTGGTTAAACGCGATGCCAGCCGGTTGGGGCCCTGGTAGCCCTGTGTGGGACGATTTGGACACCACCAATAATCTGCTGCTGCAGCCACAGCCTTCATATGGCTCTGATCTTCAGAGACCCTCAGTTTCACCTTCTTCCTCATCCTGCCCCATGAAGCCCTTCTTTCAAAAGGATGAAGATTAAACCAAAAAGGCTGCCTTTTGCGCCAAGTCTTGTGGGGAGAGCATCAAATCAGTGCAGGCAGTGCACTCGTGGGCCAGTTCTTTTTCTTGGTTCCTATTGTTAGTATCAGGCACGAGATTCTAGAGACTATCACTATCACCCACAAGCATGTTCTGGTTTAGATTTTTTTTTTTTTTTTTTTTTTTTTTTTTTTTTTTTTTTTTTTTTTTTTTTTTTTTTTTTTTTTTTTTTTGTTCCATTGATCTTTTGGCGTTTGCTTTATGTTCTGCGGTCTGTTTTCCACTGCATTGCTCTGTTTAATTTCAGCACAGGCCAGCGAGCAGGAGACAGTTTGGTGATCTCCTCTTCATTGGGTCCATCATCCATCAGGGGCTCTGTTTTTCGGCCAAGAGGATGGCATGGAAGCACATTCTATTTTCATATTTGACACCAACTTTTAGCTTCCCACCATTACTGAAATGTAATAATTATTACATTATATATATATATATATATATATATATATATAATTTCTTTCTATGTACACAGATTTTGCTCCATCAACAGCCAATATGATAAGTTTAAATGCACCCAGAACTAAAAACTAAAACTAAGATAATGTCCAAGCACAGCAAAAAGCTTCAAAATTATACTTAAATTAAGAAACCCTTCAAAATTACGTTTCATTATCCTGCAATTTAGTCCTCACTGTTATTGAATATTACAATTACCTGATTATGAACTTGGATGACATAATATGACCAAACTTTAGTGGAGAAAAAAGTAATCCAAGAGGGGAAATTTCTTGTATATTATATGAGAAATGGGTAGAAACAAGAATAAGGTAAGAACACAAAGAAAGAAAAAAAAAAGATCAATAACAAAAACAATTGTAATAGTTCAAGCTTATAGCTAGTAGATATTATTCGTTTTTGCTCGTTACGTATCGTCCTTAGCCTCACAATTTTAAAATGCATCTTTTAAAACCGTGAGGCCAACGGCAATAAGTAACGGACCAAAGCGAATAATATTTGTGGTGGACTAAAGCTGTTACAAATGGTATCAAAGCTAGGTTTCATCGTTGAGTTACAGCAATAATTTCCCAAATTCCAAATCAACAAGAAAGCAAAGCAAAACAAAAAAAAAAAAAACAGAGAGAGAGAGAGTAAGAATGTTTACGAGAAAGAATGGACCCCAGCAGCCGGCCTAGAGGGTAAAGTGATGTACATTTCATTTCTTATCTGCGACGCCAAGATAAGAAAAGAATCGTCCTGGCTGATTACCAAAACACATGAGAGATCGGCAGTGATAATAATGAATGCAGTGTGCAGCTCCAAATAAAGGACCGAAAGTGTTACCCACATTTCATATATAACGTAGATAAATTAACCTCCATCATTTCTAATCCCAGTTAATTACCTTCTAACCAAAGCCAATAGTGATTTTAACCGTGCACCACACACAATTATTTAATATCATTACCACACTCCATTTTTCCTTTCTATAATGATTTATTTTGTTGAGGATGGTTGGGAGGAAGTTCCACGTTTGGCTAATTAAGAGAATGATCCTGAGTTTATGAGTAAGGAATACATCTTAATTGGTATGAGGTCTTTTGAAAAAACCAAAAGCAAAACTATGAGCGTTCATGCTCAAAATAGACAATATCATAACAGCGTGTATAATATGGAAGATAAGGTAATATTGTTGCCCATTCCATTATAGGCCCAACATGCACAGGTTGGATCCAACCTTAGCTAGCTGGACCTCCACATAAATAGCCCATACTTACTGGAATGGTTTAGACGATGTATATCAAAAGGGGATTCCAGTGACGAACCTGATTGGACCAGAGAGGCGAACGTGGCAAGCAGCAGGAGCAATCTCGATAAGAAAACAGACACCATCTTTGCAGCAGGAGCAATCTTGATAAGGAGCAATCTTTGCCTGCCATGGCTCTACAAGCAGCCTCTTTTTCTCCCACGATTTCCATCCACAAAGAGGTGTATGCAGCTGGTACTGTTGTTCTGAAGAATACTGGACTTTCAGGACTTCCATTTTCAGAACATTTTGAAGTTAAATCCAAATCTCTCAGGTTGAGGAGAAATAAGGTAAATATGCCCATTTTTCAATTTTCTGGTTAGACTTTGATAGTGGAAATGTTTGCAATATAAATTAGCTATCCATGAACATGTAGCAAGGAAGATTACCTGATGGAGCCATTAGAGCTCAGACTGCAACAATTTCAGAAATCAACCAGGCGCCTTCGGAAGGAAACAAGACCTTGAGGAAAGGAAATGTTATCATTACGGGAGCTTCCTCGGGACTGGGTCTAGCCACGGCCAAGGCTCTAGCTGAAACAGGAAAATGGCATGTAATTATGGCATGCAGGAACTTCCTTAAAGCTCAAATGGCAGCAAAATCAGCAGGCATAGCCAAAGAAAACTATACTGTTATGCATTTAGACCTTGCCTCACTTGACAGTGTAAGGCAATTTGTGGATAGCTTCCGCAGGTCGGGTATGCCTCTTGATGTGCTTGTATGCAATGCTGCTGTCTACTTGCCAACAGCAAAGGAGCCAAGTTTCACCGCTGAAGGCTTTGAACTCAGTGTTGGGACTAATCACCTTGGTCACTTCCTCCTCACACGCCTGCTGCTAGATGACATAAAGCAATCAGATTATACATCCAAGCGTGTTATAATTGTAGGCTCCATCACGGGTACTAATTGAGAGCATTAATTTTGAGTTCTAGAACAAGAGAACGAATGATTTTCTAAGCAACTTTTTTAAGTTTGGTTCCAGGAAACACAAACACATTGGCTGGGAATGTGCCCCCAAAAGCAAACCTGGGTGATCTGAGAGGGCTAGCAAGCGGTTTGAATGGCCTGAACAGCTCGACCATGATAGATGGAGGAGATTTTGATGGAGCAAAGGCCTACAAGGATAGCAAAGTATGCAACATGCTCACCATGCAAGAGCTCCACAGGAGATATCATGAAGAAACGGGAATAACTTTTGCTTCCCTCTACCCTGGCTGCATTGCCACGACAGGGTTGTTTAGAGAGCACATTCCTCTGTTTAGAATTTTATTTCCACCCTTCCAGATGTACATCACCAAGGGCTATGTATCTGAAGAAGAAGCCGGGAAACGACTTGCACAGGTCAGCCATGTCCTGAAAAACTAAACTACTAACAAATTAACTAGTTATTAAGATAAAAGGGCAATTGAATCTTTGACTTCAGGTTGTATGTGATTCAAGCCTGGAACAATCAGGTGTATATTGGAGCTGGAACAAGAACTCAGCCTCGTTCCAAAACCAGCTATCCCAAGAAGCCAGTGACGAAGAAAAGGCCCGTAAGCTGTGGGAGATCAGTGAGAAGCTTGTTGGATTGGCTTAAATGCACCAATCTCAAGCATATAAGCTAGAATTTGACTCAAGAACTTTTGAGTAATCCAGAAACATCTGCTTGTGAAACTGCAAAGAAACCCTTAAACTTTGTTTGCGAAAGTTTTAATGAATTTGTTGTAAGCGATAGCCAGTTTTCAGCAGATATGGTTCTAGTAGAAAGGTTAGCAGAAACGCAGATTCCTTATTCATGGTGGAAATTTGATTCATTAGAGAAATAATTGAAAGAAGTTCCGATCTATCATAAACTATAAATTGCAGTCATTGAGTAAATAGCTCGATAACAGAACCCAGGTTTCTTCTTACAAATCATATACGCCTTAGCTACCTTTTTCAAGATCATACATCGCCATGTTTGGGTTCTGCAGCAGTACATCGAGTGGAATATGAAGCAAAGAAAAAGATGGGAAATTTATTTATTTTACAAATCAAAATACTTACATCTCTCCTCAGAGATCATATCCTGGAAACTTGGCCATGGAGGGCTCGATCATGTCCAGAAAAAGATAAGCCATCCCTCCAACTCCTTCAAACAAAGAGTAGCGGCTATCGCCTCCATGCATTTCTCCTTCTGCAATCAGCCTGTGAGCTCTATCAAGCAGAAAACAAGCAAAGGCTTTGGCCTTGTACAAGTACTCCACCTTCCCCGTCAGTTGGTAGAGTGACAGAAACACATATGAATTCCCACTTACGCCATGACATATCCCAACTCGTTTAAGCAGCCCACGCCTCCACACTACCTCTCCTGCATCCGCAGCCGCTTGCACAAACTCTTCTTCTCCAAACACCTTTGCTGCTTTGACAAGCGTGAGGGCGACTCCAGGAGCACCATGACACCAATGCACGAGTATATCTCGGCCCCTGTCTTCTTCACTTGAAGGGTAGTTTCCATTGGGGAAACGGTTTCGAATCATGTACCTGTTGAGGATTGTTAAGAGGGAATCCACGTTGGCTAATTTAGTGGAAGATGAAGAGTTATAAGTGAGGAATACTATTTCCGTTAGTATGAGGCCCTTTGGAGAAACCTAAGCAAAGTGTACAATATCATACCACTACGAAGAGTCGTGATTTCTAATAATACCTAATAGTGCCTTTCACGTCTTGAATCTCATCCGGCTTCAGCTCCATGTCCATCAGGATATGCAGAATCCCTGCCAGTCCATGTGCACCACCCCAATACCTCTCGCCGTACCACTCAAACATCAATGGCGATGCTCCTCCCTTCGCCAGCGCCCTCCCACGCTGGATGATTTCCTCTACTATTGCCCTCTAAACAATTGTTTTGCAGAATTTCAAATGTGAAGAGTCATACATTATTGACTAAGATGAGCTCAGGTTGATCATGGAAGCTAATCTTACTTACCGTGTGAACCGACGCGACTGTTCCTTCGCCGATGTGTTTGTTTAGAAATAGACATGCCCACAAGAAGCCCACTTTCCCATATAACAACTCATCCGGGAGATTCCTTGGCAGCTTAATCTGTTACAATCCAGAAAACCCTTCAAATTAAAAGCTAGACATCAAGAACTTCAGCAGGGATAATTATTCTCTTTACCTCATTGAATTGGCCTAGATAGTAGCAGAGCAACTGCTCATCACCAGCGCGCCTTGCTGCCACAGCTCCAATAGCGCAGACACCCGCACGCCCACAAATGAAAGTCACATCCCTATCACCATTCCACAAAATAAAGAAGTCTGAAAACTATAGAGTGATAGTGTAACAACCGGCTTTCTTAGAAGATTTTTAAAACGCATTTGCTTGGTAAAGGTTTCTCTGTCCTTATAAATAATATTTCGTTCTCCTCTCCAACTGATGTGGGATCTCACAATCCATCCCCTCTTCAGGGCCCAACGCCTTCGCTAGCACTGTTCTTTTCTCTAATCGATGTGGGACCCTTAATCCACCACTTTGGGACCCAGCATCTTTACTGGCACACCGCCTCGTGTCCACACCTTCGAGGCTTAGCCTCCTCGCTAGCACATCGCCTCGCGTATAGCTTTGATACCATTCATAATAGCCCAAGCTTATTGCTAATAGATATTGTCCTCTTGAGCTTTTCCTTTAGGACTCTCCCTTGACATTTTTAAAACATGTATGCTGAGAAAAGGTTTCCACACCCTTCTAAAGAATGCTTCGTTCTCCTCTATCCGATATAGGATCTCATTAATACATGTTTTTGTTCATGGCATAAACAATTACAGCTGAGTCATCTTCTGGGAAACTAATATCTTCATATAAAAAATGAAAGTGAAAGGAGAAAGGAGAAAATGACAAATATTACGTGGACATGGAAGATGCTTGATCGCAGGCCTTAACAATTTGAGCACAGAGACTAAGATCAATGCGGTTGGCAGTGACCTCATGAGCTTTCAACAGCAAGAAAGCCGTTCCAAGAGCCCCAGAATAGAGAGTGAAGTCTCGCACTCGTTGCCCAGTTACTCCCCATGTCTCCAAAACTATCTGAAACATTAACACAAACACCTTGTGGGCATTAAAAAAAAAAACCACCCAAATTAAAGCGACACGCAAAACAACAAGAGGATTACAGCTTCTTTAAGGTCCAAAGCCGCCCGTTTTAAGCGCTCCGAGATAATTGGGTAAGGCATCGAGAGAATTGATTCTACAGCAGCTGCAGTTTCTGGTACGAAGTCGGGCATCGAATTTGGAAAGCACCGGTCTCCCATTTCCGCTTCAAGAACTTCACTTCACTGCCCGCTTAGTCAATCTTCTAAAAAGTAATTGTAAATAAAGAATTATTGTTTTGAAAGTAATTATATATAAAAAAAAATGTTAAAATTTAAATTATCCG
Organism: Cucurbita maxima; assembly: GCF_002738345.1. Lineage (NCBI taxonomy): Eukaryota > Viridiplantae > Streptophyta > Magnoliopsida > Cucurbitales > Cucurbitaceae > Cucurbita > Cucurbita maxima. Next base: position 5,424,266 of record NW_019272025.1, on the reverse strand, counting down.
TGTAAACGACGTTACTTTTTTAGATAAGTTCTTGGATTCTGCGAATATTTTCAAATGCCTAACACGTTTCGCTCGCAGATCGAAACAGTTTATGATTATGGCATTTTCCAGAATACTGTTTCTTGATTCGAACACCGCGTTCATCATCACCGCAAGAATTCCCTAACCTCAACAAACTCAGAAATCCAATCCCGATTCACAAGAATGGCTTCCTTCGACGCTTTCAGCAATGAAGAACACGAAGAACAGCGGCGCCATTCGCCTACAACGCCGCCCTTTGACGACGATGCCTACATGGCTTATGACTCTTCTCTTCCTTCCCACCGTTATTATTCTTCTACCACTTTCTCTACCGCCGACCAACTCCCTCATGAAGACGACGTCGTTTCCGATGTCCACAGCGCCGGAAACTCCACTAATCCTAATTTATCCGACGTTTACGACTTCGGAGTTTCGGATCCTAATCCGAGCTACGTATCTCCCTTTGATCATGTTGAGGCTGATGGAGAGCATTACAATGTTGCCGCCAGCCTTGGTGGTATTGACAATGGCGGTATTTTTGTCTCCGATGGACCCATTCTCCCCGACCCGAGCGAAATGCGAGAGGATGGCCATGCTCGACGCGAATGGCGACGGTGCGTTATTTACTAGCGTTAATGTTTATTCTTCTACAGAGAGAGATTGAATTGGTTTTAGATCTGTGGTTCTATCATTTTGGGGCCGAATCTGAAATGAAATCGTTTAGAAATTTTGAGGTTCTTCAAGTTGATGGTTTAACTTTTGAGCTTGAATCTGAAATGAAATCTCTGGAGATTTTCCTTTCTCTTCATAATGACATACAAAATTCACCCAATAGCCTAAGTTGTTTGCTTAACCGGTGGTTTAGATCTTCTTTGTTACTAAATTTCATCCTGCAGAGCTCTGTGTTAATGCAGCTCAAGCGTAATCTTATGGTTTATATAGGGTTTTCTTAGTTTTTACAACCATTATCATCTAGTTTGTGTTTATGTATACAAGTTTATTACTCATGATTCATGGAAGTGGGTGGAGTGTGAGACCCACCCCAATTGAAGAGAGGAACAAGTTTGAGGATGTTGGCTCTCCAAAGGGGTGGATGGTGAGATCCTTTACCGATTGGAGGGGGAACAAGTGCCAGACGTTGGCTCCCAAAGGGGTGGATTGCGAGATCCCATACCTATTCAAGAGGGGAACGAGCGTCAGCGAAGACGCTAGAACCCAAAAGAGGTGGATTGTGAGATCCCATATCGATTCGAGAGGAGAATGAGTGTCAACGAGGACGCTGGACCCCATAGGGGGTGGATTGTGAGATCTCACATTGGTGGGAGAGGGGAATGAAGCATTCTTTATAAAGATGTGAGAACCTCTCCTAGCAGACGCGTTTTAAAAACCTTGAGGGGAAGCTCGGAAGGAAAAGCCCAAAGAAAACAATATCTACTAGCGGTACGCGGGTCGTTACCGACTCTTTGTAAAGGTTTATGCTGTGATATTATTGTTTGAAAGTTCTGTCTTGTTGCACAGTCTGAATTGTTCATAGCTATAAAGTTTATGGTGCAGACAAAACCCCATAGATCTTGAGGAGAACGAGAAGAAAGAAAAGGAGATGAGAAATCAAATAATGAATGAAGTTGAAGAGTATAAAGCATCCTTTTATGAGAAAAGGAGGGTCAATTGTGAAACAAATAGAACTCACAATAGAGAAAGAGAGAAGGTAAAAGCCTCTGAAAGCATTTTGTGAATGTCTCCTTGCAGCTTTACCTAATAAACCAGGAAAAATTCCACAAAGAAGCTCACAAACATTACTGGAAAGCAATAGTAGAAATCATCCCACGAGAGGTACCTAATTTTGAGAAGAGAAGAGGAAAGAAAGATGCTGATAAGAATCCTTTAGTCGTGGTAGTTCAAGGTCCGAAACCTGGAAAACCGACCGATCTATCTCGAATGAGGCAGATTCTTTTGAAGTTGAGACAGACTCCTCCGCCTCATATGATGCCTCCTCCACCCGAACCGCCCAAAGATAGCAAGGATGGCAAAGATACGAAGTATGGGACGAAATCCGAAGGGAAGGATGTTGAGGACAAGGAAGCTCCTATGTCTCCTGCGAAAGATATGGATGCTAATGATACTCCTGATCGACCCGAAATAGAGGTCGAGGCTCCTACTACAACCGATGCCGAACGAACTGTTCAGTTGGTGTCAACTTCTGCAGAGTAAGAAATTATTAGCAGTTCATCTTATGGGTTCTCTGTTCATAGAAAAGTTAACAATACAGACTTGCAAAGTTGTAGAGCAGCAGTCCATGTTGTTATTTGATACGCATAACTACGGGAGGGAACATTCACGGGTAGCAATGATGGGGTTCAACCATCACCGGTGGTCTGACTGGTCAAGTTGTTGGGTCAGAAGCAACATGTAGAACTTGGATGGGATTATAGTCCAAAGCATTTTTAATTATATCATATCAGCAATCGATGTCTACAAGTAGGGAAACTGAATTTCATTCAGAATTGAGAAAGTCCACATCAATTAGGCAATGGAGTTTTCGAAATGGATGTTCGGGTATTGTACTGTCGTAGACGAACCACCAATCAGGATAGATACTAAAGAACTATCAAGATTGTTTTTGTCACGTCATTAAGTTTTTTAGCGTTTTGTGTCAATTTGCCTCGTGCTGCACGAACTTGAAAAATGGGTGCAAAATCTTCTATGAGATCCCACATGTGTTTTTTTTATAAGGATGTGGAAACCTTTCCCTTCCCTAGTTGACTGTGTTTTAAAATCATGAGATTGACAATGATACGTAATAGGCCAAAGTAGACAATATCTGTTAGCGGTGGGCTTGGACTGTTACAAATGATATTAGAGCCAAACATTGGACGGTATGCTAGTGTGCCAAGCAAAGACGTTGGTTCCCACTCAAAATAAAATATCTCTTATAAGAATGTGGAAACTTCTGCTTAAGACTGACTGGGGTCCATAATGGGGCATAAGTAGGCAATATCTGCTAGTGGTGGATTTAAGTGGTTATATCTTTGTTCTTTATCTACTACTTGGCTCTCAAAAGTGTTTACAAGGACCACTTGTTTTAAATCAACAATCAACTAGGAAAACAAGTTCCTGAGATCGAGCAGTATGCTTGTATTTAGATGATGAGAATTAATAATACACAACAACACCACACTCTCTCTCCACTTAGGAGAGGGCTATCAACATTCAATATTCAATATCCAACACACTCCACAACTAAACTAAACAAACAAAAGATACATTCATTGGATGCCATTTCGCACTCCAACGCGATCACTTTTTTCACTAAAGAAAACGGATAACGGCTACTTTTCCTGCCATGGAGTCTTCCCTTTAGGCATAAAACAAAAAGGAAGCTAATATGGGTTTGTGCATTATAATAAGGAACAAAAACTCCTCTTATCTCTTTGTTTATTAAGAGAAGAAATTAAGTCGGGAAGTGTAAGTGGCTTTGGGAGACCAATTCCTTGGGATTATATCCCTTGCTGAGAGGCTTCTTCCTGTGGACAACGTTGTTAATCTCACTGAGAATGGCCCCTTTAAAGGCCCTCCAATGATGCACCAATTTGCCCCCCACAGATGGTTCATATCCACCCACTCCCCCGACCCTGCCTGCCACAAAACATGCATTTCCTTTGGTTCAATATCATGTTTAGTCAGCCACAATTCTTTTATAATCATGTGGCTAAGTGCATGCTTTTTCTTCTAAAGATTCTTCCACTGGGATTCAACTTTCAACGTGTAATTAAGCACCACGCCCTCTAAAACACCCAGCTTTTCTATCTTTTTTTGTCTTCAATTATTGTGATTAAAGCAATGGAATATGCTTGAGAAAGGCCAAGAGGGTGTGTTTTACTTACTTCTTTGATTTGCATTGCGCCGATGTCGCCATCGCCGTCCTCGAATTCAACCAAGAGTGAGAGCCAGTAATCTGTCGACCCTTCATTGACATGGAACGCAATGTGCTTGCCTGGGTACTTACACGGCGTCCTACACATTTAGAACATCCAAAAATAAGCGACAAAATAGAAAAACAGATAAAAAATGAAACAGAGTTGGAACGAATTTGTACCGTCGGTAAATAACTGGGATTTCGCCTCGGTTCCTGAGTTGCCCACCTTCGCCGGTGATGGCCATGCGGCCGAAGGCGGCGCCGCTCAGATCGAAGTGGGTGTTGCCATTGGAACAATACCCACCGGGGCATTCGTCGGTGACGATTATAGTCACTGCTCGTCTAGAGCAAATGTTGTTGTCTAAACACTTTACTTTGTAACAAGCTCCACAACCTTCGCCATTTCTGAACAGAACTGGACTCACAGCCCCAACTCTGGCCTTTAGAGGCTTCACATCCACTAAATTACCATACCCACATGCTCCACCTGCGATTTCACAGCTCAGATCGCTTAATTTCTAGCAGCAATGAACTTCAAAATGGTGAAATTACGGTTGGTTTAAGTGATTGATGAGCTGGGTTTTTGTTAATTCAACCGCATATAATCAATTTTTTACCGAATTCACTCAATGACGGTAACTTCCAGGCAGTATTTCACAAAAACAGAGCCGACCCATGAATTTACAGACCCTAATAAGCCCAAAACGAAAAAAAAATGAAGTGTAGGGAAATGGAACCGCCGTACCGTCGCTACCGTCTCCCTCGGGACTTCCGTACCACGTGGCGGTGGCTGGAAGCCAATGTAGATCCGCCACATGGTGTTGGAGCTGAGCCGTCGCCGTGAACCACTCAAGCACAGCCGCAGCACAGAACAAAGCTCTAACGAGCCGAAAACCACGGCAGTGGAGGAGGAGATGCATTTGCGTCTGTATAGGCGGCGACACCGCTTTCTCAGCCGATAATGTCAGTTTCCGGCGAGCACAGTGACCGAAAAAAACAGTTGAGTGAGAGGATTGTGGATGGTGTGGCCGGCGGTGTTTGTTGGAGAGGAAGTATAAGAAGATGTTGCAGGTCAGACTGGAAGGGGGCCGTTAAGTAAATATAAAAAAGTATCAATTGTAATACCAATTGGACCACTGATTTTGACTTTAATTACAGAATGCCCCTCATGTGGGACCCTTCGACAGTTGAGGCGTTAATTTCGCATAATCGTACGGCGTCTAAGATTTTAGTCTTTTTCCACCGTTAGTTAGGCCACGTGCCCTACCATAATACTAAATTTATTAAAATCATATAATATATATACTCTTTTAACTCTGATTTTGTTTATTAAATATTTATAAAATTTTAAAATATACCAATAGAACTGCTAAATTCATTAAAATCATATAACATATAGTTAATATTCATGACGTGACAATATATTTTCAAAATTTATAAAAGGGTATATTAATACAAACTATTTTTTTTTGTTGGAAAAAAATATCTATAATAAACTATAACCTTAAGGATTAAATTTAATATTTAATATTTGTCTTTGGCTAGTTGTCTCAAAATTACTATTATCCTTTTCCAAATATGTCTCAAAACTACCCTTGCACTGCTTGGTGGGACCGTGTGCTAGCAAGAATGCTTACCATTTCATGCTAGCAAGCATTGAGTGGTGGGCCAGCCATTGGACTATGTGCTAGTGAGAATGCTGGCCCCAAAATTTATATTGTGTAGAAAGCTCTCCTTAATAAACGTGTAATGGGAAACCTTAGATAGAAAGTCTACGTATTTAAAAGAAACACGAGGACAAATAATCCAAAGAGTTTGCAAATAAATCCAATATCCATAACAAACTGGACCCACTTGGTTGGATGTTTGTAATCAATTCCTTCAATCTCCAAGGCCCCTCTTATCTGTCCCTTTTCACATGCAAATTCTCTCCCACTTTCATTTTTTCACCGACACTCATGTTAATCATGTCTATGCCTCTCATTCTAAGAGTTGTAGGCAAAGGAGATAAGGACGAGACGAGACTCAACCTGCAACATCCACATCGATTGGAGAGAAAAATAAAACATGTTTTTATAAAATGTGTGAAAAATTCTTCCTAATAGATATATTTTAAACTTGTGAGGTTGACGACGATACGTAATGGACTAAACCGGACGATATATGTTCGGTGGGTTTAGGCCGTTACAAATAGCATTAGAGCCAAGACACTGACTCCCAAGGGAATGGATTGTGAGAACCTACATTGGTTGGAGAGAGGAACGAAGTATTCCTTATAAGGTGTGAAACTTCTCCCTCGTAGACGCGTTTTAAATCGGTGAGGATGTGTGATGGATTCTGGGTCGTTACAAATGGTATCAGAGCTAGACACTAGACTATTTGTTAACGAGGAGGCTGTTCCCCAAAAGGGGTAGACACGAGACAGTGTGCCAGTAAGGACGCTGGCCCCAAATGGGTGGATTTGGCAAGGGTCCCACGTCAATAGGAGAAAGGAAAGAGTGTCAGCAAGGACGTTGGGCCCCGAAGAGGGTAGATTGTGATGTCCCACATTGATCGGGGAGGAGAACAAAATCTCATTTATAAGGGTGTGGAAACCTTCCCCTATCAGACGCGTTTTAAAGTTTTGAGGGGAATCCCGAAAGGGAATATTTGCTAGCCGTGGATATGGAGTCGTTACAAGACGACTTTTAGAGGAACCAAGATTTTCAAGGTAGGGTTTAAAAGCAAGGACTAAATTCGTTACAAGATCTTAGAAGATCTGAACAAATGACAGACTGACTACAGTGAATGGTAAGATCTGAAATTAACAATAATATAATCTGTTTTTGTTATTATTAAAGTCTATTAGATTACTCAAGAACTATGAACGTTTAATACTTGATGCCATGATACATGCAAACAAAGATGCAGCAAAATCAAGGCATGATGAAAACACATGTGGCTAGCGAATCGTATCTGAAAAGGATTTTAAAAACAGATATCAATTTCTATAATGTTATTTGCACTGTATATTATATTGTCAATATGACATAGAACAAACTAAGCTTGTGCTGACATGATCTACAGAGTTCAAGAAGAGAATAGCTTACTATGATCCACGAGAGGGTTCATTTACATTATGCTGCTACCAAGAACTCCATGACCGGTTCGAGTTTTCGGGTTTAGTTTCTTTCCTGAGAGGAAAAGAATGGCAAAATGAATCAATATAAAGCCAAGTACATGCCATAAATGAGTGAGCCCAATGGAGGAGATGGCACACCTAAACTGCAGTGGGAGGATTCAATACAAGTTAATATGCTGCTTCTGTTGCAGGGTTCCTGCAAGGATCAAAGAAACCAGATCAGTTTCGTAGATATTGATTTTATGGCATAAACAGGGTAATTAATATGCTCAACAACTTGGGTTGAAATAAGAAAAGACTCGAAATCATCGGTTCTAATCATTCAGTTCTAATCAACTTAGATAAAATTGAAACAACTCCAATGAGAAATCATCGGTTCTAATCATTCAGAAAGGGAAAACTCAAAGAAAACAATATCTGCTAGCAGTAGCTTTAGGCCATTACGAATGGTATCAAAAGTAGATATCAGGCAGTGTGCCAGCAAGAACGTTAGGTCCCCAAAGAGGGTGGATTGTGAGATCCCACGTCGATTGGAAAGAGAAATGAAACATTATTTATAAATGTGTAAAACTTAAACTTCTTGGACGCATTTTAAAACTTTGAGCTGAAGCCCGAAAAGTAAAATCCAAAAAAGACAATATTAGCTAGCAGTTACCTTCTTGGACCTTACATGGTTTCCTTTTTTCTTAATTGAATCAAATGTCCTGCCTGCATATGATCCATAAATTCATCGCCATCATCAAGTATTTCCACACTGGCATGATAAAATTGCAATAGAAATGCTCGTCATGTACCTTCTATAGCCATCTCGATCCGCAGAGTAGTATCCTTCCATAAAGCTATCAACTTGGAACCCAAACTTCTTGTAGAGATTCATAGCCGCAGTCCTCAGAGGATCAACATGAAGACCCATACGCTGAATGTTTCTGGTTCTGCAATGGCTGCCTTCACGAGAACCATGTCTCGCCCAAGTACATCGCTAGCATATATTATCCTCTTTAGACTTTTCCTTTCGGACTTTCTTTCAAAGTTTTTAAAAGGCGTTAGAGAGAGTTCCACACCCTTAAAATGAATGTTTCGTTCTCCTTTTTCGGGACCCAGCATCCTTGCTAGCACACATCCTCGTGTCTTCGTCTTTGGGGTTCAGCCTCCTCGCTGGAACATCGTTCAGTGTCTGCATCTGATACCATTTGTAACAACTCAAGTCCACCTCTAACAGATATTGTTCTCTTTGGACTTTCACGATATTTCTCTTTCGACTTTTCCTTTCGCGCCTCAACGTTTTTAGAATGCGTCTAGGGAGAGGTTTTCACATCCTTATAAAGGGTATTCCGTTCACCTCTCCAACCGATGTGGGATCTCACAATCCATCCACTCGGGGCATAGGTTTCCACACCCGTTCTTCTCCATGGATCCACACTTCATTTACAACCCACATAAGACGAAGGACAAAATGGCTCTTGAGAGATGCAGAAGTTCGAAATTACCGAACAATTTAACTGTTTAAAAGCTTTCCTAGAAAGCCCGGATGGGAAAAGGGGGGAAATTTTCTCTCAGCCCTTTTATCAAACAGGTTATGTGCTCAAAAAAAGTTGCAAAACCGACAGAACCGGGACTGATACAGTAAGCTACCCAGATTGCAGGCTTATAGTCCTAATCCATCCAAACAAACCCAAATCGTTGCCAAGCTCGGCAGCTTTCGCATTTAGCAGACTAATTTGTGGATAATTTTGAATCAAAATTTCTAACTTGAGAGCAGTAAATAGACTTAACTTGGAAATGAAGTTTAGAATTGGTACGTAAGGCGCGTCGGCGTCCCAGGCTTACGTTACAAGCAAGGCACGTGGCGATGGATCCTTCAACAATCTGTCTCTTTAGCTTATCTCAATCAACAAAGCCAACTATCCACTTACGCATCTCGATTTCCTCATATTCGAATCTTCTTCCTCTTCCGCTACACTCGCTTCTATCTTTATAATATCAACTGCCTAATCTGAGCCGTCCATCACACATATTAATAATTAGTTTTCAATCCAACGGCTCAGAATGCCTGACTTGCTTTGTTTCGGTGCTCAATCCCACGATACTTTTTAATTAATTAAGTGCACATGTTCTTCATTGTTCGTCTCCTTCCTTTCGATTCAACTATTTTTCGGTTGTTTGTATTTTGCTTTTCGGGAAAATCTTCGAAGAAATCGGTTCAGCTCTCAGTTTTAATCTGCTGGTTTCTGGAATTTGTGAGATTTACATCATTTTTCCATCCATTTCCCCTCCCTTTTTCGAAATCTTCGACTTCGTTTGCCCTCCGATTTGTAACCAATGGAGATGGAGTTGGAGTTGGAAGGTTCGTATTCGCACGCTTTGTATTCCATTTCCCGCGTATCGCTCACCGAGGATGGAAGAACTCCGCGGTTTTCGATAAATCCATTACGAAGTCCGCAGCGAATATCTAAACCTACGCCCTTTTAAGTTTTCTTTAGGGTTTCATTAATTTCATAGGTTTTGGATGTGCTTTGGTCTGAAATTTCGAAGATTCTTTCTCGAATCTGCGAATATTTGTTGAATTTTGTTCAATTTGAAAATTGGTTGTTCCTGTTGTTGGGACTACTCGAAGTTTTCATGGTCGATGAGATATTTCTTTTCGATTGTAAGTGCTTTAGGGTTTCATATGGCTCTCATAAGCTGTAGTTTCTCTTCGAATCCCTCAATCCCAACTTGTTAGCTCCAAAAAAAAAAAAAAAAAAAAAAAAAAAAAAAAAAAAAAAAAAAAAAAAAAAAAAAAAAAGAAGCTGTTGTTTCTCTTTCTCGACTCTTTTTGAAGGAACTTTTGAATCTTTAAATTGAATCCAAGCTCTTCAGCGAGAGTTATTGGATGGCTAGAAGGATGGAGTTGGGGTTCCCGAAGTCTGCTTCATATAGTCTTCGAGAACAAGCTGCTAGAACGATTCTACGCAATGTAAGGTCACAAGGGCACTCATACGTTGAGCTACGAGAAGATGGGAAAAGGTTTATTTTCTTCTGCACTTTGTGTCTTGCACCATGTTATAGTGATTCAGTGCTCTTTAACCACCTGAAGGGCACTCTTCACACTGAAAGACTATCTGCTGCTAAGCTGACACTCTTAGGACCAAATCCGTGGCCTTTTGATGATGGTGTTCTTTTCTTCCATAAGCCAGTTGAAGGAGATAACCAGGTTCGGAGTTTAAACGACAATCATGAAAGGTTGTTGGAGTATCACAACAATGATAACAATCTTGCTATTGTCAGCTATGTTGATAATTCTAAAGGAAATGGCAATGGCCATGATGAATTTAATGGAAATGTGCGGAACGTGGAAGATTGTTCCTTCGAGAATTTGGACGACGGTGGAGACAATGGTCCTTTGGTGATTCCTGGTGTACTGATTAAGGATGAAATTTCTGATATAAAAGTGATGGAGTTGGGTTATGGACAAATTGCTGCAAGGTTTACTGAGAAGGATGGGATCGTATGTGGGGTTAGCAGAATATGGTGTGAATGGCTGGGAAAAGTAAATGTTGGGCTCGAGAATAAGGTCAAAGTTCCTGTACATGACTGTGCTATTGTTACTTTCACTTACAATGTTGATTTAGGTAGAAAGGGCTTGCTCGATGATGTCAAGTTATTGCTCTCGTCAAGTACCGGAGCTGAACCAGAGACTGATGATAACTCTAGAGTGAAACGAAAGAAATGTTTCTCTGATTCTGAGGATGTTAGTCAGTCTATGAGCCATCAATATGATTCGTCAGGTGAAGATTCTTCAGCTTCTAATTGTGTCATGTCGTCACTGTTGTTGGATAGATACGATGATCGAATTTTGAATACAACAGTCATGTTGAACAAGTCAGTAAAGCGTGAGCTGAAAAAGCAACAGCGTTTAGCTTCAGAGCGGATGTGTGATATCTGTCAACAGAAGATACTTACTCATAAAGATGTAGCAACACTCTTGAACATGAAAACTGGAAGACTTGCCTGCAGTAGTAGAAATTTTAATGGGGTAATGTCAGTTCTTTCTTTTTCAGAATTTGTGATATGATTGTCAATTATGACGTGTATATTGGTACGGGCTTAGACGTTCATTTATTTACGACATTTGCTGATTTAGGTGTTTCATGTATTTCATACCTCTTGCCTTATACACTGGATACTTCTCTGTGAGTATGAGATGAGTGTGAAGAATCTTGGTGGTTCAAAAGTTAGACGGAGGTACAGGAGAAAGAACAAGACTAAGGGCAACAAATACAGCAAGAACGGCGAAACGAGACAAATAAAAACTCAAATTGATTCTGTTTTCTGCCCTGCTTGTCAAGGTACCGGTGTAATTGTTGATGGGGATGACCTAGAGAAACCAACTATCCCTCTTTCTGAGGTACGTGCAACATGAAATAGGCTTTTGTTAAAATTCGTTCTTATTCCCGTCGATTCTTATGTTCATGAGTCATGATCGTTTGGTTTTAATTGTTCAGGTTCTTGTTAGTAACGTGTTCATTATATGATATTAGATTTATGAATGGTTGAAATTATCTTCATATATCACTTGGTTCTTATGTTCACGATTCATTTCATGATTATTCAAATTAACTAAGTTAAGTACTGGAGTAATATTTTAAGTTACTCTGCTACTTTGTCAATATAAAGTATAAATTGCAAGTAAAGCAAGCAAAGCTTCTTAATTAAGCTTGAAGGGTTGGCATAGGTAATCAAAAGCCGTAGTCTTTAACCTTTTATGTAGCGTATAGATGTCATCTTGGGTAGCATTTTGGCCTGGCAAATCAGTGTGAAATGCATTCTCATCCTTTATTATGATCTTTAAATGAGCTTGTTTAGAAAGGATTGACTATCATTTATAAGCTTTTTCTAGGGAGTCTCCATCTAAGAGAATTTCATTGACGACATGTTTATGTTAAAATAGAGTGAGTCGAAGTTATTGTGTGAGATCTCACATCGGTTGGAGAGGGAAATGAAGCATTCCTTAAAAGGATGTGGAAACCTCTCCCTGGTGGACGTGTTTTAAAACCTTGAGGGAAGCCCGAAAGGGAAAGCCCAAAAAGGACAATATCTGCTAGCCGTAGGAGCCTTTGGCTATTACAAATGGTATCAGAGCCAGACATCAGGCGGTGTGTCAACGAAGACACTTGGCTCTCAAGGAGGGTGGATTGTGAGATCCCACATTGGTTGGAGAGGGGAACAGAACATTCCTTATAATGGTGTGGAAACTTTTCCCTAGTGGAAACTTTTCCCTAGTGGAAGCGATTTAAAACCTTGAGGGGAAGTCTGGAAGGGAAAGCCCAAAGAGGACAATATCTACTAGTAGCGGGCTTAGGATTGGGATTGGGCTTGGGCTTGGGCTTGGGCTGTTACATATTGTCCTTAAAGGAAAGATAGATACCTTCATTACCTGCTGTGTAACCATTAACAATCACCTCTTTCTGTTCGGCTATAGATCTTTAAATACAAAATAAAGGTGAGCGATGCCCGAAGAGCATGGATGAAAAGCCCTGAGGTTCTGCAGAATTGTTCGACAGGTTTCCATTTCCCTTACCAATCTGAAGAAACTCTACAGGTGAAAACCAAACCAGTCTGTCTAGAAACTGCTCCCATTTCTCATATCGGTTCCTGAATTTTATCGACTTGATTGCAGGAAAATATGAAGCATCTCAAGTTGGTGCATTTTTATGGAGCTTTTGTATAGGAAGTACCTTCAAAATCGTCGAGGTCGGAACAGTAGTAGGCTTCGCATACAGTAGGTCTTACTTTCTTCGTAGCTGCTGGACAAACTTTTGTTGAACATTGTCATGGTCATTGTAAATGAAAGGTCATCGTAAATAATATGGTGGAAGGGCGTGGAGTATCTTTATATATAGATTGGTTCTTCACCGGTCTGCTTTCTGTTGGTCAGACTTCGTTGTATGTATATTACTGGATCACGTCAAATCAGGCATGCCAATGTTGAAGAATTTAATGCTTAATTGTCCATGATTTGAGACTTTGGGAGACGGGAGATGTCTAATTAACTTGCGGGATAAAAAATTATAAGATTTCACGTCGGTTGGAGAGTGAACTAAGCATTCCTTCTTTGGATTTGGGCTCACATATTTTGTAGGAGACGAAAGGGAATGTGGAAAAAGACAGAAAGGGACATCTGATCACCTCTTTTGAAGGGGCAAAAGATGGGGGCATTTTAGAGATCAGGAATGAGCGGTCATTTCTTCTTTGGAGACATTATTGGCATGTGTGGTCATTTCTTATTTATTTTTTAAATTATTAATCTAATATATATATATTAAATGTTTGATGATCAATTTTGGTTCCTTAAAATTTTTAGATTAAAAATATAAAAATATAAAAAATTGAAAACGAAAAACAAAAAGTATATCAAACTATTCCTACATTGGCTAAAATTAACAACCTACCAAACCTTTACAGAAAGCGTTTTGCAAAAGTGTTCTTAAATTAGAAATTCCTTCACAATCACGTGACCACATATCTGTAACATTTCTAACACACAACTTTAGTGAATGGCCTGTTTTGATTCGACACATATAGCTATCAGTTTTACAATTTTAAAATGGGTTTACTAGGGATCACAATTCACCTCTTGGGAGCTAACGTCATTGTTGGCACAATGTTCTGTGTCTTTCTCTAATACCATTTGTAATAATTCAAGCTCACCGCTAGCAGATATTGTCTGTAGATTGTGAGATCCTATGTTGGTTAGAGAGAGAACAAAACATTTCTTATAGAGAAGTGGAACCCCTCCCACCTAAGAGAAAACCCTTTAGAGCTTGAACTTTTACAATTTCAATCGAAAGTAAGTTAGATAGTTAATAAAATCGTTCGGTTCAGACGAACTGGCCATCAAATCCAGTCCGATTCCACTCAATTGGAGCTTCAAAACATGGTGAGTAGACGTGTTATGTGGAAGATGGGTCACAAATGCAGCAACTTGCCGATTGCTTACGAAATGTCCAAATCAAAGCAATGTGAATCCATTCATGATTACACTAAGCTCGTATTAACATTTATATCTATATATATATACATCCAATGGCTAGAAATGATCTAAAGCGAGCTGCTTAGAATAATAGAAGAAACACTAAGCAACAAAACAGGAAGAAACAGATTCTGCTCAGCGACTCATCAGCCTGCATTATGTGCCTCCTCAGCCTTACACTACTATTGCTTACATGACCATATGAATTAGGATAAGTATATAGGTTTGTCGTCGTGTTTCCAAACGTTCTTGTGTAAACTGCGTCACCGAACATTCCAATCACAGGATGGATAATGTTCGTTGTAATACTGCTTGAGCTAAGCATCGATGAAGCGATGTAATCGTTGTGTGACTGAGAATAGTTGTGATGATGAAGTTGAGAGCTTGGAGATGCTGGTGGCTCTGCCCCACAGGCAGGACCAAGAGGCCGGCGTGGGATGGCTGGACCAAGATTTGATGGTGGTTTAGTTTTGGAGGGAGCTGTAGTCTGAAATTTGCCGTAAAGTGGGACGAGCGTGGCGTGGGAGACCTCGGCCTTGCAAACGGGACATCGACATTCCTCTTGCTGGCATTGTTGCTGTGAGGACAAGCTCTTGTAATGGATCCATTTGTAAATGCAGGGCCAACAGAAGAGATGGCCACAAAGTGTTACAACAGGATCTTGAACTGAGTCTAAGCATATGTTGCATTCAAAGCCATGGGATACTCCTTCATCAGCATCTGGAACAAGGTATAGCTGCTCCATGTCTTGTTTTCATGTCCAAAAAACAATGTCAGAACTCAGAAGAACAAGAGGACAACAAAATTCCAATACAAGATTTCATTAATCTTGCAGAATTTGATCAGAAAATCACACAGAAACAGACAAAAAAACACAGGAATTTGGATAAGATGAAGCTATGAAGACACGCCGAACTAGGCACTCATCAATAAACCAAAAACATCCCATCCATTGCAGCAGTGATAAGATACCAAACAATCATCCTAATCCATTGGTTCCTGAGCTCATAGATTATTGTAATCTGAAGGGCCAGTTCTTGGAACATTCTTTCACGAAACCTCCAACTGGGATATGATTTGGATGATTTCTGAAGTTCCCATAAATATCAGAATACGATGATCTTGACAGACCCAGATGATTCAATTTATTTAATTAAGAAATTCAAGCATCTATAAGCTTTCTTTTGAAGCAGATACACTCATATGCAAGCAAACCACTAGAAAGTGAAAAGAATCATCAGTCTATTACTTGGGAAACAGATCCGAAAGGCATAATCATGCGTAGAAGAAATCAAAAAGGCATCAATCCCAACAATTAATAAAAGTGAATTCAAGCCCAAGCTACAATTAATAAAACCATGATGAACTTCCGATTCAAGGAGCCAATAAGAACACCCAGAAAACAAGATTATCGATGTTTATCACTTGAGAAAAGTTCTATTGGCTTATGATCTTTGGCAAATAAGAACACCCAGAAAACAAAATGATTCAATGAAGCCATCACCACGCTCCACCACACAAAACAGAGCAAAAACAGAGCATGAAAAATTGCCTACTGTTCAACAAATAGAACAGTTTCCAGAAAACAAAGAAAACCCAATAAAAATCCATTCAGGAGAACGGGGTTGGAGTTGGAAGCGACGAAAATCAACTCAAAAACAAAGAACCCCATCTCCATTAGAGAAACCTAAACCAAGAAACTGAAGAACAAAAACCCCATCTCCATTAGCAAACAGATCTAAAAAGTCCATTCCCCTGAGAATCACAACCCCATCTAGAAGTAACACACAGAGAGAAAAGGGCGGAATAGAAACGTACCGAAACCGAATCGCGGGATGAGTAAGAAGCTTAGTTGAAAAGGGCTAAATGGGCGTAAAATTAAGAACAGAGTGATGGTGAGTTTTGAAGGGTGTTTATATAGGGACGAGAAAAGGGGAGAGCGAGGGTATCTGTAATTCTACGGAAATAGAAAAAGGAAGGGAAAGTGAAGAAGATGGGACGATGACGATGCGGCGTCTCAGCTTAATGCAAATAACTGAATACGACAAAAAAAAAAAAAAAAAAAAAAAAAAAAAAAAAAAAAAAAAAAAAAAAAAAAAAAAAAAAAAAAAACATTGGTATCCTTCCAACCTCTGCCATCTCTTCAATCAAATCCCATTTTTTTCTCTAATAAACTTTCTATTTTCATGATGGTTAACTTTTTATATATATATATTTATTAATTTTGAGATATGTTTGGTTGAAGATATTTTAGACTACCAATAATTCTAGCAATTCAAATTATTCAATATTGAGTCGGGATAGATTTTTTTTAGTTAGGGTTTGATAAACGTGTGTGGAAATCTCTCTCCAATGGACCACATTTTAAAAACTGCTATACAAGTAGGCTTGAGTTCTTACAAATGGTATTAGAGCCCAGCCCCGAGCCATGTGGAAGATACTAATGGTGGGTTAGTTTTTTTTTTTTTTTTCTATCCCACATTTTCGTAAAAATAATAATATTTCATTCTTTATTTATAAAAAAATATTTTAAGCATATAAATAAAATTACTTAAACTTAAAGAAAATTTCACTCCGAGATAATATAAGAATATGTGTTTAAATTTGTCAACTCCCCGCTTTCAATTTTATATAATTATACCTCGAATTTAGTTAAATGTCACAATATTAACCTTAAACTTTAAGAAAATTGTAATTTTAACCTTTTTTTAATAAAATTTTCTTTAAAAATATTGTTAAAAGAAAAAAAAAAAGAAAAGCTTATGTTATGCATTGAATGCATTATGAAATATCTATATATAAAACAAGTAGCAGCCAATTGGCTATCCACTTGACTTGTAATATTTAAAATATTAAACCATATTGTTATTTTTAATTTTTGTTTTATAATATGGTCGGAATCTAATTCCATTGCTTTAATTAAATTAATTTGGTAAATATAGATGCAGTGTGGTGGTCCGTCCCGTCGATTTGATACTTACCTAATTAATAAATTCCATTAATAAAATACCAAAAACATTTTCCTCCCAACCATCCATATTCATAATTGGGGAGTAGGAAACCTTAATAACTTTTTCTTTTTAAATGTCAACGTCCAATTAATTCATTCATTAAAAAAAAAAAAAAAACCCTTCAATTTTATTTTTTATTTTATTTATAAATCATGCATTTTAATTCAAATAATAATAATAATAATAATAATAAATAGATCGTGTATCAATTTTCACAACAAAATTTGTATTTTTCATCGGTAGAGCTGAAATTGTCGCAAGACTTCACAAAAATGATATCATGTGATTAATATTCGAGGTCAACTGTTCCACAAAAAATTTGAAAGTCAACTTATCTTTCATGTTGCATTTCTCTAAGTCACATTTGATAAAATTTAACGTGTTTTAGGTTTAAGGGTAGAATTGACTTTTCCCTTAAAGTTTTTTTTTAAGTGTTTTTTAGTATATTAAATAAGAAACATTTCTAAATGGGTATAAATTATTTCAAAAGACATTGTATTTGTAGAAAAATAATATTATTGTTTACTTCTCATTTAGTACAGCTCCATAGATTAAGTAGATGCATAAACCGCTAAAACTGTGTCTAACATTTTATTTATTTATTTATTTATTTATTTATTTATTATTATTATTATTATTTTGTGAACTAAATTAAATGTCAAAGAAAATATCATGCATTAAATTCAATTAAACAAAAAAATGAAAAAGAAGTGGTGACAAATATATTATAAATACTTCCACAAATATTATATTCATAAACAACAATTTAATTATTTTATATATAAAAATAAATATATATTTGGATGGATAAAGTTTAGCGTTGACATTTGACCCCAAAACCCCGTCACGTTATCTCGTTCATTGTAATTGGTCTAACGGTCGGCCTACCATGCAAGTAAATCCTCACCGTTCATTTCTTAGCGAAGTCGACAAGTTCAACGGTTGAGAATGGACGATCAGGAACCTCCACGTCATGTCCACCATGTATGACATCAATTAACAATATAAAATTCCTAAACAACAGTCGCATACGTGGCATGCAAGTATTCAATGGAACAAAACGGCACACGATAATGCACCGTCTTCGAACGACCGACACGCATGTAGATCAACAAATATTTATTTTATCTAAATTTTTTGTCTGACTCATATTTTTCTACTACGTATCACCACTAGCTTGAGCTTATCCACAAATTATTATCATATTGGTCTCCATGTGCACAGAACAATATTTGACTTATAAAAATAAAAAATAATTAATTTTTAACTTTGGATTATTAGTGACTTAAGGTTCCATAATTATTTGATAACTTATCGAATTATTAAAGTTGACATCAACTGTACTTAACCTTCTTATAACTTCAAGATTAAAATCAAACATTTTATATTAGGCATAGTATTAAATATTATTTTTATAAGACGTTAAATTTTAAATTATTTATTAAATAAATTAGTGATTTTTTTTAAAAAAAATATTGAATAGGTAAAGAATCTAATAAATAATGAGTTGGAAGCTCGGGAAATTAATAAATTTATAATTTATTAGATGTTTTTAAATTTATTAAACTAAGATATGCAATAAAAAATGTAAGCATATGACAAAAATAGGATAGTTTTTTTATTATTATTATTAAAAAAAAAAAAAAAAAAGGCACAGCACGTTAATTAAAGATTTAAATACATAAATAAAACAAAATATTTAATTGAATGAAAATAGAAATATAGAATAAATAGTGTGCAGTATGAAGACGGGTGGAGCCGTGAGAGAGAAGGGAAGGAATGAAAATGAAAAGCTTGTCCCACATCGGTAATATGTGAAAGTTGAAAGCCATCGTTCTCTATAAATTTACATTTCCCGCCGGATGTCGTGGAAGTCTCTGGGCGGCAAAGTGTTAAACGTGGGTATTTGACATCCGCACTGACAATAGGGCCTGACAGAGGTGAGTTTGTTTACTTCACGACAATTGTCGATAATATCGGTTTTATCGGTGGAAAATTTATTTTTCGCTTATTTGGCCGACGTTTATTACACTCTGATAAAGAATGCCTGTAATAATGTATTTAGAATTTAATTATAAGAAACAAAAAGCATTGGTTTGCCTCTCCAAAAACTTTTAAGATGTTTATATAA
Source organism: Cucurbita maxima (assembly GCF_002738345.1). NCBI lineage: Eukaryota > Viridiplantae > Streptophyta > Magnoliopsida > Cucurbitales > Cucurbitaceae > Cucurbita > Cucurbita maxima. The sequence goes on along the minus strand of NW_019272025.1, from coordinate 5,405,054 downwards.
TTTAAATAGCAAATTAAATCTATTACTTTAAATAACTTGATGGAAGGTGAAGGAAAAAAAAAAAAAAAACAGTTGTCATAGTAAATTATTTTGATTTTTGTTTTTAAACTCCCTACTTTCTCAAGTGATTGAATTTCTAAAATTGAATTTCATGTGTAAATGCTTTGTATTTTAGGGAATTTTAAATTATACTCAAATCGAATAAATAAAATTATAAAATTATAGGGTGATAAAAAAAAAAACGAGTATAAATTATAAATTTATTTATTTTTCCAATTTCTTAAATAATAATAATATTGCTTCTTCTAGAATCTTCCACATTCAATTGCTCTCCGTCTCGCGCATTTCCAAACTAAAACCCAAGATGGATTCCATCGCCAGAAACCTCGACGGTCGCAACTCGAGCTGCGCTTCCACCTCTGAACCAAGAGAAGCTCCGATCAAGTTGCAGGAGTGTAGGAAAAGTATTGATGTTCAAATGAGTTTTGGTGGTAATGGGGCAAGCTTCAGGTGTGTCACAAGCCATTGAATATGTTTTTCAGCTCTTTTACTTTGTTACGTTTTGGTTGCTACTGCATCGGGTTCTTATAAATCTTGCACTAAATTGTTGTTTCTCTGTCTCTTGCTAGCAATTCATTGAACATTGTTAATGGAGTAAACGCTAACTTGTATGAAGAAATTGTAGTTTGTCCCTATTTTCTTTCAGTTGACGAAACTTTAATTTAATCGTCATTAGATTGTGGGAGCAGTGCCCTTAGATGTGGTAGAATTACTTGTAGGAGCGTTGAGAGTTGCCAACTTGTCTAAGTAAGTTCTTAGGGGGATTGGGCGTTGGGAGTTTAAGAAACATAATTACGGATCGAATTCAATGTCCTATGGATACCTATTATTAGAAGTATGGTTTAGATACTCTGTTCAACCCGGCAAACAGCAGCTGCTAGAAAATGCCGTGGGCCTTGGAATGGATTGACATTACTAAAACCAATGGAAAATAGATCAGTTTTGAACTTAGCAATGTGAGAAGACTTTTGAACTAAGGATTATGCATTGTCCAACACAAAAGGAAAGTTGGTCAGAGATGTTCGGCTCAGTTTTGCCTCAAGCTGGGAGCTTGTCTTTGTAAGCCGGAATGATAATCCATCTTCCTGAATTTTGAAAACTCGGGAAATTTTCTCGTAAATCTGTTAGCAGATATTCCATCACATATCTGCTAAAAGGATGTCAATCAAATCCGTTAAAGTTTATATAGTTTTGAAAACAGATCAAATCTGTTAGCAAAATTATCATCCTTTTAGCGATCTTCTTTGCTTTGGCTCGTTACGTATCGTCATTAGCCTCATGGTTTTAAAACACATTTAGTAGGGAGAGATTGTTTACTATATTATTGATGATACGTAGTGTGATAAAACAGACAATGTCTACTAGCGGTGAGCTTGGACAGTTCAGATTCTGTCCACATAAGCAATTTAAGTACAACATCTTAAGTATAGCATCCTTACTTTTAGATGGCACTACCCAGCAGAAATTCCATATGCTTTGTTGGCTTTTATATTCAAATTGCCCAATCACTAAAGTGAAATGGTCCCTTGGGATGACATTCATAATGTTATTTTGGTCCTTGCTCTAGGAGGCCATGAAATCAATAAAAGAAAAACGTCATTTGGTATGGACATTCATAATTTTATTTTGGTTTTTTGTTCAAATTTGGTGTGCTTCATTCGTAGCTGTTCCATTGTGTGGCGTTTAATATTCATACTGTGGTGGACCAAACGTTTGGAACCCACTTTAAAACTATGTTCTGATGATTGTTGCAATTATGCAGAAACAATCCAAATTGGCCTGGGGGAGAATCTTCCATGCATACGATTGGCTACTGGCTCCTTCTGAGGTGTAAACTCAGCGAGTTTCCAATCCAAGTCCACCGTCAGCAAATATTTTCTTCTTTGGGCTTCCTCTTCTAGGCTTCCCCTTCTAGGCTTCCCCCTCTAGGGAGAGGTTTCCACACCCTTATAAGAAATGTTTTGTTCCCTCTCCAACTAACATGGAATCTCACAATCCACTCCCTTTGAGGGCCAACATTTTTGTTGGCAGACCATCCGGTGTCTGGCTCTGATATCTTTTGTAATAGCTCAAATTCACGGTTAGCAGGTATTGTCTTCTTTTGATTTTTCTTTCTGGATTTTCTCTCAAAATTTTAAAACGTGTCTACTAGGATGAGATTTTCACATCCTTCTAAAAAATGTTTTGTTCCATTCTTCAACCTCAACCAATGTGGGATCTCACATATTTTGAGTCTGAGGAAAAAACAGAATTCTTTTATAGAACATTGACTTTATGAGCTTGTCTGAATGTGAAGGTCTCAACCATCATGGGATCACACCTGCACTGCTGCAGCAGCAGCAAGCCTTTCTCTTTGAGCTTCAACTCAGTTTCGAAGTTGAGTTCAGTTGAATTAGAAAATCAGGGTGAAGCATTGGAAGATACTCCGGGAACACTATTAGAAGCTTTCACCACTTGACCTATTTGGATGGGGCGGTCCTATAAAGCAAGACATGCAAGCAGCTTTTGCTAATGGAGGACGCTCCTTGGAACCCCTGAGGTGAAAGTTTTCAATTCTTAGATATTTAAATCTCATCCTTATAGTTTTAGAATTATATCAAAACATCAATGTTATAGTTTGACATTTGACCATACATTAATTTACTGGAGTTTAAATGAACTAAATCCCGAAGCACAACTGAAGATGAAAGTTTAAATCTCGGACCTCAAAGAAACAAATAGGTGCATAACCGTGCAGGGTACGAGGAATTGGATATCCATAAGTTCTGGACATTTGTGAGTACCATTCTGTAAGTGGAGGAATTTTCTAATCATTTCGGAATTCCAACTTCAAATCAAACCGATAGGATTGGAGTTTTTAGGTAAATGGGGTTTGTTTGTATCTTTGTTAAAAAAAAGGTCTTTTCTTTTGCCCATTCAAAAGAAAAGCTCTTTATTTTCCCATCTTTTTTATGACTTAGTTGTCGTTTCAAGTCCACGTGTGGAGCGGTGAATGATTCTCGACGAGAAAAATCTATACTTTAAACTAAAATTATTATTCAATTTGCTATCTTGAATGTGCAAAATGTGAGAGTTTAGACGACAAAAATAACAAACAAAATAAGGCAGTATACGAAGTTCAGTCCGGCCATCGCCGACGCCGTCGCCGGGGCAGTTTATCTGTGAGCCGTTACCAGAGTCTTAATAAATTTCAATCCATCAAAATTGGGAGCAAATTTATCCGCCGAGGACGACGGATTCTCTCCTTCCTTTCCCTCCTGCATGTTCAAACTTCCCACATCTCAAAAACACCAAAAGAAAGACCAGAATTTTATGTCCAAAGAACAAACGAATTTTTGGAAGAGGGAAATCGATGAATCTTTGACCAAGGCTTACCTGCCGAGGGAGCTGAACCTTTAGGTTGAAGAAAATGGTGGAGGAACTGGGAGAGGCAGACTCGGCGGCGGCGGCGGCGGCGGCGACGACAGAGGCGGCGATGAAGCCCGATTTCTTCATTTTGAAATGTGGAAGAAAGGTTGGGGAAGAAGAAAAGAAGGCAGTTTGGATGAAGCAGCGATGACATATATATATATATATATAATGCGGAGAGTGGAATTTTTGTAATTCACAAATAATAGGCGCGGCAGTGGCCACCTGTTCCATGTGAGTAAATGACCTTCTTGCCCCTACAACCTTTCTATTGATTTTTTAAAAATCTTTACATATGACGTAAAGACCCTCGATTTCCTTTCACGCATCCACAAAACTTAGAATTAAATATAATTATCTTACAATACAATTATTGTTCTTATTATTATTTAATTTCTACATGAATTTTATGAATTGGGAATTATTATTTATTATTATTATTACTGTTCAAGTGTGAATTGAGCAGGAGCCATTTTTCTTCTTCATATTTTGCTATTATTTTTAGTACCTTGGCATAACTTGAGCTTTATATTGGATTAAATATTTAAAAAAGAAAATATGACTTTTTGAGATGTGAGATTTTATACTTTAATTGGAATAATGAAAAAAACGAGAGTATCCATATAAAAGGAACAAAGGTATAGGTTCGATTTTGACATCAGATAATTTTAAAGAAATTGACTTTTGGCCTTATTTTTTAAAAAAACAGATTAAGGGTATAAATGTAATTTTTAAAAGTTTAAAAATATATCTGTAACGAAGTATTAATAGTTTTCCTTCCTTTCTTTCCAACTAGAAGAGTAATTTATTTAAAGGTTTAAGAAAACTTTGAAAATCAAAGCTCTAACGAAACAAACTCTTTAAGATGCAGAGATTTTTCTAAAACAATGTATAAAGTTAACACATTCATCACAGTCTAGATTTAGGTACAACTAGAATGAAAAATCTCTGTCCCATCTATCACTAGGTCGGGGACTTTGACCTCTCATTTCCTTACACATTGTGGTACTAGCTGTTGCTCAATGATTGGTTTAGTGGTCAAATTACCATTTGGCTGCAAATATCTGCCCTCTCCACAACTTCATATCAAAAAGCCAGCGCTCTTCCCATGCCCTACATCCAACCAAATCAGGAAATTAAAACTAAAACAAACTTTGCTATTCTTTTCTTAAATATCTTACAAATATTGGTGGCTGGGTGGTCGAGCAGTTGACCTATGAGATTAGTATATCACCTTGACTATTGGGAACCAGCCAGACATTCATGGTTATCCATAAAAAGAACAAAAACAATAAAAAAACAAAGCTGAGTTACTTTTTATGGTCAAATAATATGCTGCAGGATATGCTTTTGTAGACGAAACCTCATAACAGATCAGCATCACACGAGAGAACTCAAGGGATTAGGTAATTGAGAAACCGAACATGAAAAACATGACAAAATTCAGTTTCAGCCTGGGTCCCAGAATTTAAGAACTTTCCTTGCCTACCCTTAATAGGAATAAACAATTGAATCCATCCAGGAATGTTTCAGCAAAGAATGGACTCATCGTTCACAGTCCGTCTAGATCCATTGTTTGATATCTAGATTAAATAAATTGAGCTGATTCATAATCATCACTTTGGGTTGGATAAGATCAATCTGAATAGAGTAACTATTAGTTAATCAATAACACATATATTCACTTGTCTTCCGGTAAACTCGAATGCAACAGTTCAAGCTCACGACCAGCAGATATTGTCCTATTTGGAGTTTTCCTTTGGGATTTTTCCTCGATTTAAAACGCGTCTGCTAGGGAGAGGTTTCCACACCCTTATAAAGAATGTTTCGTTCCCTTCTCCAACCGACGTGGGATCTCACAATCCACCTCCCTTCGGGGCTAAGCATCCTTGTTGGCACACCACCTAGTGTCAATCCCCTTTGGGGCTCAGCGTCCTCGCTGGCACACCGCCCGGTATCCACTCCCTTTCGGGACTAAGCGTCCTTGTTGGCACACTGCCCTGTGCCTGGCTCTAATACCATTTGTAACAGCCCAAGCCCACCGCTAGCAGATATTGTCCTCTTTGGACTTTCCCTTCCGAGCTTTCTCTCAAGGATTTTAAATGCATCAGCTAGGGAGAAATTTCTACACCCTTATAAAGAATGCACTCCCCTCTTCAACCGATGTGGGATCTCACATCAATACTACCGATTAGTACTCCCATTTTAGTTCAAGAACAATCCATCAAACATATCCTATAAGGTATATATTCAAGAAGGTAACTATGATGTAGCTCTTGTGCTTTACTTGCACATATGAAGATTCTATAACATCAATTAATAAAGCATGAGTAATATTATGTTTACCTCGTTGAGTAAACCTTTATCGACCCCTTACCGTGATTAGCCAACCATACTCTCTGAAAAAAAAAACATGCAGGAATAAGACCAAACAAATTTATTAGCAGTCAACATCAGCACCTGATGGAATGGAATGAAAACTTGAGAATGTAGAGGTTTGAAATAACAGGAAGGCAATCTCAACTGAGAAAAAGAAAATAGAAAAGACCACTGGAAAGAAGACTCCATGTACTCAGCTGACGAACAAAGAAAGGGAAGCATTTCAGTTATAAAAGCTGGAACATACACCAGCGCAGCAAAAAAAGTTCGTGCTAGTCCCTTCACATAAATCTTCAATAAGTTATTCATCCATCCTAGAGTTGAAGCCTGGAATCATTAAAAGTTGTAAATGTTCCATCACTGTGCGATATTGCAACTTCTCCTATGGTCTCCATCTAGTTTAGGCACTAAAAATGGCAACGTAACATCAATATCTTGGCTTAATTGAAAAAGTTCTCTCCTTGGAGTGTTGATCTAACCTAGATTGGCTTGCCTCCATACAGCCGATTCAACTTTCAAGTCTCACCTGGTTTTCTATATCTATCATGATCTAATCACCTAAATATCAACTGACAGCACCGAGATAAATTATTCTACTCAGATTTCTTGAAAGTATGTAACAGCAAAGATATGGAAAGAGTAAAAGCATTACCTCGCTGAAAGAAATCTTGAAATTCAAGTTCCTCAAATTACTAGCTTTATCTAGTAAGTTTTCATCCTTTATATCAATATAGCTTGGTCCTGGTATGGATTCTATCAAGAACATCAGACCATTTATTCATCCCCAACCCCATGGAAAGTGTAAAGGCATTATTTTGCCGAAAAAGAAGTTCAATTTAGTAGTAGAACGAGTAGTATCCGTGTTTCAAATACAAATGGGACAATGAAAAAGTAGCACATCATGCTATTTATTCATCCCCAGCCCCAAGTTGATAATGGTTAAAAAAACTAATAATAACAAGGCAGGTTACAACTTTATGTAGAAGAAGATTGCAACTATTAAGACAATTTTTTTTTCCAGGCTTTGCAATCATGAAGACTCAATGGGCTTGATGGCACCATTGCTGAGGAGCCTCTGCACATACTTGCCAAGAATATCTACCTCCAAATTCACCAACTGCCCAACGTTCTTCAATGGAATGACAACGTTTTTCTGAGTATAAGCAACCAACATGAAGTTAAAAGCCTTCTCCTCATCAAAAACATCCACCACAGTCAAGCTAGTCCCATCCACTGCAATGAATCCTTTGGGTACAATGTACTTGAGCAAAGCCTCTGACGTTCTCACCTTTATCCACAGCGAATCCCCCTCAGGATCCATTGAGATTATCTCCCCAGTCCCATCTACATGCCCCTGCACAAAATGCCCACCCATTCGGCTGATTGGTTGAACCGCCCTCTCCAAATTCACAGGTGAACCAGCCGTGAGTTCCACCAACGAAGTCTTCCTAAGCGTTTCAGGCGCTAATCCCACCTTGAATTCCGACAGTTGGTGATCAAAAGCAGTCACAGTAAGACAAGTTCCGTTCACAGAAATGCTATCTCCAAGGTTTACACCTTCAAGAACAGTTTTGGCAGTAATCTTCAAATCAAAACCCCCATGTTCAGCAATACCCACTTGTTTGACATGGCCTATTTCTTCAACAATGCCTGTGAAAAGGCATTGAACCGAACTCCTCGGCCGAGGTTTGCAACGCAATTGAGGCTTACGGCAGGAGGTGAATAGAGTGAAAAGAGATCTATTCGTATTGAGTTCGAACCTGGGGCAAAATTGGGACGATGACGGATGAACATTGAGAATCGCATCCCTTCTGGGAGGAACCATTTTGGGGATATTGGATAATGAAATCGCAGTAGAGAGCGAAGAAAACGTAGCCATTTCCTCAATTTCAATTCAACTACACATCAACCAAGGAAGAATTCAAAACCCTAAACCTCAAGCAAACTATATCCATTCAAAAACTGAACAAAATCAATCGAAATCAGAGCAGAAAGAAGATTAATGAAAAACAAGAAAAGAACTCACTACAACGTGGATTGTCGTCGGAGAAGAAATTGATTACTCAAGTGTTCGTTGTTGGGGTTGTGGTTGAGCCTGAGCCTGGGCCTGAGCCATTGATGGTCCAAGTCAAGAAAAAGTGGACGAAAAATGTCCAGAGGCGAGAAATGGAATGCTAAATAGCTTAATAAATTAATTTTATTTTATTTTAAATCATCTTTCAATTATTTTTTTTTTTGCAAAAAAATATATTTTAAATTAAATTAAATTAAATATATATTTAAAAAAATAAAGAAAATGATTTTTATTATCTAAAATCACTCAAATAACAATTAAACTATTACTTTTCTTTAAGCAGTTTACAAAAAAAATAATATTTTAAAAAAAATAATAATTGCATTTAAAAATTACTTTCTTTTTTTTCCAATTTATTTCAAACACACTAACTTCCCTTATGGGATTGATTTTGGAGACATTAAATGTGATTACATGAAAATTTTTAAATTTTATTAAAAAAAAAAACTTAAATTGCCTTAAAATATAATTTAATACAATAAATAAATAAATACAAAATTTTGATAATCTTAATTAGGTTAGAGCTACTTAAAATATTTTGTAAACACTTATTTTATATATATATAAAAAAAACAGAATTTAATGAAAATATTAATTTAGTTTTTTTATATTAATGTGGAATTTATGGATATGTTGAAACATGGATCATGTAAATCAAAATTTAATGTTTTGTTTATGTTATATTTTGTCTAATTATTTTCTATTTATGTTAACTTTTATTTTTCCACGCTGGCGCAGACATGTCATAAGGTTGTCCACGTCAAATTCCTTAGCCAAAGTTGACATTGGAACTCGCGCTTCGTGTTCCATAAGCTACGGTGTCCGTTTCCCTGTCTTTTCTACTCTTCAATTACTGCATTTTGAATTTTGAAACACATGGCCGCCACGTCACATATACGCCTCACATGAAATATCGATTTAAGTTACAAATTAATACAAATATTCTTAAGATTTATATTTTGTCTAAATAATATTTTTTAAATTTTTTAAAAATTTAAAATATATTTTACAAAACTAATCGAAAATTCAAAATATATTTTAAATGTATACTAATTGTAATTTTAAATTTAAAAATAAGAGCAAGATTTGAGAAATTGAAATTGATGTTATATGGGAATGTAAGCAACTGCTTACTGTATATAACTATGGAGTAGGGAAAAGTTGACAACTAATCATGTCCCCTATAGTACATTTTGGGGCATTTTAGCCCTTGCAAGTATAGACACGATTTTGGTGAATGGTCATACACCCTCGTACTAATCTAATATGAAATATGATAAAAACGTATATAGGATGAAAACATGTAAAAGGGGTTTGGAACGAGCATGCAACCATGGACAACACGTCCTAGACCAGGATATTTGTCATGCGACTATTGACAAAACGCCTTGGACATGCATGATCGATTCTCCCTCACTCAATTGGTTGACGTCCCTGTCAACCGGCTTAGACAAATAAGACTGGGACATCTGTCATGCTTTAGGCAAGCATGATTGTGACATCTCCGGACAACTGACGTCGTGCTTTAATAAAAGTTAAAAAGTAGTTTTGAAATTTTTTTAATATCATAGCACACATTAATAAAAATTAAATTTTTTGAAAAATCTTAAATTAAAAAAAAAAAATAGTATTTAAATCTTTCTTTTTATCCCACCCAATCGGTCACGTGCCACAGCTGGTGACCACAGAGTAGATGAGGTCCTAACATAATTTGTATTTAAATTTTAATATTTCCAGGGGAAAAGGATGTCCGTGGGTCCCACCATAAATATATTATTATTAATTAGAAACCTCAATTTTAGGGAGAAAAAAAAAAGAAAAAGAAAAAGAAAAGAAAAAAAGTGCCATTATCTTTGCTGTTTGCAGATGGACGCAACTTCAAACCAAACGGCTCCTTTAATCATCTTTCCTTCTCACTGCTGGCCAACCATCATTCGACACGTGGATATGCCTTTTTAATATAAAATATATCAACGGCCCTTTTTTATTTTCTTTTTTACTTTAACCCTCATTAAAAAAAAAAAAAATTATATATTTTTTAAGAAAGTTCCATTTAACCTACAATTTCCGAGAAAACAAGTTTGTCAACCAATAGCTTAAAAAGAAATATTACGTGTAAGTTACCCGCCAAAGATATTTCTTAATCAAATAAAGTATGACTGAGTTCGAAATTGTCATATTGGTCGAAAGTGAGAATGAGTGGGTGCTCCCCTTTCGAATCTTATAACTATGTCATTCAGAATCAATATCGAGTATGGATATGATTCTGAGCTATTTTAGTATCTTTTGCATCGCGTAGTAGAACGAATCTAATGATCCACTCGAGTCGAGGCTCCACATGAAGCTCGCCAAAAAAAAAATTATATGGCTTATTTATTTATTAGAATTAGTTAAGAGGAAATAAACACAAATATCTCGTAGAGGGCAAAAAATAGGGATCCAAGAGCACTTGTCAAAATTTTAAAAAATACCATATAAATATAATTTAAGCATTGCAAATTATTATTATTATTATTATTTTTGGGATAAAACAAATAGGTTTATCTGATTAAAAAAGGGGAAAAAAAAGTGGAATTAGAACGGAAATTAATGACGACATAATTATTTTCAAAATTTAAATATACAACCTTTTTTGTTTGTTTATCAAAATATATAAAAATTTACAGCTGTAATTTAATAGTTTTTAAAATTTGGAAAAAGACACTAAATTTGGATATTTGGAAGGAGAATCAGTTCAGTACATGGGATGAACAAAACGGCAAGGCGCCAACCAGGACGCTTCTTCTCCTTCTGCTTCCGTCCGCCCTTTTGTCTCCATTTCCGAATGCGCCATTTGTCTTCTGTTCTTCTGCTTCTTGAGCTCTTTCTGTCTTCCAAAACACTCACCTGTTCGACGGAATCTGAAGCTACATCTTGTTTTTGTTGAATCTAGCCTTGATTTTTAATGACATGAGTATTCGAAACCGCCCTCCGCCGCCGCGCCCTGGTTCGCCGGAAGAAAATGAACCTTTTAATATAATACCGATCCACAATCTCCTTGCCGACCATCCTTCGCTTCGGTTTCCGGAGGTGCGCGCTGCCACTGCTGCACTGCGGGCAGTTGGTGACCTCCGGAAGCCGCCGTATGTTAAATGGCACTCTCAGTTGGATATTCTCGATTGGCTTGCTCTCTTCTTTGGTTTTCAGAAGGATAACGTTCGGAACCAACGGGAGCATCTTGTGCTTCATTTGGCCAATGCTCAGATGCGCTTAATCCCTCCCCCTGATAATATCGACGCTCTCGACGCCGGCGTTTTAGGGCGTTTCAGGAAGACGCTTTTGAAGAACTACACCAATTGGTGCTCATACCTGGGGAAGAAGTCCAACATTTGGATCTCGGATCGTCGTGAGCCGGATCAGCGCCGCGAATTGCTTTACGTTTCGTTGTACTTGCTCATATGGGGTGAGTCCGCTAATTTACGCTTTGCTCCTGAATGTATTTGTTATATCTTTCATCACATGGCCATGGAATTGAATAAGATTTTGGAGGATTATATTGATGAGAACACTGGACAGCCGATTTTGCCCTCTGTATCGGGCGAAAACGCTTTCCTAAATTGTGTTGTTAAACCCATTTACGAGACCATAAAATCTGAGGTTGAGAGTAGCAAAAATGGTACTGCCCCGCATCGTGTATGGAGGAATTATGATGATATTAACGAATATTTTTGGAGTAAGAGGTGCTTTCAGAAACTCAAATGGCCCATTGATGTGGGTAGTAACTTTTTTGTGACTTCTAGCAAGAGTAGGCATGTGGGCAAGACTGGGTTTGTAGAACAGAGGTCTTTCTGGAACTTGTTTCGAAGTTTTGATCGTTTATGGGTCATGTTAATTCTATTTCTCCAGGCGGCAATTATTGTTGCATGGGACGGTAGGCAGCCATGGTATTCATTGAGGGAGCGAGATATCCAAATTAAGCTTTTCTCTGTGTTCTTCACTTGGAGTGGCTTGAGGTTTGTCAAGTCATTGCTTGATGCAGCGATGCAGTATAGCTTGGTTTCGAGGGAAACTTTGGGACCTGCAGTGAGAATGATAATGAAATCTATTGTTGCTGCAGCATGGACTGTTTTGTTCATAGTTTTTTATTGGAGGATTTGGTCGCAGAGGAGCCAAGATCGAGCTTGGTCTGCACAGGCTGACAAGGACATTGGCAATTTTCTTATTGCAGCCGGTGTCTTTATTGCTCCAGAGGTTCTGGCATTGGCTCTTTTTATCCTTCCATGGATTAGGAACTTTATGGAAGAGACCAACTGGAGGATCTTTTATATGTTATCCTGGTGGTTTCAGAGCAGGACTTTTGTTGGACGTGGGCTGAGGGAAGGTCTAGTGGACAATATCAAGTACAGCATGTTCTGGATTCTGGTTCTTGCTTCAAAATTCAGCTTCAGTTATTTTCTGCAGATCAAGCCCATGATGGGGCCGACAAAAGCACTGTTGAAGTTGGGGGATGTGAGCTACGAGTGGCACCAGTTCTTTAGGGGGAGTAACAGATTCGCTGTCCTATTACTTTGGCTTCCTGTTCTCTTGATCTACCTCATGGATTTGCAGATTTGGTATTCAATCTACTCCTCATTTGTTGGAGCAGCTGTTGGGTTGTTTGACCACTTGGGTGAAATACGGAATATCCCACAATTGAGGCTCAGGTTCCAGTTCTTTGCCAGTGCCATTCAATTCAATCTAATGCCTCAAGAACAACTTCTGAATGCCAGGGGCACACTGAAGAGCAAGTTTAAAGATGCTATTCATCGGTTGAAGCTTAGATATGGGCTTGGCCACTCTTACAATAAGCTTGAATCTAATCAGGTTGAGGCAACTAAGTTTGCTATAATATGGAATGAGATAATAACTATTTTCAGGGAAGAAGATATTATCTCTGATCGTGAGGTTGAGCTATTGGAGCTGCCCCTGAATTCTTGGAGTATTAAAGTTGTTCGCTGGCCATGTTTCCTTCTTTGCAATGAGCTATTGCTTTCACTCAGTCAGGCCAAAGAATTAACAGATGCTACTGACAAATGGCTCTGGCATAAGATATGCAAGAATGAGTATAGACGTTGTGCAGTCATTGAAGCCTATGAATCCATCAAGCATTTGCTACTTCAGATTCTTAAGCATAATACTGAAGAGAAATCAATCATGACAGTTTTGTTTCAAGAGATTGATCACTCTATCGAGATCGAGAAGTTCACAAAAACATTCAATATGAATGCATTGCCAGATCTTCATACCAAGTTGATCAAACTGGCTGAACTATTGACCAAACCTAAGAAAGACACTATTGGAGTCGTGAACACTCTACAGGCCGTTTATGAAATTACCACACGAGACTTCTTTAAGGAGAAGAGAAGCGGTGATCAACTAATAATTGATGGATTGGCTCTTCGTAACTCAACTTCAACCACTGGACTTCTTTTTGAAAATGCTGTTAAGTTTCCTGATGTTGGCAATGAGAGCTTTTACCGCCAGGTTCGCCGTTTGCATACTATTCTTACCTCTCGGGACTCTATGCATAATATACCAATAAATCTCGAGGCAAGGCGTCGACTTGCTTTTTTCAGTAACTCCTTATTCATGAACATTCCTCATGCACCTCAAGTTGAGAAAATGATGGCTTTCAGTGTTCTGACCCCTTACTATAGTGAGGAAGTTTTATACAGCAAAGAACAGCTTCGTACCGAAAATGAAGATGGAATTTCGATTCTGTATTATCTGCAGACAATTTATGTTGATGAATGGAAAAATTTTCTGGAGCGAATGCGCCGAGAAGGGATGGGGAAAGACAGTGAAATTTGGACAACCAAGCTAAGAGATCTTAGGCTTTGGGCATCATTCAGGGGTCAGACACTTACTCGAACTGTAAGAGGAATGATGTATTATTATCGAGCCCTCAAGATGCTAGCATATTTGGATTCTGCTTCTGAGATGGACATTAGGGAAGGATCACAAGAACTTGGTTCTATGGGACAAGAAGGTAGTATTGATAGTGTAGCTTCAGATAGATCACTTCAGACTAGGAGCTTAAGTAGAACAGGCAGTTCTGTAAGTTTTCTTTTTAAGGGCCATGAGTATGGGACTGCTTTGATGAAATATACTTACGTGGTTGCCTGTCAGATTTATGGGTCCCAAAAGGCCAAAAAAGATCCGCATGCTGAGGAAATTTTATATTTGATGAAGAGCAACGAGGCCCTGCGAGTTGCCTATGTTGACGAGGTTTGTACCGGGAGAGAAGAGAAAGAGTACTACTCGGTTCTGGTAAAATATGATCATCAGCTAGAGAAGGAAGTGGAGATTTACAGGATAAAGTTGCCTGGTCCCTTGAAGCTTGGAGAGGGTAAGCCGGAGAATCAAAATCATGCTATTATCTTTACACGTGGTGATGCAGTCCAAACAATTGATATGAACCAAGACAACTATTTTGAGGAGGCACTCAAAATGAGAAATCTCTTGGAAGAATTCAAGCGCAGTTATGGAATTAGGAAGCCAACTATCTTGGGAGTTAGAGAGCATATTTTTACTGGTTCCGTTTCATCACTTGCTTGGTTTATGTCAGCTCAAGAAACTAGTTTTGTCACATTGGGTCAACGAGTTCTAGCTAACCCATTAAAGATTCGTATGCATTATGGTCATCCAGATATGTTTGATCGTTTTTGGTTCTTGACTCGAGGTGGAATCAGTAAAGCATCCAGAGTGATTAACATCAGTGAAGACATATTTGCTGGCTTTAACTGTACGCTGCGTGGAGGAAACGTTACGCACCATGAATACATCCAAGTAGGCAAGGGGAGGGATGTTGGATTCAATCAGGTTTCTATGTTTGAAGCCAAGGTTGCTAGTGGAAATGGGGAGCAAGTTCTTAGTAGAGATGTATACAGGTTGGGCCACAGGCTCGACTTCTTCCGTATGCTATCGTTCTTTTACAGTACTGTCGGATTCTTTTTCAACACGATGATGGTAACTTTAACTGTATATGTATTCTTATGGGGGCGACTGTATCTTGCTCTTAGTGGCATTGAAAATGAAATCGCAAGGGAATCTAACAATGGGGCACTTGCGACAATCTTGAACCAGCAGTTCATCATCCAACTTGGTCTATTCACTGCACTACCAATGATAGTAGAAAATTCGCTTGAACATGGTTTCCTTCAATCAATCTGGGATTTTTTGACCATGCAACTCCAGCTTTCATCTATATTCTACACATTTTCAATGGGAACTCGTGCTCATTATTTCGGAAGAACAATTCTTCACGGTGGTGCGAAATATCGAGCTACAGGCCGTGGTTTTGTTGTGCAGCACAAGAGTTTTGCAGAAAACTATAGGCTTTATGCTCGTAGCCATTTCATTAAAGCAATCGAACTTGGTTTGATCCTTATTGTTTATGCATCACATAATGCAGTATCTTCTAACACATTTGTTTATATTGCTATGACCTTCACGAGTTGGTTCCTTGTACTTTCATGGTTGATGGCTCCTTTTGTATTTAATCCTTCTGGTTTTGATTGGTTGAAGACTGTATACGACTTTGATGACTTCATGAACTGGATATGGTATCGTGGCAGCATATTTGCGAAAGCTGAACAGAGTTGGGAAAGATGGTGGTATGAAGAGCAGGATCATTTAAAGACAACTGGGTTTTGGGGAAAGGTGCTGGAGGTTATCTTAGACCTCAGATTCTTCTTTTTCCAGTATGGTGTTGTATATCAGCTTGGAATTTCTGCTGGCAGTAAAAGTATTGCTGTTTACCTCTTGTCTTGGATATGCGTATTTGTTGCCTTGGCAACCTATGTGGTTGTAGCATATGCTCGGAACAAATATGCTGCAAAAGATCACATCTACTATCGGCTTGTGCAATTCCTCATTATTATACTTGCCATAGTTGTCATAGTCGCCTTGCTAGAATTCACGGCATTCGAATTCAGAGATATCTTCACTAGTTTGTTGGCGTTTCTTCCCACGGGATGGGGATTTCTGCTGATTGCCCAAGTACTCCGGCCCTTCCTCCATTCGACCATACTTTGGGACATTGTTATCGCTGTGGCACGATTCTACGATATACTGTTTGGAGTGATCGTCATGGTTCCTGTGGCCGTGCTATCATGGTTACCTGGTTTTCAGTCAATGCAGACGAGGATCTTATTTAATGAAGCTTTCAGTAGAGGCCTTAGGATATTCCAGATTGTTACTGGAAAAAAATCCAAGGTTGATCAAGATTGAGGTAATTGCTTCATCTCCAATGTTTGCATACCAGTTGCCAATAGGTAACTGATGGTGAAAAGTTCCCGTTCATTTCAGGTTTAGAACGTCAGCAGCAGATGTAGAAAAATCGGCGTACGACATAGTAGCCCATGTTCGTCCTTTGCGTCGACAAAGGCAGATGCGAAAACTCTTCTACCTATGATTATATTTGGTTAGTGTTTCAATTTTTGTGTATGATCAAATTTTCATAGGTAAATTTGTTGGTTATTTTGGGGAAGTTTTCTGTATTATATCCTCCCACAGGGTACTCTGATGCAGAAGAATAGGTTGGAGTAGATTTGTCTGATCTGATGATTGCTTGAGTTATTTCAAATTCTTTGTTTCGCAATTGCTGTGATTTGTTGATGTAAAAATGAACATAATGCTTGTGGCTATCCTCAGGCATTTCCTTATACTTCAACTTAATGAGATTTATATATACATTTTTTGCTGTCAATCCTGACATCTGCTGTCGTTAGAAGACTTTCTAGTTTTAGCTTGCCCGACTTGTAGTGATTAATTGTACCAGAGAATCATTTATGAACATTGCCATTTGTTTTAAATGAAAAGATAGTCCATTTTATACCATGAGATTCATTCCCAACTACAAATTTAATACATTTTTTTATCGAAATCCGCTTGAACTGATGATGTTACAAGCTTACTACTAGCAAATATTATCTTATTTGAGCTTTGATTTTCGAGTTTTCCTTCAAGATTTTAAAATACGTTTACTAGGGAGAGGTTTCTACAACTGATGCGGGATCTCACAATCCACCCATTTGGGGTCCCGAGGAGAGGTTTCTTCACCCTTATAAAGAATGTTTCGTTCCCCTCTTCAATTGAGGTGGGATCTCACAATTCACCCCCCTTGGGAGCCCAGCGTCCTTGTTGGCACACCGCCTAGTGTCTGATACCATTTGTAACAATCTAAATCCACCGCTAGCAGATATTGTCCTCTTTAAGCTTTCTCTTCTGAGCTTCCCCTCAGTTTTAAAAGGCATCCATTAGGGAGAGTTTTTTTACACCCTTATAAGAAATATTTCATTTCTTTACCCAACTGATGTGGGATCTCACAATCCACTCCCCTTGGGAGCCTAGCGTCCTTGCCGGCACACGGCCTGATGTCTGGATCTGATACCATTTGTAACAGCTCAAGTCCACCGTTAGCATATATTGTCTCTTTGGACTTTTCCTTCTAAGTTTTCCCTCAAGGTTTTAAAACTTATCCACTCGGGAGAGTTTCCACATTCTTATAAGGAAAGTTTTGTTCCCTTCTCAAACTGATGTGGGATCTCACAGATGAAGTCGAGAGGGGGCACGACTTCAAGCTCCCGAGTCTCCAAAGCTAAATAGGGTTTCCAAGAAGCAAGACACTCACTTGATGTGCTAATAACTTGGGTAAAAAATTGCACAAAGTTGGCACTGCAGCCTTGGAGAGAACTTCAAAGGTAAAATAGATTATGACTCGTATATTTACTCAAAAACATTACAGCTTGTTGTTCATGTACTGGCTTGTATATTCGCTCAAAAAACACTACAGCTTCTACCAGTTCATGTTTAGTCTGGTTGAAACTCACTCCTATAGGTTAAACTAACTAATCTATTTCAAATATGTATGAACAGAAGAAACAAATGGCAGAGAGCCAAAATATAGCAGGAAGGGAACAAATTGAATTCTCTCAAATAAGTAATATTCAAATCACCATCTCTCAGCACATATTTTTCAATGCTTTTAACTGTTGGATGTCTCCACCAATCCTTGCCAACCTGCATGATTGCTCTATAATAAGCCGATATATCGACGATCTTTCCCACGGGACTATCCCGAAATCGTCATTACTCTCTTCCATGCCTTCAACAAGGAACTGCCAGGCTAAAGAGCCAGCTCCCGATCGCTTCCTCTTGGCAGATTCGTAAATGATGTCGTAAACAGTTTTGTAAAATCTATCCCGCTGAGCTGGGGTGAAGCCTTTGTTCAGGTCTGACAGTCCAAATTCAGTAAACATCACTGGTTTCTTCAACTCTTTGTCACCATCTTCAATATGAGAGAGCATCCACTTGGATACAAATTGTAGTTCGTCTTCAAAATCTTGATCATGGAACCTAATCAACACGGAATGTTAATTTCATCGTATAAGTAACGGGTTTAAGAGCATAGACATGAGCTGAATCATTGAGTACTATCATTCAATGCTTACCAATGGTCGGGGTAGATATGAACAGAGGCAAAATCTATATGTGGGATCTCAGAATTGCGGATGAAATCAGATCCAAGTCTGGATGCCCACTCTTCCGGGTTCGCAGTAGATTTCTTGGGGCTATTTGGACCATAAAATCCTTCTAACCCAACAGTTAATAGATGCTTCTTGTCTATCGATTTAATGTAAGCTGACATTTCTTCAATCCACTCCTACAAGTTCAGTTTTCATTTGGTTTAACATTCAGAAGCCAGAAGAATCAGAATCTTACAACTATATTGAGGAGTATCAACTTACTTGAAGAGTATCGCCTGAGGCATCGGTCATACAACGTGGCTCGTTAATCAATTCCCATCCGAAGATGGTCGGATCGTTTCTATATTCAATTCCCGTGATGGAGTTCCTTCTTGTTAGGACAGTCTGGAAAGTGTAGTGCACATTAGAACGAGTAAACACCATAAGGTAGCAATGTAAGAACAGCTAAGACAAGGGAAATCATTTTTGTTTGGTGCTAGCAGATATTGTTCTTTTGAGACTTTCTTTTTTGGGCTTCTCCTCAAGGTTTAAAACATGTCTGTCAGATAGAGGTTTTTACACCCTCATAAGAAATGTTCCGTTCCCCTCTCCAGTCGATATGAGATCTCACAATCCACTCCCTTTGGGGGCCTAGCATCCTCGCTAGCACACCGCTCAGTGTCTAGCTCTGATACCATTTGTAACAGCTCAAGTCCACCGTTAGCATATATTGTCCTTTTTGGGTTTTCCCTTCTGGGCTTCCCCTCAAGGTTTTAAAACGCGTCTGTTAGGGAGAGGTTTCCACACCCTTATAAGAAATGTTTCATTCACCTCTCCAGCTGATATGGGATCTCACACTCAAAATCCACAGCATAAATTCAGGATGAATACCCAAATCATTAGCGTTACGAACCATACCGGACAAACTAAGTGATAAATATGGAACGTACCTTAATATAATTCTTAAAATAAATGCGTATCGACGGATCATAGAAGAAGGAATCATTGGAAGAGCTTAAACCAACACCATCTTGCCATGCCCACTTCACATACTGAGTCTTCCCACCGTATGCTTGCAAGTTGTTGACTAAGCTAAGGAGAAGCCTTATCCCATGTTGTCTTGATTCTGCAATGACATGATCCAAAGCCTGCCACCAGGAAAAACCAGTTAAAACTTCAGCTGTTAACCGACAACTTGAGCAAATTGAAATTATCGTCAAACCAAACAAATCACGAAAACATATATGCATATATTTTATTGTTTGTAGTTTGAATAATGTGTCATTTTAGAAACAAGAGAGAGAGACATGGTAATCGCCCAAGCTCACCACTAGTAAATATTGTCTTCTTTGAGCTTTTCCCAAAGTTTTAAAGCGCGTTTGTTAGGAGGAGGTTTTCATACCCTTATAGGAAGGAATGCTTCATTCCCCTCTCCAACCGATGTGGGATCTCATCATCCACCCTTCTTAAGGCTCCAACGTCCTCGTTGGCACACCGCCTAGTGTCTGACTCTGATACCATTTATAACAGCCCAAGAACACCGCTAGTCGATATTGTCATCTTTGGTCTTTCTCTTCTGGGCTTCCCCTAAAGGTTTTAAAAAGTGTTAGGGAGAGGTTTTCACACCCTTATAAGAAATGTTTCGTTCCCTTCTCCAACCGTTAGTAATAGGAAGTTATCTAGTTCGTCCATGAACTCCAGTCCTCAATTTATGAACTTAGAACTATATGAAGAAGTAAACAAACAAAACCACCTTGAGCATTCATAGAAATATAAGTAATAATGTTTTTCAATCGGCTTATAGAACGTGAGAATTCAAATCATATTCACACAATTCTTCTGTCGGTGGAAGCACCCAGCTTCCATTTTTTGGCCAGTGGAGCCTTCCAACGCCTGCAGACACACTTCATCGCTCTCTAAAACAGACATTGACATAGAATTTCAGAAGAAGCCAATCACAAAGACAGAACCAAGGCACATGAGAGTAGGAATCAAACAAGAGCTCAACAAGTAAAGAACCCAATCACAGAAACAACAGGAATCTCTAAGAAAAATATAGCTCATCACAGCAACAGACGTTTCACTTACCTTAAAGACTTGCTCGTTAAACCTGCCGGGAAAAACCTGGAGGGCATTGTAGCCACCGTCGCTGAAGGCCCAAGTTCGGCAAACTGTAAGCCCCATCTTCCTCGCCGCCCGCAGCATCGCTCTGACTCTGGGCTTTCTATGTCCCTCAACGGCATGGTCCATAAACCAGTAAGAATTCCATCCGTTGATATAAAACGCCCTCCCATTCACCATGAACTTCGTTCCATTCCTCTCTACAAAACCCATTTTGGGGGCTTTAGTATCCCCAAGCTTCCAGTCCCCAAACGATATGTAAATGAAAGCCAAACAACATGCGAGTCCAAGAATCGGGTAAAAGAGCCCATTCCCCGCCATTATTTCCTCCCTACGAACACAATATAGGCGGCGATGGAAACCCCAAAATACAAAACGAAACGATTGTAAAAAACAAAACTCAACTGTTTATGACAATATATCAAACAAAATCAAAGAATCGCTCATACCCAGATGCGATTTCAGAACACTAAACCACAAGAAACAAGAATGTCGGCTAAATTGGCCTATCTTATTGTAAACCCAGATCCCTATTTCTACCACAAATGTATGCCAACGATTCTTCGTGGAGTTGGAACGTGTTATGAATAGTAACACTCCCACTTCAAGCTGATTGCAATCTTGGGTTTTGGGGATTTATAAGAGAGAAGGAACAGAGAGGTTATGATTGAAGAAAACCCCACCAAAATCTGCAGCCCAAATAAGCAGTGAAGAAGAATTAATGAGAGATTAAGCAAAAGAAGTAAAAAGAGGTTGAGGGAGTATGGTAGAATGTTGGTATCTTTTCATGGTTTTCAGCCTTTTCGATCACGACCCAAGAACGCAATAGTCTTGTTCTTCAACCCACGTAAATGGGCTGCTTCCAAATCTTCCCCCCTTCCAATATACAGACAAAGATCACCTTACCACTGCAGTGGATCTCAAAAACCTGCTTCTGAATCACTCACATGCTCGAGTTTCTCCTTGTCTCCCACCATGATTTCCATTTTTTTAAGCTATTTCATCTAAGAATCTTAGTCCTTATGCGTCAGAACAATAAGTAATCAAAACAATGCAAAGGGTTATAACAAATAGTACAGTCCACACAGATACGCGAGCATCGTAAGAAGTGAATAAATATGGAAAGATTTAAGCTATTTCCTCCTAAGAAACAACACCCTTTATTTAGTTAAATTCTTAAGCATTGTTAACTATGGAGAAACTAATGCAAGCGCAGCCCTCTTAAGAAGCGGAAAAAGACACTGATTTTCATATTGATTACAAATCACCATGATTAATGCCGCCATTGTTGGTTCAGAAAGTAGATTAGTGAAAGCTGGCATTTGGTGATTAATGCAAAAGTAATATCTGAGTAATCAGATGATTTTGATTAAGAAATGGAGTAAAGTTCTTCTCCCTTTGGGACTGCTGAAATCTGAGACGTTTTGGCGTGTTGGGGTGGATTTGAGCTTATTAATTATCTTTTATAATTATTGGTGGACCTAGTCTAGGTCTGGTATAAGATTAATGAATTAAGACATTAAAAGCTATATATTAGGTGTCACTATTTTTTTTTAGAATAGATTAAGGTTAGGTGGAAGGTGGAGAAAGCTGGTTCGAGCATCTAAGTCTTCAATATGAATGGAATTATAATTCTACCCTTGCGTCATGACCTATACGTCAAGACACGAAACTCTCAAGTAAATACGTTTTATTGGGTGAAATAAGTGTTTTTTTTGGTAAACACGTGAGAATGAGTGATTCGTGTGTGAGATCCCACGTTAAGGGTGTGAAAACCCCTCCCTAGTAGACACGTTTTAAAACTGCGAGGCTGACGACGATACGTAATAGGCCAAAGCAGACAATATCTACTAGTGATGGACTTGAACTGTTACAAATGGTATCAGAGTCAGAAACCGGGTGGTGTGCTAGCAAGAATGTTGGCCCTCCAAGAGGGATGGATTGTGAGATCTTACATTGGTTGGAGAGGTGTAACGAATCATTTCTTATGACGGTCTATAAATCTCTCCCTAGTAGACGTGTTTTATAACCGTGAAACTAATGTCGATACGTAATGGGCCAAAGCGAACAATATCTACTAATGGGGGCTTAGGCTGTTACATCGGGTCTCTAGTCTAAAGTATATGTTTTAATTACGGTTAAGTTGTTCTCACGTTGGTGGCAAGTGAAACAGGCGTTTAGTTAACAAAATAGATCGGTATAAAACTACAAGCATTAAAAGAAGACCATCAAGTATCACAATACAATCGAGAAGACCGTGCATCATCCAATACACTAAAAAGAATGTATATAAAAGTCAAACTAAAGCATGAGCAAAGTCGGAGGTAACTATGAGACAAACTTGAAGAGAGCCCAATAAACCTCAAGCCATAACTTTAAAAGTTGAAATTTCGGGTTTTCTCATGGAGCTTTCGTACCACTTAACGTTCACTTTGTTTTTTTTAGTTTGGGAAACGTATTTATAAGGGAAGTGTTTACTGTTTAATAAGGAAAAAGACGGTGATTAATGGCGGCTTTGGAGAAGAAATGGTACTTTTAATTAGCTGAAAGTCACTGAAAATTGTGATTAAGAACAGAATTATGAGTGTGGGGTTAGCCGAAAGCCACTAAAACGACCTCTTTGAAAATCCAATACCCAATACTCCAATTGTTTCTCAACACCTTCTCCCTCAGCTCAATTCAACCAGACAGAACACTCCGCCTCTCAAATCGCCTGTAATTTTCTTCTCATTAATGTCTCTTTTAATTTTTCCTGCCCCATTTCGTAAGCTTTTCTATTTCGATTGTTTGACGTTTTGGAATTCTGCTTTACCCTTTCTAGACGCTCTTCTAGGTTTTGTACTAGTTTCTTCTTCCAGACGCTTTTCACGACTCATCTTCAAGTTTTTATTACCTTCTGCTGGTTTGAATGAGTCCATGATCCATTTATTCCACTGTTTATGATGTTGTGTCTGGTGGGTCAGATTTATTCTATCATCTGAGTTTATCCCTTTGATTTTTTTGCTTCCTCTTGAAAAAGTTTTATCCTAATCCGCTTACTTTTGTGGGTTTGAATGGTACGGGTGGGGACTGGTTGATGCGTTTGTTCTAGCTTCGTTCTTGAATAAGAACACTTGACATTGTCTTGAATTTTGTTGTTTTTTGAGTTTGGGATTGGGGTTTATGTAAGAACATAATCTTCATTGATTTGTGTTTAGTTTTTGCATAATGGGTTGCATCTGTTCTAAGGTTTTACCGGATGAGTGTAGTGAACATGAACATGATAGCTCCAATAGGGCATATTCCTCCAGAAAACACCTCTCTGAATTGAAAATATCAAGAGCTGGCTTTCCCAAATCAGAGAAGATTTGGGAAAAAGATAGACTAGATTGTGGCGATGTTTCGGTTATGTTGTTCGATACGAAGGCGAATGGTCCTCTGCGCTCGCACGGTGAGCTTCCTAATGAGAGGAAGAAGGCAGACGTCCCTGATATCACCATTGTCACTCATCCATGTATGGGAAAGATTCCGAATGTTACCGAAGCCGAGCAGGTTGCTGCTGGTTGGCCGAGTTGGCTGGCTAAGATGGCTGGTGAGGCCATCAAAGGGTGGCTGCCCAAACATGCCAATAACTTCATCAAGTTAGAAAAGGCATGCTCTCTCTTTGAGCCTTGTAGCTTTATGCTCACTAATTTGCAGCTGATTAACCTATCTCATTCTTGCAGATTGGCCAGGGAACTTATAGCAGTGTGTATAAAGCTCGTGATATCATTCAGGATAAAGCTGTGGCCTTGAAACGGATCAGGTTCGACAATCAAGATGCCGAGAGTATCGCGTTCATGGCTAGGGAAATCCTTGTTTTGCGAAGGCTTGATCATCCAAATATCGTTAAGTTGGAAGGTTTGATCACATCACAAACATCATGTCACATGTACCTTGTTTTTGAATATATGGAACATGATCTTACAGGACTTGCATCTCGGCCTGGCACGTCGTTCACCGAACCACAGGTTGCATATATAGCTCATGAATATTAGTAATCCATACACAACTATATATTATGTAACCAGTTTTATCCATGACTATTTCAGATGAAGTGTTACATGAAGCAACTTTTGAGCGGGCTTGCTCACTGTCACAGTAATGGGGTTCTGCATAGAGACATAAAGGGCTCAAATCTTCTTATTGACAACAATGGCGTTTTGAAGATAGCAGATTTTGGGTTGGCTGTTTTCTATGATTCACAGTCGACGGTTCCCATGACGAGTCGTGTAATAACTCTCTGGTATCGACCACCGGAACTTTTACTTGGAGCATCTCAATATGGAGCTGAAGTTGACTTATGGAGTGCTGGTTGCATTCTAGGAGAGTTATATGCCGGCAAGCCTATCTTGCCAGGAAAAACAGAGGTACAATATAGCTTTAACTTGCTGAGGTTGTCTTCCTGTCTTCAAATATAAGCTGTTTTGTAACAGCCCAAGCCCACCGCTACGAGATATTGTCCTCTTTGAGTTTTCCCTTCAAGGCTTCCCCTCAAGATTTTGAAAACACGTATGCTAGGGAGAGTTTTCCACACCCTTATAAAGAAGATCTCGTTCTCCTCCCCAACCGATGTGGGATCTCATGATTCACCCTCCTTCAGGGCCCAGCGTCCTCGATGACACTTGTTCCCTTCTCCATTCGATGTGGAACCCCCCAATCCCACCCCTTTTAGGGCCCAGCGTTCTTTCTGGCACACCGCCTCGTGTCCACCCCCTTCATGGCTTAGCCTCCTCGCTGGCACATCGCCCGATATCTGGCTCTAATACTATTTGTAACAGACCAAGTCCACCACTATAAAGGTTTCCACACCCTTATAAAAAATGTTTCGTTCTCCTCTCCAACTGATATGAGATCTCACACGTTTAGATCGATCAAATGTGGCCTTCAATGTTTTTATTTGTCAAAACAACCAAGTTGATGCATCACGTTTCAGGTTGAACAACTACACAAAATATTCAAGCTATGTGGTTCCCCCTCCAAGGAATATTGGAGAAACTTGCATTTGAAGCATTCAACAAGCATGAGGCCTCCGCAGACGTACGAACGATGTCTTCGAGAAAGATATGACGACATTCCTCATGCTGCTATTGAGCTCATGGACAATTTGCTGTCTATAGATCCTGCAGAGCGAGGAACTGCAGCTTCCGCGCTCGACAGTGAGGTACGACACAACTCTTCTTCAAAAACCGATTAACCAACGGAGATTCAATTCAGTTGGAACTGGTAAATGAAGATCTAACAAGGGTTTTCTTTGAACAGTTCTTTAGCACAAGGCCCTTGCCATGCAATCCTTCAAGTTTGCCAAAGTACCCTCCTAGCAAAGAAATCAATTCAAAACTGCGGGAAGAGGAAGCAAGAAGGTAAACATCATTGAGTTGCTTGAAGAGCAAAGTTGGCTTCACTCTTTGCAGACTCATAGTTCTTTGTTTTACACAGGCAACGAGGAGTAGGTGGCGGGAGAAGCCGAGCAGTCGACGCCGAACTAAAAGGACTGAAGCAATCTCGGGTAGTTCCTGCTGCAAAGGCCAACTCTGAGTTGGTTATTTCACTTCTGGTAAACTCTACATGAAGTTCTATAATCTAGCAGAAGATGTTATCTTGTCTCTTGATTCTCTAACCATCTTGGTTTTCGGATTATAGAGAAAACAAAGTTTTTTGAGCTCGAAGTATCGGAATGAGAAGTGTTCTTACGGATTGGTGTCGAAGAGAACCTCAAGTTCAGGACCTATAATAACTCAGAGACCAGGATTTACAAACTCGAAAACGGTACCGAAACACGTTTCAGCAATTCCAAGGGAGTGTTTAACATCATCTGGGCCAATTGAGTTTGTTTCTTACAAACATGTCCGAGAAAGAAATGGAGTTTCAAGGCCAGAATCAACGAGCCAAGACAAAACTCTAAGAGTTGGCTGAATTTCTCCGGGCACGACATGGTCGGGCTTCGAAGCTCTTGTCGTCTAGAGTCGAAAGGGAATTAGTTGGTTCATTAGGCAATCAATGTAGATAGGAAAGGTTTAGGCACAGTTTTTAGGTGTTGGCTTCCTACAAGAAAAGGGAAGAAAAAAGAAACATAGAAGCCAAGCCACCACCAGTTCTGTTCTTTGAGCTAATGTACATAAGTTGGGATTTGCATGTAACTAAGAGAAAATAAATCTGTCGCTAATGGGTTGATTCCAAATCCATCTCGAGCGTGAATCGAACATATGACCTTCAGATCTTTAGTCTCTCTCATTTAGTAAGTCTATTGAGACTGTTCGTAAATATGCAATGAGCGTGAATTGAATACACGCCCTTTAGATCTTCAATCTGATGCTCTCCCAGTTGAGCTCAGTAGCTCAACTTTCTTTTTGTCCTAAATAGACCGTGTGTAGACAACGAGAATCACGGAAAACCATTATAAATTATTTTATTGGGAAAAGGTTTTTATTAACTTGAAAAAGAAAACCCCTTTTTCTTTTTTTTTCCTACCTAATAAATATGTTTTTTAAGGAAAAAAAATTACAATATTCTCTAAAAAATTAAAACATTTTTGACAAAAATTACTATAAGTAAACTATTTAGTTGAAAATTACAGACTTTAGGTATTGCTTTTAGGGCTTCAAAATTCAAACCTAATATTTTTGGTGAACTAAAAATAAATAAATTATTAATGTATTAATTAAAATGAAAAGGATGGATGCAAGTAATAGTCAAAACTAAATCCATTTCAATTTTTTATTGAAATTTTAAAATATAAATCAACAATTACGGGGTTGTTTAATTATGACTTAATTTGATTTTCTCTTAAAAAAAAAAAACAAAATTCAAAATTTATTTTATTTATTTATTAATTTAGTTCCACGAGTCAATTTCATCCCATCATAATATCTATAATCCGTCACAAAACTTTATTTATAAAAAAAAATTAAATACGAATTAGTCGATCCTAATAATAAAAAATATGTGATTATTTTTGGGAGTTAAATGGTAAAGCAAACACTGACAACAAACCCCACTAATTTTGTCAACAAAATTAAAGACAACACTTTGTGATTCTGCTCATGATTTAGTGGAAGAACAATTGAAAACAAAACAGTTGAATTCAAACAAGGCTTACTGTTTGTGGATGGTTTGGTTTGTGCAATTTCACTTTCGTTGACTTTGTATATCCTTTTGATTTGAAGAACTAAACCCCACGTAATTAGCCCGTTTAAATTTCCTAATTTGGCATTAAAATGCGAACCAAATCCTTAATCCCTTCTCGATGATCCTAGTCGTCGACATGGGTTGAGAGAGAGAGATAGAGAGATAGAGAGAGAAAGTGGGAATTTTATAGTCGATCAGCCGGCACAGGCCGTCTTAATATGATAATCTTTGAAAATACATGTTTGAATACGCGTTCGGAATTCAAAAGGCGAGCTCAATGTTCTTTCTTGGTAACTAAGCGTCTCTATCTCTTTTTCATTCCATTTACTTCCGATTATCTATTTGGGTACTTTTTTTTTTTTTTTTTTTTTTTCTTTTTCAAGATATTGATCACTAGTTTGTTTCCTCTGATTGACTGTGAAATAGTCTGCTGATTGATGAAAGCGATTCGAAGTGATTGTGGGGTTTTCGGATTTTGTTAAAAAAGTCGCTGTTCTTGATCGTTTTTCATTTTCTCTTTTGATTGATTCTGGATTTTCCTTGTTGGGTCGGTTCAGATTCTGGAAGAAGGGACTTAGGAAATTCGTTCCAGTTTTTTCTGATCAACAACTGTTTGGTGTTCAAACTTCCGTGTTTAAATGTTCGATTTGGCATTCGTTTTAGGGTCTTCTTCTCTGCATCGAGTATATATGTAGAATAGTTTCGAGGTTTTGTGGTGTTTTGATTCGTTATTTATGGGATTGTTCTGGAATATATCTATCGTTGGCTTCAAGAGGAGATTGTAATTTCTGAAGAAACTTACGATTTTGTTATTAGTTTCTGGGCTGCAATTATGGGTTGCCAATGTTCCAAGCCATCTGTTCATGAAGATGAACAGAGCAGAGCCTCTGAGAAATTGCCTTCACTAAAGGCTTCAGGGGTTAATTTTTCAAGGAAAGAGGAGGATGTGCAATTCAATTCCGTGAAGAGGGACCAAGGTGTTCGACTAAATGCCTCACAGAGAGCTGATAGTATTCGATCAAAGGTGAAACCAGAAGGTGGTGACTTGAAGGTTGTTTACTTAGATAAGAGGGTCAACGGCTCAAACAGGGTACATGATGATCAAATTGAGAAAAAGAAGAGGGAGAGGTTGGAAGCAGCCATTTCTGCTAATTATCCTGGTAAAGGAAGCATTCCAAAGGCTATGGAAGCTGAGCAAGTTGCAGCTGGTTGGCCTAGCTGGCTTTCCTCTGTGGCTGGTGAAGCGCTCGAGGGATGGCTGCCACGAGAAGCCGAAACATTCGAGAAACTAGACAAGGTATGTAAAAGTTGTGAATCTGGGAGTTGGAAGTAGTTTGTTGATGTGATTGTCAGCTGAGTTTGCTGTTGTTTTGTTTGGTTTGGTGGTGGTTTTATTTTCACAGATAGGACAAGGAACATATAGTAGTGTTTACAAGGCTCGTGATATCATTCACGGTAAACTAGTCGCTCTAAAACGAGTTCGATTCGATAATCTTGATGTGGAGAGTGTGAAGTTTATGGCCCGGGAAATCCTTATCCTACGTAGACTTGATCATCCAAACGTTATAAAATTGGAAGGCTTGATTACGTCTCCGCGATCATGTAGCTTGTACCTCATTTTTGAGTATATGGAGCATGATCTTACAGGACTCGCATCTCGGCCCGGCGTCAAGTTCAGCGAACCACAGGTAAATTTTGCTTAGAATTCATTACTAATTAATGATATCTATCCAATCCTCAAGAACCTAACACTTTATGCTTATGGCCATGGAAGGTTAAATGCTATATGCAACAACTTCTAAGGGGGCTTGATTATTGCCACAGTCATGGTGTCCTCCACCGTGATATAAAGGGTTCGAATCTCCTAATCGATGCCAATGGTATCTTGAAGATTGCAGATTTTGGACTAGCAAGCCATTTTGACCCTCATAATCATGTTCCCTTAACAAGTCGCGTAGTGACTCTATGGTACCGACCGCCCGAACTTCTTCTTGGAGCTTCTCATTATGGGGTTGCAGTGGACCTGTGGAGTACTGGTTGCATACTAGCTGAGCTATATGCTGGGAAGCCCATCTTACCTGGAAAAACAGAGGTCGAACATCTTTATATTTCTATTAAGAGATTTGTCTTCTTATTCATGATTTAGCTAAGGCTGCTAGTGATCAAATGAACAAGATCAAAGATTTTGGTATGCATATGAAATCTTTGAAGTTATTTTCTGCAGGTCGAACAGTTGCATAAGATCTTTAAACTTTGTGGGTCGCCACCCGAGAATTATTGGAGGAAATTACAGTTACCTCATTCAACTGGATTCAAGACGGCTCAGCCATACCGACGTTGTGTCGTGGAAATGCTCAAGGATTTCCCATCTTCTGCGGTGGCTCTCGTGGATAAGTTGCTATCTATTGATCCTGCTCATCGAGGAACTGCAGCTGCTGCCTTAAAGAGCGAGGTATTGCTGCCTTTCCTTGGAATCATTTGAAAGTTACTCTGATGCATAGATTCTCATATATTCATAAATCTTCAGTTTTTTACGACTAAACCGCTTGCTTGCGACCCTTCGAGTTTGCCCAAATATCCTCCGAGCAAAGAGATCGATGCAAAATTCAACAGCTGCAGGAGGTAAGCAAGTATTTGAGGCTGGGAAGATGTTCAGTAAGGGCTGGCTCTCTTGGGTATATAACTTCATAATAAGCTCTTCTTCCATTGCAGGCAATCACGAGTTGAGGGCAAGGACCCAAAATATTATGCGGAAGGGAGGCGATCTAAGGAAGCTAACATTAATCTTTCTCTTAATGCCAAGGATGAAGCAAACATATTAATGCAGGTATTCTTTTAAACTTTTTCGGTTTTAACAACCTAAGCCCACCGCCACCGCTAGCAGATATTATCTTCTTTAGGCTTTCTCTCAAGGTTTTAAAACGCATCTGATAAGGAGAGGTTTCCACACCCTTATAAAGAATATTTTGTTCTCCTCCCAAACGGAGGTGGGATCTCACATTTTCTATATGCTTTTCTGGACTAATTTATCTTTGCATTTCGTTACAGAAAAGGCAAGGTCATTCAAGTTTCAAAGGCGGAATCGGAGTGCTCAATCCGCATGGGGACGAAACAGTTTCTGGGTTTTGTATTGCTCCTCCCAGACAAAACCAATCTGTCACAGAAATTTGTTCAGATACAGGCAGGATTTCACATTCAGGACCGCTAATTAGCAGACCAGATTGGATGAAATCAAGAAAGCAACTTGATGATCATTCAATGTTGCTTGATGGATCCAATCTCTCAGTGTTATCCCGTTTAGTAGCGACGAGGTCTAATACATCTGAACATCCCTACGATAGACCGGGTCCATCACGATCAGAAGTAGGCAGATTGCCCGACTTTGTTAGGGAGTCTGAGGCAACAAGAAAGCAGGACCGAGTATTTTATGCACATCGAGGTGCAGATTCATACCGGATAGAGAATGAAAAGGCTTGTGCTAAAGAACAGTCCCCGGTTCGTTCTTTCATTCCTCCTACTAAGTAGTTTACATGAATGAAGATAAAAATCCTAGTGCTATGCTATCTTGAGCTGTGTTCTAATCAAATGAATGAATGATGTTCTGCTGCCTGAGATGCTGATTTTTGTTCATTATGTGGTTCAGTTTGCTTATGGGACAGACATGAACAAGCTTTATACTTCTGGTCCACTTCTTGGTCCATCAAACAACTTAGATAAAATTCTGAAAGAGAAAGACCGTCAGATTCAAGAATTTGCTCGACAAGCACGACACGGTAGAGCTGCTAACATTCAGTCGAAGGGTTCGAGAGCAACAACTGGAAAACATCTCATGTTGAGCCATGGAGTATGAGATAGATTACCAAGATCGCTCTCACCGGGCAGCAGAAAAGACCATTGGAGAGACCTGAGATCTGATATGGCTCGAGTCGTGTAATCAAAAGTGATTTGTTTGTGTAGATTTTTGGTTCATATGTTGTATAAAAGGTGGTTGTGAAGCACTGCTATGATTTTTGAGTGCACCCGACACTGCCGTGGTGTTTGCCATTTGTTCTTCATTCTTCTTGTGTTTTAGATGCTGATAACTTGTATAGAAATAGCACCCATAGATTTGTTAGATTTCTTTGTTTGTATTTTTTTTGAAAAGTAATATCTAGTTTTTAAATCTTAATCTAAATCAAAATCTTATCGGTAAGATCTTGGTTAGAGAAGGGAATAAAACATTTCTTATAAGGGTGTGAAAATTTCTCTCTATTAGACGAGTTTTAAAATCGTGGGCTAATGACGATACATACGTAACATGCTAAAGCGAATAATATCTGCTAACGGTGGGCTTGGAGTGTTACAATATAATGTTCTTATTTATTCTTGTCTGATTTGAGGATAGTTTTAAGCACATTGGGTCATGAAGTACCAATGAAACGTTACAAACCAAGATTTTATGGAACTTGAGAGTTTTAGGCACTATTTTGGATGTAGACGGGCAAAAATCTCGATAGGCCATATTCGAAAGTGATATAAGTAGAGATAATACTATTGTGGTCGAGAGAGTTTTCAAGGGTTTTTTGGTATCTCGAATATTCGAAAGTGATATAAGTAGACAATACATTATTGTGGCCAAGAGAGTTTTCAAGAGCTTTTTGGTCGATAATGACGAAGGCGAGATATGAGGATTTGAACTTTCAAACTCAAGTTAATGAGCTCGTATCAATTACTGTTAGGTTTTTTTTTTTTTTTTTTTTCTTTTTTTGTTTTTTTTTTTTTTTTCTTTTTTTGTTTTTTTTTTTTTTTTCTTTTTTTGTTTTTTTTTTTTTTTTCTTTTTTTGTTTTTTTTTTTTTTTTCTTTTTTTGTTTTTTTTTTTTTTTTCTTTTTTTGTTTTTTTTTTTTTTTTCTTTTTTTGTTTTTTTTTTTTTTTTCTTTTTTTGTTTTTTTTTTTTTTTTCTTTTTTTGTTTTTTTTTTTTTTTTCTTTTTTTGTTTTTTTTTTTTTTTTCTTTTTTTGTTTTTTTTTTTTTTTTCTTTTTTTGTTTTTTT
This sequence comes from Cucurbita maxima, assembly GCF_002738345.1. Lineage (NCBI taxonomy): Eukaryota > Viridiplantae > Streptophyta > Magnoliopsida > Cucurbitales > Cucurbitaceae > Cucurbita > Cucurbita maxima. The sequence continues at coordinate 5,372,349 of NW_019272025.1, read as the reverse complement.
TTTTTTTTTCTTTTTTTGTTTTTTTTTTTTTTTTCTTTTTTTGTTTTTTTTTTTTTTTTCTTTTTTTGTTTTTTTTTTTTTTTTCTTTTTTTGTTTTTTTTTTTTTTTTCTTTTTTTGTTTTTTTTTTTTTTTTTTTTGCATATTTGGAAGTGATATAAGTAAAGATTACATTATTGTAGTCTAGAGAGTTTTCGAGGGTTTTTTGGTCAATAATGATGAAAGCGGGGTATGAGAATTTGAAATTTCGAGCTCAAGTGAATGAATTTGTATCCATTATTAAGTTATGCTCGTCTTGACCGTTTTTTAATTAAATAAAAAAAAATGTCTGGTCAAGATTAAACTAAAAGTAGGCCCATCGTGATAAATTGTCGCCATTTATATCATTATTTTACTATAATGTGAAAAGTTTGGATAGGAGGGTATTTTAGTCATTCAACTCTAGATTCTAGAAATTGGCAGGGGCATCATCTCATATTATATGGAATATTCGATTTAACAACCAAAGATATTTATGATTTATATTATAGGTAGGGGCAAGTTAAGAGGTCGAATCCTCCATATCCATCTAAGAAAGGTTTAGTTCCCTCTAACCACAGATTTTACTATCCACCATTTTTAGGACCCTGCGTTCTAGTTGGCACACCGTCTAGTATTTAGCTCACATATCATTAGTAATAACCTAAGCCCACCACTAGTAGATATTGTTCGGTTTAGTCGTTATATATCATTGTTAGCATCGCGATTTTAAAAGGCATAATTTAAGGAAGTTTTTCAACTCTGGTAAGAAATGTTTCATTCTCCCCTCCAACTCAATGAGATCTCACATTGATATTATTCACTAATTCATTCTTTTATCTCTTTTGTGCATTATTTTTTAAGCAGGTGACTTTTTCGTATTTAACACGATAGAATGGAAAGTCTCGATTAAAAAATTATTCAAATTAATCGACTTGTATTATTATATTAAAAATTCCCTTTAATTTAATAACACACCTTCATGATTCTGACAATTTAAAAATATTTTTTAATAATTATAAAACGAAGATTCTGACATTTTTTTTTAATATATGTGGATTTTTTTTCGTATTTAATAATATCGATTATGAGGTTATTCTTAAATTAAAAAAAAAATGTATTTCATATTATTAAATTAAAAAAAAAATGTAATGGATATAATTATCATAATATGGTTATTCATAACGAGAAACTGAAATTCAAAATCTATCCATCCTTGATAATAGTTCAAATATGTTGGGAAAATAAACTAAATTGTTGGATTTTTATTCAAAATATAATTTAAAATCTGTTTGCCTCGTTGGCAGTGGAATGGGTCCCACGTGATAGAGTCGATTACGATTATTTGGGCTATAAAATTTTAAAATTTCAGCGACGTGTTCGACGAGCAACCAGAGCATGAAATCCAACGGAGAAAAATCAAGCTAGTCGTCGGGATCGGGTGGCTCCGAAGGAAGTTTCGAAAAAATGTCTGACATATCGGCGAGCTTCATCGATATATTCCCAGAAGAGTCGGAGAACCCGTCGGAAAGTTCATATGATTCCAGCAACGACGGAGATCAGAACGGAGAAACTTCCTCCATCGTTAAAGAAAACAGAGCCTTCTGGAAATCGCAGACGGAAGTTCTTCGGGTAAAGGAATTTCGTTACGTGATTTCATTGGTGTAATTTTGTTCTGATTCTTTCTTTTTTTGTAGGCGAATTTGAAAAGGACCAATTCGATTGAGTTAAAAATCTGGAAAGCAACGAAGAATGCTCTCAGAGAAATGAATTTAAAGTCCATTGAATGCGGTTGCCGGAGACCAGCGGAGGTTGCGGTCTGTCGGGAGTGTGTACAGAGAGAAATATGTAGTTATCTGAGAAACGCCGGCTTCAATTGCGCCGTTTGTAAGTCCAAATGGAAAAGCTCGCCAGAAATTCCATCAGGTAAACAGAATACCCTAACCCTAGCGTTAGTTCTCATCGTCTTCAATTTTAGGGATTTGATAATTAGGGCTTTTTTACGCGCAGGGGAACACAGTTATTTGGAAGTGGCGGACGATTGGAATCCGAATGAGAGAGTCATAATCGAGATGAATTTCAGAGAGGAATTCGAACTAGCCAGAGCAAGTGAAGAGTACAAGCGATTGGTCAGACGATTGCCGGAAGTATTCATCGGAAAAGCCGAGAAACTTCGAGAATCGATCAAAATTCTGTGCAATTCGGCGGAGAAGTGCATGAAGGAAAAGAAGATGCACTTAGGGCCATGGAGGAAGTACAGATACATGCAGGCCAAATGGTTAGGGAAGTGCGAAAAGTCGACGCCGGCGCCGCTTCCGGTTGGATTATCCGACCGGCCGCCGAAGGCGAAGGCGTCCATGCTTACCTATGATCTGCTGCAGAGCTTGCCGCCGGCCATAGCGGTCGAAGTAGTGTGACTGTGGAAGATGAGAGTCAAGAGAAATTGCAATTTTGTAATTTCTATGTTTTTGCCATAAGATGTTTTAATCTTATGGTATTTTTGGAGAAAAAAAGTTATTTTGTTTAAGCGTAAACTAATTTTAATGAAATTAAGTACAAAATGTGCATAAATCGCTTTTAAATTAACCTAAATACCTTATAAATTTTAAAACAATTGCGCTAATAAATATTATGTGATTTTTCGAAAAACTATAAACTATAATACCTATTCTCAATCTCGTTGTAACACACGTATAATTTACCGCTACACACTTATAATCTACTGCAACATGTCAAGTTAAATCGTCTATCGATATTGTAGGGTAGCGAATATTTTAATTTTTTCAAGAAATTGTTATTCTACTTATTATTATTTTTTTTGTTTGAACAATAAATTAACTTATTATTTAAACTTTATAACCAAAAATAGAAGTTACCTTAAAATTATTAATATTTGTTATAATAACAATAAATATAATTGCAAATTATTATACTGTCCGATATTAGAAAAATAATAATAATAAAACTAACTAACATTGTTTTTATCTATTAAAATTTTAAGAAAATAAATAAATATTATAAAAAAAAAACTATTTTTTTTTTTTAAGGGAGGGAATAAAATGATTAAAAAAGCAAAATTTGTAAATCAAAATTAGAGAACACTTATATATAAAAAGAATAAAATAACGTTTTTCCTCTCTCTCCCTTTCCCACGTATTTCACTTTTAATTTTTTAAAACTATTTTAAAATGTAAATAAAATTAAAGAACTTCTTATATATATTATTTTAGTTAAAGGATAGTATATTTTAGATAGCAAATACTCCAAAAATAAAAACAAAGCAATTAATTTTAAAAATAAAATTTAAAAAATCAAAATCATTATCAAACGGGACCTAAATTTTTCTAGACCTCTAAAAGAGATAGAAAATCGAGTTGAGTAAAGGCCGAGAAAGAGCTCCTTTTGGAAGATTGAAGGGTCACGTTTATATTTTTATTTATTTATTTATTTATTTCTAAGAATCATTTTATCCATTATACATTTTAAAATATTTTAGTTTATAATTTTTTTAATAACTAATTTAGTCCGAAGTCTTCATAGAATTAAAATAAATAAATAAATAAATAAAAAGGTGACCATTTGAAAATTTAGGCTCCAAATTTGAAAAAAAAAAATGCCCATTTTTTTTATTTATTTCTTAATTTTTTTTTAATGTTGGAAAAACATGAATGAAGAATCAAAGTAGTGACCATCTCTTTCATTGAAATTAACCTAAATTTTAAATCATTTATTAATAAATTAATAAATTTATTAATTTAGAAATGTGGTACCGACCCTAATTTTCTACTGGCCTAAAGTCGCTACCATATGTATGACGTAACTTTTTTTATGCAAAAGCATTCATTTAAAACGACTTTATAAATATGATGCCATGAACTCATACGTGAAAAGATCTTAAAACAATACAAGGGAAATATTCAAAGTAAATTAAAATAAAATTGAGGAAAATATTAAAAATAATGTCATACACTAATGTAAGATCTACGAAAAATAAATGCAACTACCTTATGCAAGTGTTATAGTCTTTGATGCGATGCCGCCGTCAACCATATATGAGTGTCTTGCTTTTGTTAAACGAACACGACTCTCCACAATGGTATGATATTGTCCACTTTGAGCATAAGCTCTCATGGCTTTGCTTTGGGCTTCCCAAAAGGCCTTCCCAAAAGGCCTCATAGCAATGGAGTTAGTATTTCACTTATAAACTCATGATCATTCCCTAAATTAGGGGATGTGGGACTTTCATCATCCAACACCTCCCCTCGAACAAAGCACGCCTCCCCTTAATCGAGGCTCGACTCCAACACCTCCCCTCGAACAAAGCACGCCTCCCCTTAATCGAGGCTCGACTCCTTTGGAGTCTTAGTCATTTTTTACTGAGGCTTGACTCATTTTTTCTTTTCTGGAGTTCTTTGTTCGACATTCGAGGATTTGTCAATCTATTGGCACGGCTAAGTTTAGGGCATGACTCTGATACCATGTTAAACGAACACGACTCTCCACAATGGTATGATATTGTCCACTTTGAGCATAAGCTCTCATGGCTTTGTTTTGGGCTTCCCAAAATGCCTCACCCCAATGAAGAGTGTATTCTTAGATTATAAACCCATGACCATTCCCTAAATTAACCGATGTGAGACTTTCATCATCCAACAGCTTTTACCTGAAATATAAAAATAACACATAACTTTAGTATTTAAAAAAATACTTACTATCGACTCGGTCAAAGAAGAATTTATGAGTAGCTGAGAGATCACATCTCTAATCTAACCAAAATCAAAATGGCAAATTCTTTGAAGAGAAAATTGATACAGTTATTTTGAACAAAATAGGAAAATACTTGTCGTCCGACATTGTTGTCTAAAAGTCATGTCTCTAACCAACAACGGTCTTTTTAGTATCCAAAATTAATCAGTTAATATTTTCTAATTTCATAATAGAAAAGGTTAATATTAATCGAATAAGTCAATGATTATAAGGCATTAAATACAAATTTTAATATATATCATACATTTATTTATTATTATTTTTATTTATGTAAGTGAATTATAAAGTTTAAATATTTATTATTTTTATTATTAAATAAAAAAATTGAGTTATTTTGAAGAAATCAAAAGAAAAGTGACGAGAGTTCGTGCTCAAAGTAGACAGTATATATCTCATGAAAGTTCGTTGTCTGTAACAAAAAATATGTAACAATTCAATTTCATAGCTAATAGAAATTGTCTGTTTTAGTCCGTTATGTATTGTCATCAGTCTCACGATTTTAAAATGCATCTATTAAGGAGAAGTTTTCAAACTCTTGTCGGGAATATTTCGTTCCTCTCTCCAACCAATGCTAGTAGAAGTTGTTCGCTTCGACTTATCATTGTCAGTCTCATGATTTCAAAACACGTAAATAGCAGAGATATTTTCACACTTTTATAAGAAATCTTCATTCCCCTCTCCAACACCGCTAACATAAATTGTCTGTTTTGGTCAATTACGTGTCACTCAGCCTCATAATTTTAAAACATGTATTTTAGATACAAGTTTTTACACCTTTATAAGAAATGATTCGTTCTTCTCTCCAACCACAGTTAACAGAAATTGTTCGCTTTGGCCTATTACATTATCACCGTCAGCCTTGCGATTTTAAAACGCATATATAAGTAGAGAGAGGTTTTCACACCCATATAAAAAAATTGTTCTGTTTTCCTCTCCAAGGGAGGTGAGATCTCATAAAACGTGTAAATGTAGTAACACACTAGTGAGAAACTCCAATAATTTCTCCAAAAAGAAAGGGCCAATGTGAGTAATGCGTGTATTAAATTTCGTACTTTTCACTATTATTTTCCACCATTGCGGCGGTCCACATGGCTTGGCAGTGGCTATCTCTTCTCTTCCAAGGAATCCCCAGATCTATACAAATGCTACTCATTTGGCTCTACAATTTGAATATGATTAATACTATTCCATGGAGGGAACTCACGAAGGAACCCAACAAAGTGCTACCCATAACAAGGTCGAGAGAAAGGTGCTGGAGAAGAATCGAAGAAACAAGATGAAATCGCTTTACTCCAAATTGAACTCTCTTCTCCCAACCCATCACTCAAATGTTCGTTCTTTCTTTCTTTCTATTTTCCATCAATGTTTTTCATCTGTTCTTAATTGGGTCTCCACAAATCTTGTAGGAGATGCCATTGTCCGTGTCGGATCAGATAGAAGAAGCTATTAAGTACATAAAATCGCTCGAGTTGAAGCTGAAGAAGAACGAGGAGAAGAAGGAGAGGTTTACGAGACAATCTTCGTCGTCGTTGTACACGGCTCCAACGAGAAGCCGGAATAGAAATGGACCTGAATTGAGAATCAAAGAGATTGGTTCGGCTGTCGAAGTTGTTTTGAGTATTGGGTTGGAGGTATATCAACCCAAACTCTACCGCTTGCAGATATTGTTTCTTTCAATTTTTTTTTGATGAACTTCCTTTATATACTCTCTAACCAATGTGAGATTTTACAGGAGGATCGATTCATATTTTATGAGATAATTCATATTTTTTACCAGGAGCGAGCTGAGATCGTTAATGTCAGTTATTCTGTTGTCGGGAACAGTGTATTGTATTCGCTTCATGCTGAGGTATTTGTGTTGGTTTAAGGTTTTTGTTTTGGTTTAACGTTGTTTAGTGGTGAATGGTTTGGATTGTTGTGGAATTAGATTGAAGATGTTGTGTATGAATTTGGAGCAACGAAACCAACGGAGAGGATTAAACGATTGGTTTATGGATGGGCGAATGATGGAGAGATGAAGGCGGCTGGTTCTTCGAGCAGTTTTGGCGGAAGCCGGCGGCCGGGGAACGGTCCTTCGACGTGTTCTGATAATCAGTTTTAGAGCCACTGGATTTGAAGTGGGTTGTGTTTTATGTTTGGAAAAACAAATGATTTTAATAAAAAATATTTGAGTGTTTTATGTTTTTCGGGTCTCTCCCTATCCATCCACGCTTAAATGTCTCCCTAATTGATGTTTTTCGGATCATATAAATTTGACAATGATACTATTTTTTGTTACAAATGGTATTAGAAATACTTACTGGATAGTGTGACCGTGAGAATGTTAGACTCTAAAGAAGGTAAATTGTAAGATCCCATATTAATTGGAGAGAAACAAAACTATTATGAACATAAATGGTATTATTTAATTTTTTTTTCTTAAGTATATATTTGATTTGTTTTTTAATTTAAGAATATTATTCAAATATTTTTATTAATTTAATCACTAAAAAAATCGATTTAAATCTAAAAATCTAAAATCATAAAATAAATAAAAAGAATAATCGATTCGAGTTCCGGTCCGACCGATCGCGGGGTTTTTTCAAATACCATCTTCCAAACTCGCGCGTCGTGCTCACCTTTCCCGCCTCTACCATATTGTTCTCTGCAGTGCAATGTCTCGGCCGTCCTGACGGAATGCGGTGAACTATCATCCTCATTTCTCGTCACAACAACTCGACGATTCCAGAGAGCAGGCAGTCGGCGTCGATCAAGCTATAAGCAACTGTCTATTCTCTAGAGTGGTCTTTTTATTCACTCCAAAAATCGTAAGACCCTCCCTCCCTATGCTATTAAATTCGATTCTGAAGCAGGAGATTCCGATGATCGACCTTCCATTTAGCATTCAGATTGTGCCGTCAAGATGTCGAAAACACTATTCCAGTCATCATTTTATACTCGTTGATCTGTAAAATTCATGATCTCCATGTTGCGCCCCTTGGTGATTGATCTTAACGTGTTCATGAAGGGATATATTGGTTTGTAGCGCTTTTATTTTGTCTTTTGTAACTTCCTTGTAAATGTTGAAGCATTGTTCGATGTAGGGTATTGATTATAGCTACAACAAATTTTACTGTGTTTGTTGATTGTAAACCGTTCTATTTCGGAGCCTTGTCTTCCCCCGAGAACCAGTCGTTGCTGTGAAATCTATTGCTACCATCCACATCGACCCTACTCCGCGTGACTGCGACATTGGCGCCATTTCGTCTCGTGATACTGAAAATCTTTGCATATCACCAAAACAATTGATGGTTGTGGCTATTAGTTTGGAAGACGAATAAATCTTGCAGCGTACGAAGGTTGTAAATCTTGAACTGTCTATCCCTCCTTGAAAACCTAATTTAAACATTCATATCTGATATATGCTGCTTATTTCCTTTGTTGAACATTCACCATGTCACTGATGTTCTACATATTGTGTCTGCTATTGCTGTCTTATATTGTCCCAGAAAAAAAATGACGGAAGCGAAGGTTGGCAGGCAGCCGAGTTTACGAGATGTAAGCGGTGAAATCCTTAGCTATATGCTTTATTCAATTCTTTTACAGACTCAAGTTTCATGTTCCTTACAGATTACAAAATTTCGCCCACTCATGTTACCAACTTGTTCTTTTCAAATCGTCTCGTGTATTGGTTCTAGAATTAACATTGGGTTGTCTTGTTATTTTAGATAACTCTTTCATTTTCTTTTTACCCATGGGATATTTTTTTTTCTTCTTATGGATTAAAGGGAAGCTCCAGCATTTCTGTTCTTGAAATATTAGGTTTTACTGGTGTGGGATATTAATAAGCAAAGCACTTGTGTTACATCACTTTTGTGAGAAATGTTAATCAAATAGTTATCCGAATCTAGACATCATTGCTTATGCTTTTAGTTTTGGGCAACTTTTAACTTCGTCAATTTTGAATTCACTTAGATGAATAAAACGACATTAAGACTTAATAGGGATCAATTATTGCCGACTGCGATCTAATTTCCTCGTGTTGTCATACATACATTTCAGGATCCATTGAGTGATTGTCGGAGTTTAGGTAGCAATTGTCATCCATCAAGCCAATCGAGAAAGATTTCAATTGGTGTTATGGTAGAGTCACCAGCCAATGGGAGTTCTAGAGGCACAAAAGAACGAAAATCCATGGTGTCAAATGCAGAGGTTGATTTTTCCCGCTTAGAAAGTTCCACGCAAAGGAATCGGAAGGATAAAGGCACAGGAACCTTTGGTACTGATGTCAATTCAATACTATCAGAAGCTCCTCAACAAGTGAGATCACCATGGGTTTCTACTCGACCCTCTTTACAAAATGCACCCGTCATGGAGACTGTAAGTGGAGCAGAACAGGCGTTCCATTCTCCAACGACTTGTGGGAGGCAGAATACGGGTCATGGACTAATGGAGCCACCAGGAACATATTCTGTACGTTTGTTTGCAAACCAAAGCTCAGTGTTCAAGTCTGGAAGTAGCAAGGAGACGAAATTTGATGAGGTCAACTGTCAATTGGAAGAAGAGAGGGATAGAACCAACGAGAAGTTGCATGAGTTTGCATTTGCAACCATGGCAGAGGTCCGGTCAGATAAAACGATTATTGAGGATCGAGCAAATAAATCAGAAAATAGAACTGAAACTCTGAAAATGAAGCTTTGGGAGATACTTGGAACTGTTTCTGTACCTAAGGATCAAAACTCGGATTGTAAGAACCATAAGCAAGATGCCAATCATTTAATAACTGAAGAAATCTTTGTGCAGGAGCATGATAGAGCTGTCAAATTTAAACAGAATTCGGATACGATTGAAACTGATTCTGAAGATCCCAGTCAGACTTTGAAGAGGCCAATAGTACGTTCAATAGCACGGAAAAGATCCCGCATTTTTGTGCAGTCAAGAAAATCTAAGATCCCTTCATGCAACAAAGGAAAACATCAGGAGGAAAATGTTTTTGTCTTTGAAGGAAGGCCTGAAGGCACTCATGCTGCTACCAGTAGGGCTTCATCAATGTCCACAAGAAAGAAAAGGGGTGAAAGGAGTTTCAAATTTCAGCCACGAAAAATTTCTTTTCTTCAAAAAGAAGACAGGACGACAACTTTTCCTAATCCAACCGGGATTGAAGAACTGGCACCTCAAGATAAACCCTCTTCTTTTAGAGAAGTTCAGGGTTTTCATAGCTCTCCGGCTAACCCTGTTATTGAAGAAAAAGTTGTACGGAAGGAATTCAATCAATTTCCACAGATGGACAGGACACTGTTGCGAGAGAATATTCATAGTCTAGCAAATTATGGTCCACAAGGAGACATTGACAATCCATTCCTGGAAAAGGATGTAGACCCACAGAGTCATATAGAAAGTCCAACTTTTAGAATGAAGACGCCTGTGTGCAGTTCGCCTAGTTCAACTCCAAAAGCAGATAAAATAGTTTATGAATCTTCAAGTCCTGGCTCAGCAGAGGAAATACTTTCTACGAGAAATATTTGTAGCTTCAGGAAATTGCGGACTTCAGAAGAGGATCGTGACAGATCAAATGTAACACCACACCTTTCAGTATCCTTGTTTAGTGGGTGTAGGGTTTATCATCAACTATCATCTTCTTGCAAGTTTACTAGGTGTAGGGTTTATCATCAACTATCATCTTCCTGCAAGTGTCATGTTTGCAGCAGTCTTTGAGCTTCATTGTCAAGTCTCCATATTTTGTCTTTCCTTATTGACTTTCAGGAAGATGAAAAAGAGATTGAGCAATCTCCACTCGAGAATGCAGCAACTGGTGTAACAAAAGAAGTAGCAGATTATGGGTTATCTGATTCATCATCCGAGGACACCAGCTATGAAAGCTCTGCAGAAGGTTTGCCTGCTTCTTATTCATCATTTGAAATTCAAGTACACCTTACTTTCAACGTCATTATTACATTGTTCTATATTGAAATTCATCTACACTACACTATCTCCTGCTTGATGAAAATTACTTACCGATGCTTTCTTTTCATGGATTATCCTATTCTCATTTAGATTTACTCATATAGATACCAGTCATTTGATAAATTTTGTGGTTGTTACCAGTGGAAAGTTGAAGGAACATACCTTTCATTAGGAAAGACTTCCAAGTTCCAGAACTGTATATACGATCTTAAGTTGTTTGTCTCTTCTGGGTCCATGAAAAGATTGGGAGATATACGAGATTTGGAACTATCAGTTTATTTTCTTAGTTTGATGTTCATTAAGTCTGCCTTGGACTCTTCTGATATGTATGTGTAATTAAAAGCTCGGTTTATAATAAAAAAAAAAGGTAAGTAAGATTTTGCTCAAGTAACAAATTTTTTTGTTTTTCTTAACTTCTTTAGATACCTGATTTGCATACACCCACATCTTTTATAGGTCACCATGCATATACCTCATATCCCTGATAGAATCTATATCAACAAATGAATCTGAACTGAACTTGTATTTATATTATTAAAACAACATTCTAATGTGTAGACAACCCGTCTATGTTAATAGGTTCAGTTTGTGTCACAATTATTCTTCGTCTATGTTAAGTCTGCCTTGGACTCTTCTGATGCTTGTTTTTCCATTGTATCTCCATTTCCTTTTTATTCATATGAAACTTCAATGTGTTGGTGTAGCTTCAAGTCAAAGAGATACACTCTCTCCAGAAATCGCAAACATAAAGAAGTTCAAGTCTATGCTTCGTCCAGCAAAGAGGGCCCGTAGTGTAGAAAACCATGAATTTGATTTGAATGGTATGTTCTTACTCTTTTAAAGAAAATAGCTTAACTTGAAATATACGTGATTTTTGGGTGTCAAACCTGTTTAATTGTCTCAGCATTGTGCTGGCATATTTATGCTTAAAGATTTTTGTCTAGAAATGTAGACATTAGAACAAAAGAAAACTAATAATCATCTAAATTGTCTGATTAGGGCCTGGAGAAAGTAGTTGGGCCGAGGAAACTTTAGTACCGAACGAAGAGGATGGCCTTGCAAGGTAATTTCTCCCCTCCCTCCTAACCGAATGAAAGCGTCTTCTTCTTCTTCTTCTTCTTCTTCTCTCTCTTTTTTTTTTTTTGACANGGGGGGGGGGGGGGGGGGGGGGGTGGTGCGCTAAGAATCAGCACACAAAATGTATGAATTGAAAGTCGTAAGTTTTCTCCTTTATATTCTATTTAGGGCCGTCAAACTGTTTCTCTCAGAGCTTGAGAAGATGAAAAATAAAATATCGTCAATATCTATCGAAAAATCTTCAGAGATTCTGCTGTCAGTTGCCGAGAGTATTCATTTGCAGTTGCAGAATGTTGAGTCTCAAATCCAAATGGACACGTAAGTTTATCAATTCATATTTCTGGTTTTTGTTTACGAGATCAAAATTTCTAAATTGATTTGCGACGGTATTTCAGGGTAAAGCTGTTGAGCTTTGGTAAATCAAGACGAAAAGTTCTAGAAACAAAATTTGAAGGTAGCATAATTATATGATGGGTTTTTAATTCACATGTCAATTTCTTTCTCAATTGGTACAGCTAACTTTATGAAATAGTTTTATTTAACTGTGTTTGCAAGCCTCTTCTTTTTATTTATTGGGGTGAATGTTCATCACCTGGACTCATGTAATCTGAATTCATAAATCACGAACTTCCTTCTCTTGCTCACAAATGAACTTTCCAGCTATACAAACTAATGCCCTCACGGGACGGTAACTGATATGAGACACGAATCCTGTATATTCAGCATGTTTGGCCTAAATTTTTCTATAAGCTCTTTGGTACATTTAGTGGCTGAGTAGATTTGGCCAATGGCTGGCTTACACTATGCTATTTATGATGTTTAAAATTCTTCTGGAGATCAATTTCATGACTTGTGTGGAGTAATTTTGCCATCTTTTGCATGGGTTCATCTTTACTTTGCTCCGTATATGCTTGGGCATCAAAGTTGTAATTTCATATTTTTTGGTAGATTAACCAGTGTTTATTAAGCTCTATCTATGTTTACAGAACAACAACAGCAATTGACGCGCATTAACAAAAAGTTCAAGGAGGAGGTTAATCAGCATCTACAGGATTGTAGGAACTCACTACAAGAATTGGAAGCGCAACAGATAGAGTTCAAGGGAACTATGGAAAAGAAAAGTATGTTCTGTCGTGTTGCTTTAAATTTTCTCAGTTACATGAATTGCATTGCACACGCTTAACCTGTTTGTTTTACACCACTACTCACAACCTATGATTTGGGGCTCTAACACTTTCTTGGTTATGGGGACTCAAAAGAGAGGTGAGGCGTTCACTCCGACCCTTAGGTGGAGTGAGACGATAAAGGCAACCAGTTTTTAGTTTTTTTCGAATTATTTGAGATTATTTTACTATAGCCTTCACTTTAAATTTTCAATACAAAATTTAATTGTTGCGATTAGATTCCATGAGGATGTAAGGAGAAACAGAAAAATATGCAATATAAATGAGAAGAAAAGTTTACGTGAATAGAGAGCACTTTCAATGGATAATTATATATAAATTTTGAAGGTTCTAGGCACTTCTAACGGTATTATGTATTCACAGAAGCATCACACCGTAATAATCTCTTGCAAGTGGAAGAAGAAGTTGACAAGCAACTTGCGGATGCACAACGGAGAATTGAAGCTATCCACGAGGTATGCTTCCATTTTTTGTCCTTAAGAAAATTTCTGCTCCATTCTGAATGGTAAATCATTGGCACTTAATCATACTGGGGGGAAGATATGCATCGCAAAGAGTGAATTTAGAAGTACGTTTAAGGAAAATACTTTTGGACCAAACAACTATGCAAGTATTTTGGGGGAAAAAGTTGTTGATATCAACTCCAAATATACCATAGGTCTACTAAAAGATCTTACATCATGTGTGTTAAACTTACCAGGTTACTCTTATTTTTATGATCACTGCTTGTTAACTATGTAAAGACGTGGGCTGTTCATATAGTGGGTGCTAAATGATATTTCATGCATATAATTAAGAATTGTTGCAGATCTGTCCTTCGGGATTTTGGCTGCGGCCGATCTTTTTTTGTTAAAATTTTGTGGTGCAATGTCATGTTTTATTATGGTATTTGTTCAACAACATTTTATTATGGTATTTGTTTACCTTGAATTTATTGCAGTCGGGAAGAGGAAAGATACTGCAGCTGAAACAACTAATAGCAATGTTGTTGAAATAGGAATGTTAAATGACATACTTTGCTCGGTTAGCGAGTTTGTGTAGGTATTCGTATCCTTTTCAGTTGGCGACTTTGCCATTTATTTTCTCGTTTGTTTGTGCTAGCTGCTAGGTTAACCCAATTCATAAATGCTCTAAAATTGTATATTTTTTTTCTGTAATCCTTTTTACCTTCATCTGCACAAGCATCAGTACAACCTAGATTGTCTACGAAACTCGTTATTTGGATGCATGTTTGGTAATTATCGAAATCACAAACTCCATTTTCTAGCCTAGTTTGTTCCAAGAACCCCTTAATCAACCACCATAAACTAACATGAAAAACTTGGAATATGTTTAGTCTAGTAAAGAATTTGACCATTTTATATCAACAGACAGATTGGATAGCATAGTTTCCTTACAAGTAAAAATATAATTGACAGGGTGACTTAAATGGTGATGATTTTTTTTTTTTATTTTGAAATAAATTAGAGTTGCACCCGAAACAAAATTGGGTAAGAATTTACCTGTCATCTCTACCTCCATCGCCTCCCACAGCCAAAATAGAGAACAAAAGAATAAATAAATAAATTCCCACCGTAATATATTTTTTGAGAATTTGTAGTGGCAAGCTAATACATCACTTATACCATTCGTATATCAAATATATCATTGATTATCAACATTCATATTAAATACATTTAGTATTTTAATATCAATTTTCATATTGGGTATGAAATTACCAAAATGCCCTCAAATTCTCTCCAGATGTGTTTGAGATGGTTTCAGATATCTTTATGTTCGAGAGTTATGAGATGTCTGAGATTTTCAACATTCATATTAAATATTTTAATATCAATTTTCATAATGGGTGTGAAATTACCAACATGCCCTCGAAGTACCCCTCCCAAATCTCTCCACCGATGAGCACCGCCAGCAACCACCACCGCCGGCTACAACCTCGAGAGGGCGGCCAATCACCCCATGAAAATGGTTACTATCTGCAAACTCAATGCAAAGGGAGAAAGTAGTTGAAGAGAGTATTATTAAGAAGAGAAAGGAGAAGAAAAACCACACGACCGAGTTACCCTCCAAACGTTTCCAAACCATGAATTTAGTATGTTAATCATAGTGTTCTTTCTTCCTGTTGCAATTTAAGGCAATACTAATTCCTTCAGTTAATATCGTTGGAGAATCAGACACCAAGTCCATACAGAACTCGAACAAAATTTCATCCACAAACTACCATACAAAATCAATTGCTACCAAAATTTTCAACTTTTTTAAGTACGACATTGCAGCGTGCAGCTCGCTATCTTCTTTGCATCTTGAACCTGGATACTGGTTTTGAAGGTTGAGAACCAGAAGGCTGCCCAAATCAACAGTTTGCTTTAGCATCAATGAATGAACACTAGTACAATGATGGCAATAAGAATGGTCTAAACTAAAGCAAACCCACCTGCAATGGAGTTTCTGTTTCTTGTTTAGAAATTTTCGGCATAATAGGAGGGCGCTCCACAATGGATCCCGTGAAAGCCTACACCCGACAGAGTTGACACGACACGGATTAACGAGGTCGAATCTTATAACTAACCTCAAAATTATGGACAGATCCATTGCTTTAGACCAACAGGGCACCTAAAGAAACTATACAATAAACAAGCTTGAAAGTACCTCACTGGTAGATGCAGGCAATGTTTGATTCTTTTCTTTTACTTCAGCAAATGTAACAGACTTTGCAGCAGAATTAGTGTTTCTCATTCCCCGAGTCTGAGTCGAAGAATTGTTGCCATGTAACGAACCTTTGGATGAAGACTGTTCTGAAAAATTTGAACACTGCATAACAAATATACATGAATTAATAATGAATGCTGTTTTATTTAACAAAGAACACAGACAGTAATAAACAGTAAAGCAAATAAGAGGTTGGTCACATTTGATGGATTGGTAGAAGCCTCTTGTTGTTGCTGCTGATACTTATCCAGTAGCTCTTTACTACCTATATCTTCATCCCTCTGACACGGAAATGTACTTGCCTGAGAATGTTTCGAAGCGATCAATCATCAGAAATGGTTAACGATACATCACCAATTCATCGAGTAAGTTTGTCGATAACCACGCATTTCTGCGAGCTTTAAATCTCTAAGGTATTTGATTCTGACACTACCTTTGAATAGCTGTGCTTAGCATCATGAAGCTTCTCCAAAGATTGATTTGAAGTTTCTTTCTCTTCCTCACCTTCTTCATCGTTTTGGTTGTCGTTTGCGGCAGCAAGTTCTTCCTCCTCCTCGAGTTCATCCAATCTGGACATTATACGGGCATATTCTTCATCTTCTTCTGTAATCCTTGCCTCATCAACTCCAGAAACACTGGGAGCATCTTGCTTGTTTACTCCTGAAAAGAAACATAACATCATCGTAATTCATCCGTTTTACCTGTGTTCACAAGTAGTTCGTATAAACATCAGACTGTGATTATGATGCATGCTTGGCAACTCCAGAAACCAAGTACATTTATTGTGAGATCCCACATTGGTTTGAGAGGGGAACGAAACATTCCTTGTAAGAGTGTGGAAACCTCTCCCTAGCAAACGCGTTTTAAAACCTTGAGGTTGACAACAAAACGTAACGGGCTAAAGTGGACAATATTTGCTAGCGATGGGCTTGGACGGTTACAAATGGTATCAGAGCCAGACACCGAGCGGTGTGCCGACGAGGACACTGGCCCCCAAGGAGGATGGATTGTGAGATCACACATCGGTTGGAGAGGGGAACGAAACATTCTTTATAAGAGTGTGGAAACCTCTCTCTAGCAGACGCGTTTTAAAATCGTGAGGCTGACGACGAAACGTAACAGGCTAAAGTGGACAATATTTGCTAGTGATGGGCTTGGATGGTTACAAATGGTATTAAAGCCAGACACCGAACGGTGTGCCCTCAAGGAGGGTGGATTGTGAGATCTCACATCGGTTGGAGAGAGGAACGAAACATTCCTTATAAGGGGGTGGAAACCTCTCCCTAATAGACGCGTTTTAAACCCGTGAGGCTAACGACAAAACGAAACGGGTTAAAATGGACAATATTAGCTAGTGATGGGCTTGGGCGGTTACAAATGGTATTAAAGCCACACACCGAACGGTGTGCCAGCGAGGATGCTAGCCCCTAAGGAGGGTGGATTGTGAGATCCCACATCGGTTGGAGAGAGAAACGAAACATTCCTTATAAGGGAGTGGAAACCTCTCCCTAGCAGACGCGTTTTAAAATCGTGACGCTGACGGCGATACGTAACGGGCTAAAGCAGACAATATTTGCTAGCGGTAAGCTTGAGCTGTTACATTTATTCATATATGTAATACGATAGACAAGGCCTCACATGTCTTACAATGCCAAATTGTCAATCCTAACATGTTTCATAACAATAGGATGGAGATGAGGATAAGAACCGACCTGATCCAGATTCCTGCTCACTATTGTTTTCCTCCACATACTCCTCAGTTATCTCGACAAGACCCTCCTGGTAGCAATATAAAGAACATCAACATCGACGTTGTAGGATAATCCGGTAAATATATAAAAAATACATGTACTAGCTTCTAGGTAAACCTCAAATTTTTATCAACTTCACGTTATGGTATATAGTTCACCGATAAATTGCTAAGCTTACCGCAGCTTCGGATGCCGTAGCATCAAAAAATGAGGCCTCAGCCTTAAGATCATCCATCATTGCCTTCAGAGAATCAACTTGAGAATCCAAAGCTTTACCTCTCCTTTTCAAGATCTCGACCGTTTGTTTCGATGTTCTCTCAGCATAATAACCTTCTCCCAGAAGAACCTGCACTTGAATTCAAGTCTGGTTCTCAACTCGACGTCCTGAAAAGTAAACCTCACCGCATATTCTTTCCAGAACTCGGCCACAAACATTTGATCAAAAGCATAAACAATGATCTAGTTAAACCCATTAATGTCTCTTTTTCCCTTAATTTTGCACCAGAGTTAAAAGCAGTACAAGGGGATTCAACAATGAACTTTGAGAGTAGTTAAGAGTAGTGAGCGTCATTAGGATACTGAATAGAACAAAAGAAGAACAATAGGAACTAGTCTCATGTGCTCCACTAAAATAACCCTTTACTCCTTGAAAACCAATATGAACATCTATTAATAAATCCATGGGCGTATAATATTAGAGTATTGTTGGGAGGGAGTCCCACGTTTGACTAATTTGACTAATTTAGGGAACGATCATCTCCATTGGTATGAGGCATTTTGGAGAAGCCCAAAACAAAAACATGAGAGCTTATGCTCAAAGTGGACAATATTATACTAGTGTAAACCGTCGTTATTCCTAACATGATATCAGAGTCATGCCCTTAACTTATCAATGTCAATAGAATCCTCAAATGTCGAACAAAGAAGTTGGGACCTTCGAAGGTGTAGTCAAAAGTGACTCAAGTGTCGAATAAATGGTGTACTTTGTTCGAAGACTCCAGAGAAGGAGTTGAGTCGATTAAGGGGAGGTTGTTCGAGAGCTTCATAGGCCTCAGGAGAAGCTAATAGTGTACTTTGTTTGAGGGGAGTATCATTGGGTGGAGTCCTAACAATATAATACCCTTGTCCCTTCTTTATCAATCATACAGAGAATAAGTTTCCCAGAAGTTATAAGAGAGTACAATACATTACCAGAAACTCGTTAGTATGAACCAAACGCCCCGGGAAGAAAGCCGCCTTCCCAAATGGAACCTTCGAAACAACAATCACAGCGAACCCACGAATAAATTTTCTTTTGCTATCAAAAAACAACGCTGAAAACACTCAACACCCAACTCAAAGGAAGAAGCAAAAGTACCATGACTTCATGGTGCAGCTCTTCAGGTAATTTCTGGACAAGGTTGATCAGGTTAGCATTATCAGAGATGAAACCTCGGAGATGCTCAAGCTCCCTCTGCTTCTCAGAAATCGCATCTTGGACGCGCATCGCTGCTTTGTGAGCATCCTGAGCCGGAAATAAAGAGGACAGCGACGCCACCGTTCCCTTTGCTCCTCCTCCTCCTTCCATGATCATCCCGCTCGGTGATTCGAGTCAGGGCAATTGTCAAACTGAATACAAATTTTAAAGGGCAAAAGAGATCAAAAACCACTTTTAAACACAGCCCTAATCCGCATTAATTTATAAATTCACCCCTTAAACCTCAAGAATTGGGTAGCGCTTCAACCTCACGCAGCCAGCTCGACGACGACAGAACTCAGACGGCGCGGCGACCTCGACGGCTTGATCGCGATTAACTCAGACAACAAGAACTGGAAGCTTATTAATGGAAATAAAGATTTGGAGGGTCGAATATTTTGGGATAAAAATACGATTTTTTATTTTATTTTATTTTATTTGAGCTTGGTTTGGCTTAGGCTTACAATGAAAAATAGTCACTTACATTAAACTTAACCTTTTTTCATTTAAATTAAGAAAGAAAAGGTTTTTGACAACCGAAGAAGCGAAGATTATTTGATTAGTCAACCATTAGCGGCCTCTAATCCACCCAGCTTCGCGCCAGGAGAAACACGCACGCGAGCTCCTTGGCCCCAATACACAAAACAACGAAGGAATAAATTATACGATATTGTATTTTTTTTATGCAAATTGCGAGGCGTTCTAACTTTTGTACAGGGCTCGAATGAACTATTTGCAATTGTTTACGAGTAAAATTGGATCGGCAGCATTCGGTGAATCGAGGGCTTCCATTTTTCTCTTGCTTCAGAAGGTTAATTAGTCGTTCAGCTATCACCATCTGTATCCGACTGTGGGTGTCGTGCTTCTTGGTAGTTCTTGTGTTTGACTCCAATTGAAGCAACCGAATTCATCGTTTAAGCTCTGTGCTTGAATGGGTTTTGCTTTATTTCTCTTGGGTATCTGTCGCCGATTGGAGCATTGAGATTTATGGTTAATTATTAGGCATCTTTTCTTGATATGGTGGGCCGAGAAGGTTTTGGTTGTTCGGAGTTCCGGAGAGGTGGATTTGGATATTTTTCTAGAACTGTTTTTGCTTTGTGGGTTGTTCATATTTTGGTTTCCCAGCCTGTGGATGGTCTCAGACCATTGCGGGAGAGGGCTCGATCATGGGGCGACGAGGTTTGTAGACTTCTTCACCTTTTTTTGTGGGCTTAATGGTTGAGTTTATTGATGTTCATTAATGTTCTTGATTAAGTTCCGTGTGTTGAAAATTTTAGTACCCATGTAGATTGCAATTTGACTTGATTTCATGAGGTTTAGATGGTACCCGATTTCTTTGAAATGTCTCAATAGGCTGCTGAAGTATGAGTTATGAAAGAGATTGTTTTCTGAATTTAACTTTTGAATGACTTGATGAAATTCCATATCCCTAATCAGGAAGTTCTTTATAGAGAATCCATGATTTAGAAACTAGGTGAGATTCAGTGCTCGAACAATATTGGAACGTGGCAATGGGTAAGGGGTAATGTTGCATCAAAATCAAGGGACCGCCTACTTGCTTCTGTTGTGCTAAACTTTCTGATACGCAATTTGGAAACGCGTTGTCTATTTCAAAGACTTAGCTTAACAGTTGTAGAAGTCAGTTTTAAGCCTCTGGCTTTCAATAATCAGCTGATGTGATTCCTCAAGTTGTGATAAATTGTTGTTTCTCTTTTTTAACCTCTATTGCTAGGATTGGAGAGAGAAGCAAAGCATTCTTTATAAGGATGTTGAAACCTCTCCCTAAAATACGCATTTTAAAAATCTTGAGGGGAAGCTTGAAAGGAAAATACTAAAAGGGAAAGCCCAAAGAGTACAATATCTGCTAGCGGTGGACTTGAGCCGTTACAAATGGTATCAAAGCCAAACATCGGGCGGTGTGTCAGTGAAGACGCTAAGCCTCAAAAAAGGGTGGACGCGTTGGTATGCCAGCGAGAACACTGGGCCTTGAAGGAGGGTGGATTGTGAGATCTCACATCAATTGGAGAGAGGAACGAAGCATTCTTTATAAGGATGTTGAAACCTCTCCCTAAAAGATGTGTTTTAAAAACCTTGAGTGGAAGCTCAAAAGAGAGAGCCCAAAGAGGACAATATTTGCTAGCGGTGGACTTGACCCGATACAAAACTTTTCCTTTTCAAGAGGTCTAGTTTCATGTTGTAGATACGTTTAGGGATTATATAATTGTATAAGTTACAAAGGGTGGTGGTTTAGGAGTTCACATTTTTATTTCTGCCAATTCCCCAAGTTGACATGCCAGGCAAAATTCTTTACAATTTGGTACTGATAATTGCATCCTTTTTATGATCAGATTGCGACTCTTTAACCATAAAAAATATTGGTCAACTTTGTTAATATGTTATGGTGATAATATATTTTTTGTTTGCAGTGGTTGTTAGTAAGAAAAGACAAGAATGATTTGGGTCCATTTTCTGAATGGAATATTACAGGAACATATAGAGGTTTGTACTTATCCATCATGGTCTGATGATCTTCTTGTTATCAAGTTTTAAACTTAAGCCTCATGGTTTGTTCTATAATAAGAGCTAATTTCTTGCATGGAAATGTAAATTGCAGGTAGTTGGAGTTTTCAAGACTCCACAAATAACTCTTCCAGGTTTCCAGATTTCAGAAATTCCAATGGCAATTCAATCATTGAATTAATTAGTACACCAACCAAAATATCTGGTGTACATTACGTTCAGGTGAGGATATTCAATGTTAATGAAAAGATTAGACCATTCAACTGTGTCGTGTGTGGATGTAAAGATAATTGTGATTATGAACTTATGTACTCGAATGATATTTTGTGTGTGTGTGTGTGTGTGGTAGTTGTTAAAATTGGTAAATTATTGCAAAAGTTCTTGCTTTGGTACATAAGAATTTCTATGCTCTCGTTTTCCCTCGTTTCTCCCTGAAAATCTCTTCCACGCCAAATGAATCTATTTCATTGTTTTGGTATTGAACTTTCTAAATTCAGACTTTACACTTAGGTGGCTGTTAGTGTGAGATCTCACATTAGTTGGAGAGGAGAATGAAGCATTCCTTATATGGGTGTGGAAACCTCTCCCTAGGAAACATGTTTTAAAACCGTGAGGCTAACAGCGATATGTAACGGGCCAAAGCGGACAATATTTGTTAGCAGTGGGCTTGGGCTGTTACAAGTGGTATCAGAGCTAGACACCAAGCGGTATGCCAGCGAGGACGTTGGTGCCCCAAGGGGGTGGATTGTGAGATCCCACATTGGTTGGAGAGGAGAATGAAGCATTCCTTATAAGGGTGTGGAAACCTTTGTCCAGCAGACGTGTTTTAAAACTGTGTGGCTAATGGCTATACATAACGGACCAATGCGGATAATATTTGTTAGCGGTGGGCTCGGGCTATTACAGTTAGAAATCTATCTCACAAGCATATTTGGGTTTTTGAATCTGAGTTAAGTGACCCTGTTATTCTATAACTTCCTTTGAGTTTTCCATTTCCATGTTGAAGTTTATTATATTTATATTAGAATGTGCTAGCTGAATTTGATGTCATCTACTTTGCATTCAATTAAAGGTGTTTCTCCTCGCCTCATTTCTCTGTTTAAAGTTCAAATTATTGTTATTACAACTAAATAGACACTTGGATTCCATTCCATTATGTCAGTATCATTAACAGCAGTCACTTGCCATAATATTTATTTTTTGTAGCCATCTCACGTGTGCTCGTGCCTCAAGAGTTTAGATGATAGTAATATATGTCGATTTCTTATTCTTTTGACCTTTATTTTAAATCTGAGGCTTGTTTTATGTATTTTCATTTGCTGATGACAGGGAGTTGTCATTTTCCATGATGTAATTGGTAATGAACATGATGTTGGTGGAGTTCAAATTAAGATTGAGGGTGTATATATTTGGCCTTTTAGACAGCTTCGAATGGTAGCTAACAGGTAAATTTCCAGTTACTCATCTTTGACTAAAAAATTTCCATCTTCATATTTTCTGTGTGCACTTTTTACGACGTTGTGAGGGAAAGTTGCGATATGCCATTTCATTTTCTTTCAGTTCCTCGTATTTTTACTGTCGTTCGTAGTTTATTATAGTGGTGGTTTTTGTGTTATCATTTTGATTGAACTATGAAAGCTATTCAACCCTTATCCTTTGAATTTTTACCACAATCCTATCTCGTTTTCTATTTACAGCGGAAAGGGAGGAGAATATAAACAAGAAGTTGACAGTATCTTATCCAATCCGTATCATCTGGCAAGACTTCCTTCTTCGAGGATAAATGTTGTTATTCTTGAAATAATACATTTGATCTCATCATGTGAATTTTTCTTACTGATGAAGCTTCTAAATACCTTCTGAACAGCTTGGAGTTTTCTCCTCCCAGGTGTTCCAAGAATCTCCACAGGAGAATATGTGGAGAAGAAGCCACTGTAATTTTCTTTCACTTGGACTTCAACCCGCTTTCGATCAAGTCGGTACTGATTTTATCTTTTCTTATTGCAGCACCAACTTATGAAATGGAGAAGCATTGCAATATTGAAATAGCAGCTCAAATATCACATTCCTCTTCTGCACAAAATGGTACTTTTGATGTCCCTGCGTAGATTTGTGCTTTCTTATATGTTGTCTTATCCCAATCATGTTCTTTCCAAAAAGCAATGTCGCGTGGGCGTAGCTATACTCGTGTTTTCCCAGTGTATACGAATTTGCAGACAGAAAACACAACTTTCTGTGGCAATGTTTTAGCGTTTTCTCATGTATTCAAGAAGCCAGTGGATTGCTTGGACGTTACCATTAATGGAGAGTTTCATCAGGGAGTTGCAAATTTTCATTCTTTCACAAAGCTTAAGTGCTTGATTACTCGTTTTATTACTACTGAGAAACTTGAAGAAACATCTATAAGAATTTAATCAAAATAAAGCCTATGGAGGATCTTGGAAGCTAAATTAGAACTTGAATGGATGTTCACTGAGCACGAGATTGACGAGGATTTTTGTTGTAGATTCTTTTATTGATCTTTTCTTGATTCAACTTCTCTTGTAATCCGACATTCGTACCTTGCAGTAAATGGAGAACATGACCATTACCATATTGAAGGACTAATGGAGAGTCCTGCGGTAGACGACGATGGAGATTGCTTTTCGCCCCTAGTATTAAATGGCACTTCTGTCAACATTGAGATCTACTACAACAAAGCAGTGAATTATACCTTGATGGTCACTTTTGTATCCGTTTTATGTTTGTTGAACTTTTTGCTTACATCTATTATTGAGTATTTCTTTAATGAAAAACCTATATTTCCTTATGTTTATTTGAACACTCAGTTGGATTACTTAACAAAATTTTGTTAGATATCTTTCCTTCAAGTACTTCTCTTAATTCGGCAAATGGAACATAGCAACACTCAATCTGTAAGGACTTTTACTTGCAAAAATTTATCTTGTGGAGTTCCCAGGGATTCTGATATTGATACTATACCTGTATCGCTTTCTTTTAACCTCTAGTTGCTTTGTAACTCGACTCATCTGGCTTTAGCTTATCCATCTATATCTCGCAGGGTGCTGCCAAAGTTTCGATACTAATGATCGGGCAACAGGCTATTATGGATGCTTATCTATGTCTTCTGCATCTGACAGCAGGAATATTAGTCGGTTAGTTTAAATTAAATTATGATTTCCAGCTTCTTTTTGTTACTTGTGCATTATATACTTTCCAAACTTGTTCATATTACGTGTGTGAGAATCCCACATCGGTTGGAGAGGGAAAGTCCAAAGAGGACAATATTTGCTAGCGGTGGGCTTGGGCTGTTATAACGTGTAAAATTGTAATCAATCCTCTAAAATTCATGGGAACGACCATATTTTTTAAGGAAGTTTTTACTGTGAGAACGTTAAAAGCCTAGTACTTAGTTTGATTGAGAAGCAGAGCTTCACTGTTGTCATTGGCTGCAAAGAGGGGTGGGGGTGTCTTAATCTTCAGATTATCTCCCTTACTTGGCTCTGCTACAGTTTAGAAGTATCATTATGTTGAACCCTATAAAAGCTATTATCATTTTTGTTCTTTGGGAGAAGAAACAGCGAAAATTGATGGCATGAAACTAGAAAAAGGGCGAGACCTCGCCATGGAAAAGGCAATGATGGTCAGCCATTTTAATGGAAATTGCTACCAAAAGGTTGTTTTAAACAAATTCAAATTCAAAAAAGTTATATAGTCTGTAGCCCTTTTTGATGTCCCACATCAATTGGAGAGCGAAACGAAACATTTCTTATAAGAATGTAAAACCTCTTCTTAATAGACGCGTTTTAAAACCGTGAGCCTGACAGCGATACGTAATGGGCTAAAGCGGACAATATTTACTAACTGTGAACTTGGGCTATTACAAATGGTATCAAAGCCAGACATCGGACGGTGTGCCAATGAGAACACTAGTCCCCAAGTGGGGTGGATTGTGAAATCACACATCGGTTGGAGAGGGGAACAAAGCATTCCTTATAAAGGTGTGGAAATCTCTCCCTAGTGGACGTATTTTAAAACCTTGAAGGAAAATTCGGAAGTGAAAGCCCAAAGAGGACAATATCTGCTAGCGATGGACTTGCAACAGTTGAGGGTTACATGACATTTTGAAGATCTTTATTTGTCTATATTAGATGGATTTGAATTCTAGAAGTGTAGAGATCATCATTCTTTTGCATGTGGCAACCCGTTGTGCTTCGGATCATTTGTTGTCGTAATTTGAGTTGACCTTCTTTATTTATGGGTATTTAAACATTTTTTATTAATTATCGTCGATTTTTTCCCTGTAAATCTTATTAACTTGACCATTCTGCTGACTTTCTTCAGAATCCTTATTTAATGCTTTTGCAACTGCTGCATTTTTCAAGTTCGTTGTGTTCTCAATTTTCGAGATGAGATATCTTCTTGCAATATGGAAAGCCAGTAGGCCAATGAACAATGGCGAAGGTTGGGAAACCATGAGACGCGAACTGTCGGTTCTATATAGCCGTTTCTGTGAGTATCGTATCTCGACCAGAAAAACTTTGATCAATATGCAATATGGTTTTGATTGCTGGTTCTGTTTAAACTTTTAGATCTCAACCAATCTTTAATGAACATCTGCAGATGGCATTCTTTTGGGAGGCATTTTCCTTATGTACGAGTTGCATCGTTTCCTGAGACCGATTCTTCTCCTCATGTACTCCTTTTGGATACCTCAAATAGTCACCAACGTTATTCGCGACTCGAGAAAACCTTTGCATATATATTATATCTTAGGAATAACTATAACTCGGCTTGCTATTCCATTATACGTCTTCGGCTGCCCCCACAACTTCATGCGTATTCAGCCTGATAAAACTTGGTGCATTTGTTTGGGTGTCTTTACTTTTCTCCAAGTAGCCATTCTTCTTCTTCAGCACTATTTTGGATCCCGCTGGTTCATCCCCCGTCAGGTTAGGATCGACGAACGTTTTCTCTCTTCTACGATTGCTACGTAAATAAGTACATCTCATTATATCCCCTGGCTTAATCCAAGATACTCAAGTGCTGGACATGACATGTATGTCGTATGGTTGTTTTTATCTTTGATTTGCATAACTTGTCGCAGATTCTACCCGAGAAATATAGCTACTACCGGAGGTTAGATCAAAATGGGAATCATGCTACAGATTGTGTCATTTGTATGACCACCATAGACATTTCACGCCCTAATGACTGCATGGTACGCCTCCACGATTTTTTGCCACGGTTTTCACGAACAATTCTAACTCAGTTCCTCACTTCATATAGATTACTCCATGTGATCATTTCTTCCATTCTGGTTGCTTACAAAGATGGATGGATATAAAGATGGAATGCCCGACGTGTCGCCGTCTGCTGCCGCCTGCCTGATCGTACCTAGTTGTATCTACATTTATTTACCATCAACTGACACTTCTTTGCCCCCAAATTTTGGTATGTATAACAATCTCCTCCTAAAAAGCATTGATTCTAGGCAGGTAGGCATCCAAGGGTGTTGCAAGTGGTATCATCTTCATGTTTCTGCTATCTCTTTCTCAGGTTGGGTAGGTAAACAAGGGCAGATTAAAGCAGCAGCAGCTTTAAGATGTAATATAGGGAGTTTCAAAATGTTGGGCTTCAACAAACACGCCCAGTAGCTCATCTGTATTGTTTGTATAATTTATGTATATCTTTTCTGTACATTGATACAATATCTGTAGCTCAGTACATAGCAGAAGTGAGTGAATCTCTTCTTGCTTTGAATCTTTGTATTCTGTTGAAAATAATAAAGTTAACATGCCTCAGCATTGGACACTCCCCTGGCACGTTCTCTTAGTTGATGCTTGTACTTCTATTTCGTAGAGGCTACAGTGTTGCCGTTAGAGCCTATTTAGAATGACTTTTGGAGCGTTTTAATGTTTTTGTAGGCGAATGATCTTAAATTTTTTCTCGTGGAGTTTTCTAGTCTTGATTCTTATCCAGGTCGTCGGTGGTGGTCGGTCTTGTAGTGTTAGCCTTTGTTTGCCCAATCATTGCAGATTTCTCTCTTACAATTGTCACCTTTTTTTTACCCATTTCTTGCAAACAGGAAATCCAACCAGAAAAAGGAGAAGATCTATATGACAAAGACGAACACTAAGACAAGTGCTATTTGGCTGGCCCCCTTCATTGCAAAGCTCTTTTAGCCCACTTTAAAACTTTAACAAATTATTATACCGAATTCGAGTTTAAGCAACTTCCCGTGCTAAACATTCTTTAAAGAATTTCGTTATCTTAGGACCGTTAATGTTATAGTCGTCGTTTATTGGAGCCTCGATCATCGGCTCTCCTCTCATCAAGTCTCCAACTTCTTTAACCTTCTAGCACTAGATAGGCGTCAGCCTCCATACATGGTAGTGGTCTTACGACCCAGTTCTCTGATTTTCCATGTCTTCCGTCTCAACTAGTTCAAACTTGTTTATTGTTGAATTGAGATCGAGAGGAAAAAAAAAAAAAAAATCATCTATTGAAGATGCCTATCTATATTTTTTCATAAACCTAGATGCTCGAGTCACGAGTCAACTTCCGTCTGTACAAAATAATGGATAATTTATTATGCCACCTAATGAACCTAACATTCTCGTACATCCTATGCAACATGACGTAAGATTTAGGCCTTTAATTTAATTACCATAATTCAGTTAATTAGGATTACAAATGGACGAAAATACCCAAGGTGACAGTCAGCCGTCCACTGCGCTAATCTTCTCTTGGAAACTAATAATTAATATTGTTCTAATTGACCGAAACTTGGCTGCTGCCAATTTTTGCAGCCGGTCACCTGCCCGAATCTTATGTTTTTATTTTACCTTTTCATTTATGAATTTTTTTTAATAAATTATTTCGCAGAATCAATTTCATTTTTAATTTTATAATATGTATTTTTCCTTTACTTTTCTATTCCCACATATACAATATCATTATTTTCAAGAATTTAAAATAAATCTGAAATTGATTATGGTTTTATAATCAATTTTAACTTTTAATTTTATAATTTACATTTACTTTTATTTATTTACAAATATAATTTATTTTTAATTAATCAATTGAAAACTAAGAATTAAAAATCATAATGTGAGAAATACATTCCATAATTTACGATAATATATTGTTTAATTAAATTAATTTAAAACAGAGTTAAAAATAATAATATGAAAAATATGCTTCCTAACTTAAAACAATAATTTTCTTATATATATATATATATATATATATATTTGTATATATCAATTTTATTTTCGAGCATAAAAAAAGAAAATTTTAAAATATAAACAGATAAAATGATATTTATTATCTGAAAAAAGTATAACAATAAATAAAAAGATAAAAGCAAAACAAAAAAAAACAAAAAAAAAAATTGTAAAAAAATAGAGGCACCGTAAGATTCAGCCACGTGGCTGAGTTGCAAAAATTAGGGTGCTCCATCAAGCACCCAAGATTTGCTCATTATAATTTATTTATTTATTTATGGTGAGGATTATCATAATTTGTAGTTAATAAGAAAAAGATAATAATAATAAAGCAAATGAAGAAATAATAATAACAAAATAATAATTTTGTAGCGAAAATTTCCAATCCTCTTCTTCGTTCTTCGTTCTTCGTTCTTCGTTCTTCTTCTTCTTCTTCTTCTTCTTCTTCTTCCTTGAGAAAAACCTTACTGCTCGAACGCCGAAAACGAAATCCTTTTGTATTCGGAACGTTGTCAATGCCTGCACATAAACGTTCTTGGTCGGACAGTGTTAACGGAGAAGAGTCCGGAGACCAACAATTCAGCCATCAAGATGCCAAGCAATCTCGAATGGAACGCGAGCCGAAGACTGAAACAGAAGAAGAAGAGGAGGTGGAGGAGGAGGAGCAACGGGAGCATCTGAAGGAAGGAGAACGAGAAGATGAAGAGCGCGAAGAGGACGAAGGAGAGGAAGAAAAGCAACACAACCAATTGGAAGAAGCGGCCGGAGCAAGAGGTTGCGTTACGTCTATTCCTTTTTCTTTCTTCTTGGATTTCCTCCGCTTGTTTGTTCTGGTTCCAATTCTACGTTTCTGGTTATGGTTCTTGCTTCGTTTATCGTTTTCTGAATCTATCCCATGTGTTTTTCAGATTCCGAAGGAAGTCAATCCTCGAGCTCTGAAGAGAAACCGGAGTACTTTCTCTTAAATCCCTCGTACTTTTTCTTCCCTCCCGATTGTTATTTCGTTAGCGTTCTTTTGTTCTCTGCGAGCTGGATTATGGTGGTTTTTTACGACCATTTCCCCTCTTAGTTCGTTCCCTTCAGAGTTATAGAAAATAATGCGAGTTGATAAATACAGCCTCTAAGCACTGCTATTCATTTCGGCATTGCCGGAAAACGGCGCGGTTGACTTCATGAGCGGTAAGTAGACGCATGTTGGGATCCGGGTCTAGTTAATGCGTGTCAATTGCTCCTCTTTCATGATTTTTAGAATTTCGTATCTTGCGATGGGCTACGAGATTTGTTCAAGGGTTCCGATTTACGATGTATCTACAGTCCGATCCATTGATTTGGAATGAGCGCGGTGCCTGTACCACGGCTGGCAAGTTGTATGATGTTTGATTGTTTAGGCTATTTTACCCGTGCCATTCATAAGCAACCGCACCGAAACTTTGTTTGCATTCGTAGTGTTGTTTCCGGAGACTTTTGTAAAGTTCGGCAACAACCAGTTTCCACCATCTAGTAGGACTTTAGTAGCCATTTTGACTCCAATCCTGCTAGAACCCCATTATTTGTGATTTTAGATTATCTTATTAAGTGGGTGTCTCATATTTCAATTAGATCTGGTGCACAGAAGGAAACTGACATTTAGGTTATTTCATATGATCACCGTGACCATCATTTCGTAGACAATCAGATATTCATTCTCAAACCTTTTAGCATTGACTTGTGTGGAAGGGAAAAAAAAGATATAATCTCTGTGTTTGAGGCGATTGGACAGATGAAGATTGTTCCATGGAAAACCAATTCTTTAATTTGGTAAGGATAGAATGTCAGATAGCTTGTAAATGGCTTGATTTTGGTCAATGAACTTGTCAGAATGATTTAGAGTAAGAAATGCCCAAATTAAAATTTTCATGTGGACGTTGGTTTTAGGAGGCATTAGTAAAGCTGATGCAGTGTCGAAGAGGATTTCTAGAATGTACCTTTATCCTGTTGCATCCTTCACAGATGCAGCCAGAAAACTTGAATCACTTTTTTCTTCGCTGCTTCAAAGTTTTAGCCTAAGCTGGTACTTTCCACTGCAGGGGCAAAAGACACTTCAACTTAACTAAAATGCATATTTTTGGGTTTTGGCCTGTCTTATTATATGGCCTTCTTTGGTACTAATTATCCTTCATGAAAGCCGATTGAGTATGGTTTGAAAAGATTCTTAGAATTTCCAATTGTTACTTTTAAGAGATCAGATACTAGTTCACTACATTACTATTTTCCAGAGTTAATCTACATGGTGTACTCAATTCACAATCTCCATTGGCTAGGGTATTGCCTTTTTGTGTATTTTTCATGTTCTGAATGAGAAGTTCTACGCAGAAATGAGGATCCATTTTTGGTGTGAGCCTTTTCATGTCATCTGGAATTGTCTGTATACCTATATGTGTACTCTCATTCTTTATAGAAATTTAGGATTTTACTTGACCGATCACTTTCCTTTTCCCCATCATGGCTGATAG
Source organism: Cucurbita maxima (assembly GCF_002738345.1). NCBI lineage: Eukaryota > Viridiplantae > Streptophyta > Magnoliopsida > Cucurbitales > Cucurbitaceae > Cucurbita > Cucurbita maxima. Next base: position 5,341,205 of record NW_019272025.1, on the reverse strand, counting down.
GTAGACAAATATACTCGTTCTAACTAGAGCTTATCAACAATGCTATTATGAAACTTGCCTGCATGAAACTAGTAACAACCAAAGTCCAAACTTTGAAGTTCTAATCCTACGCATTTATTGGTGGTGCAGATTTATTTTTGTGGAGCTGTCAGGCATTCGAAAAGATGTTCAGTGCCCAATTTGTCTTGGTATGTTTTCTTTAAATGTCACAGCTAAACATATTTTCTTTTAACATCAAAGATAAGAAAGTCAGCACTGCAGAAAACACCAATGAGGAAATGGAGAGTTGTAGTTAAGGGCACACAATTTTGGTTAGAAAGAAACAGAAGAATCTTTAAGAGCTAGGGGTGTTTTCTAACAGAAGTTTTAGAGTTTGGCCATTTTAATCTGTTTGGCAGGAATCATGCCAAAAAGATGGTTTTGTCTCATTGCTAGTACACCGTTGAATATGGGTAGTTACAAGATCATTGGTTAAAACAATAAAACGCCAAGGGATTTTAAATGATCCTCTCAAAAGCTGTGTGGGCCATAAACAATTATGTGTTGAATGATACTAGTAAATTTGTAAATGAACAACTCCTTTTGGCTCCTTTTTATTTGATTTTTGAGGTATATTACTTTGTAATTTATCTGCTTTTGTTTCTTATCAATCTAGTAAAGAAACTAGCAACCTTGTTGACCTTGACAGGGATTATCAAGAAAACGCGAACTGTAATGGAATGCTTGCACCGGTTCTGTAGAGAATGCATTGACAAATCTATGCGGCTGGGGTATATGAATAAGTCCTTGCGTTTCTATACTATTCTATTTGAACTTTATTTTTGTTTTTATATGCTTGCTTTATTGTTGAGTCTATCATGGTGAACTAGAACAAGTTATATACCTACTGAACTTATTTATGTAATTATGTTTGCAATTCTAGGAACAATGAATGTCCTGCTTGCCGAACACATTGTGCCAGTAGACGTTCTTTGAGAGATGATCCAAATTATGATGCACTCATTTCCGCCCTATATCCAGACATTGATAAATATGAGGAGGAGGTGTTTGTCACTTATTTTTTATTTTTTATTTTTCTTTTTTTTTTTCCCTTTTTATACCCTTAAAGGAAGTGCTTCTGTTCTTAATTCGATCTCAGGAATTAACATTTCACGAAGAAGAAAGGAATCGTAATAAACAGGTCAGGTTCCTTGCTAGGCGACAGAGTATGCTTGCAGTATTTGAGAAAACTTTTTGCTCAATTTTGAGATGTTATTTTCACGGATAAGCCTTTTCTTCCCGACTTCTGAACAATTATTTGAATTTTTGTTAGTATGGAGGATTAGACAACTGAAGTTTGTAATACTGCTTGCTTGCTTGCTTTGGTCGACAATTTCTGTTCTGATACTAACAAGTAACAAATGTTATGGAATGTCCTATTCTCATTTAGTTGAACCTATTACAACATTATTTTATATTTTTAAATCCTAAGTCTACTCCCCACCACCCCGATTATAGCCTCACTATTGGCTAAACTTGAAGTCCTTTTTGTAATTCCATTTTCAGGTTTTCCTGTTATATGCCCTTTCTTTTGTAATATTTCATATATCAATGATATATTTTCTCTCAAAAAAAGATGTGATGAGATTCTAATAGTACATTTCGATCCAGATAGCATTTTTTTAAAAGGAAAAAAAAAAAACTTTTTATCCAAGAATGTGTGATTTCATGTACTTCTCTTGTTTTGTAGTACAGATTCAAGAATCAATTGCACAAATCTTTCAACGACAGTCAGAAGCACTAAGTAAGAAGCGGATATTGGGCAAGGACACAGCTGCCGTGTTTCTAACAAGATCACGTCGCAATCATAGGAATGCTCATCTAAGGAGACAAAATGGCCGAGGAGATGAAGTGTTGGGATATGAAGATAATGAAGATGAAGATGATAATAATGAGGGCAAAGATTCATCTTCTGCTGATGAAAGATTTACAGAAGTTAGGCAAAGGAGGAAGAAGAGACATCCCACTGTTCGATCCTCTCAGCCCTCTTCATCAATAGCCAATGTAGATAGTGGATGCACTGATGGATGTGCTGAAAGTGAGTTAGATATGAGCAGAGAAAATCGAACAGTTTCTCCAGGTCTTGTCTTGAACTCTGAAATGCTTGGATGGGGGCGTGGTGGTGTACGCAGTAATGCACGGCATAGTAGCGCTGGTGGGTCCAGCAATAAAAGTTCTAGGAGTAGTCGCTTAACGAAGTTAGTCAATTATCTGCGTGGCCTAGAAGAAAATAACAATGAGGTACGGAACATTTTCAGTTGTTGTTGTTGTTGTCGTCTGTCATACGCATATCCCTCTTCGATACTCTACTGGGCTTTGTTTGTAAGCAAATCAAGTTCTTTGTATTTCCTGGCTTCCCTTTGGACACCTTAACCACTTGCTGTGTGCGAATGATTCCCATCCCTCCTGGTTCTCACAACCATCGGTTGATTTTGTTGCAGTTAGATGTCCATCTCCTCCTTATTTCAGTGGATAAAGAAAGTGCTCCAAGTTTGCAGCAGCCACATCTCCACTGCCGTCCAAGTTTGACCGTTGAACACTTGCGTGAAGTAAGTGCCGTTTACCGAAGTTACCCTCTCATGAAAAAGTTTTCCATTTGACTAACAACCCATCATGCTTTCTCTAATTTTTATTGCATTGAAAACAGTATGTCTCGCGGAAGACACCTCTGCAAGCTGATGATGTTGAAATACTATCCATGAAAGCTCGTCACAGTACTAGCGATGTTCAAACAACCCCAAGTGCTTCAATCTCAATTGATGGCACGTCTCTTGTCTTCGATCCACTCAAGTACGAGCTACAAACTTTGGAAGGCGAAGAAACTTTGGCAGGACTTCAAGCAGATTGCATCTATAGTAGGGATCACTTGGTGAGTACACAGTAATAACTTGGTTAATTTCCTGGATACATTAATTATCAGAACTCAACTTCAAAAGTTTGTTTTCTTGTTCACTGAATTCATCATCCTTTATATGATTTCAGATTCTAGGATATCGTCGCAAGGGGCTGAGTTAACACAAGTAACACCTAATACTCATACGCCTATCTTATTTTTAACTTGTTATTCAATTTTCCATACCTTTTTACTTTTAGTGATAGGTAACATTTTAAGTATACCTGCTACTGATACAATATGAGGGAATTTGTAAATAGAAATCCTGGAGGTTTTTTATTGCAGCATTGCTGTAGCTTCATTTCTTAATCCTGGTTGTTGTTCCATGGTTCGATTCTCATAGAGTGAAATTAATAAAGTCAAATTGTACCTGCCCACGGCCTACCTTTCCCAGGGTGCCAAAACTCCCATATCCATCCCCAGTAAGAACACTCCCCCGGCCCCCTAGGACTAGGAGGATGCCATCACTGAGAAGTCTAAATCATTTGTGCAGCTCTACAGTACTATACAACTCGGGACCTCGTTCCTGAATTTCTGCCTATATCTAGACCTAAAAGGTTAAAATATTATTTTGGTTCAAGTTTCGAAGACTGAAATAAACTTGTTTAGACTTGATTGGATGATATCTTAACCTCGTACTTTGCTTGAAGTATCTTGCAGCGTTCACTGTCTCGTGTTCTTTGATGTGTGATATCACAAAGTCGAGAGCAATACAATCAATCACTCTAGTGTCACCTAGCTTTTATATCTCATTGATAATCTTATTGTCACCCAGAGAAGGAACATTTGGGTGGCACTGATATGCAATTTTAAACTTTAAATAAGTTAAATCTTTTCTTGATCCCAATCAAACAGGTGGAAGTGAAGGGATAATTTTAACTACACAAAATGGAGTTGTATCAAATTAGTATCTCTGTTTCAAAATTAAATTATTAAATATTCAATATTTAAAAAATGTTCGATTTTAGTTCTTCCATTAAATCTGAAGTTGTTGCATATATATATATATATATATATATATTTTAATTATTCAACACTTCAAACACTGATTTCCCGAACACTAACTTATTAACCTAACTCATCGCCTCGAACACCAACTCATTAACTTAACCCATCACCCGAACTCCAACGCATTTACCCAACTCATTGCTCGAACACCAACTCATTAACTTAACTCATCGTCGTCGGGGACACCCCTTTACAAACTAATTGGATACTTCTTAGATCAATAATTCCAATAATCCAAAATGCGACCGTTGGCGCCGCTTGTGGGCCCCACGTTTTGTCCCACCCTCAAGATTTGAAATAAAAGAGTAAAAAAGACAAAGGCGAAACGGTGTCGTAAAAGGAATCCATATCCGTCCCAAGTCAGCGACTCAGCATGGGTCTTCAGTTTACGTTCCCTCCCCTTTAAAAATCAAAATCAAAGCCAGAAGTAGAAACTCGCAACCGTTGCGATTCAGAAGCGAAATCTTCCATTGAAGCAACTACTCTCTTCCATGGATTTCACTCCTCCGTCTCACCGCTCCGACCCTCGATCTCGAACAAAGTCAGCCGCACGTCTCGCAATTGAAGCAGACCAAATTCCCCATTTCTCAGTCGAAACCATTTCTTCGCCGCCCAACAAAACCCATTCCCCTTCCATTCACCAGCCCTTGCTTCTGTCGCCATCCACTCTCAGGAAATCCAGGTCCCGTCTCGTGGATCGGTTCGAAATGAACGACGAGGTTATGGAGGCCGCCGCCGTACGGAGAAGGTGTAAAACCCGCGGCCTCCCATTTGGGCTTCTGGGCTGTGCTTCTCCGAGGAGCGTGAGAAGGTCGAGAAGACGATCGGAGGTGGAGATCAGAGAAGAGAGGGATTTGTCTTTGGCGGAAGAGTTTGTGAAGACTAGAAAGAAAAGGCAGAGCGGGAGATCGAAGAAGGACAAGCTGAGTTTGGTTCCAGTTCCAACGATGCCTTCGAGTTCAACTCCAAGTAAATCAAAGATTTCTCTATTCTCTTTTATTGATTGATTTTCTTTCTCTCTGATCTGAAGTGGTTCTTGTCTGTATAATAGAGCTTGATAATGACGAAAATGGTAGTCTGGATCGAATCAGGCAGCTGATAACTGATCTGATCATGTGGAAAGATGCGGCGAAGTCTAGCTTTTGGTTTGGACTTGGTTCTTTATTTTTCTTCTCCTCTTGCTTCGCTAGAGGAGTTAGCTTTAGGTCTGCCTCTCTAACTCGAGTAATCGTTAACCATTATAGTTTCGTACGAGCGTGTGATCATTTAATAACAGTTCTAATATCAATGATCACAGCATTTTCTCGGCGGTTTCGCATCTTGGACTTCTGTTTCTTGGCCTTGCATTTGTCTCCAATTCAATCTGTCAAAGGTACAGTTCTTAATCAATCTTTAATCACATTAAAACCCCACCAATCTTTCTTTCTTTACTTAATATCAAATTTGAAACTGTAGGAACAATGTGGAAAAGAAACACAACGACTTCAAGCTTAAAGAAGATGACGTACTACGCATGGTGAAGCTGGTTCTTCCAGCTGCAAACTTTGTCATTTCAAACATAACGGAGCTTTTCTGTGGAGAGGCAGAGATGACCCTGAAAGTAACCACAAAACTCAATATCCATGATCATTCTACAATGTCAAATAACAAATCATTTTAACTTCTGTGGTTGGATGTGATACAAATCTTTCTGGGTTTGCAGGTAGCTCCATTCCTCATTTTAGGAGCTGAGTATGGACATCTTATTACTCTTAGAAGACTCTGTGCAATTGGTATATACTATAACTAAGATCATTTCAGAACTTGCTTAAAAATCTCCCGTTGATTTATGATTACTTACTTTAATCAACATTTACTTGCAGGGTTCTTTGCCAGTTTCTCTGTGCCAAAGCTATATTCATGTTACCAAATTAAGATAAACAGCAAAGGTAAACAGCAATTCTTGGAAACTCCCACTCAAACATAGCTGCTTATGCATTTGTATTATTTTAAGATCTCACATCGGTTGGAGAGAAAAACGAAACATTCCTTATAAGGGTGTGGAAACCTCTCCCTAGCAGATGAGTTTTAAAACCGTGAGGCTGACGGCAATACTTAACGAGTCAAAGTGAACAATATCTACTAGTGGTGAGCTTGGACTTTTACAAATGATATAGAGCCAATCATCGGGGTGGTGTATCAGTGAGAACGCTGAGCTCCTAGGGGGTGGATTGTGAGATCCCACGTTGGTTGGAGAGGAGAACGAACATTACTTATAAGGGTGTGGCAACCTCTCCCTAGCAAACGCGTTTTAAAACCATGAGGCTGATGACGATGCGTGATGGGTCGAAGCAGACAATAAATACTAGCGGTGGGGTTGGGTTTTTATAATTATAATGTGATGCTGAACTGAAGAAGATGACGATGGGGTTTAAATTTTAACAGCCGATGCTGTGAAACAATGGATGTTTGAAGTATGGGAAGCTTGCTCGCATAAGAAAGTAGTGGTAGGATCAGCAGCCACAGTGTTCTGGAACTTTTCATCCCTAAAGACCCGAATTTTCACGGGTAAGAATCCTGTAAGATGTTGTCAATTTTCTTCATTCAGTAAATGATGATTATTAAGCTCTTTAAGGATTTGTTGTTACAGCTTTCATAGCTCTAGTTATAGTTCGGTACTGCCGGCAATTTATAGTGTCGTCGGAACCGGAAGCTGTAGACGTACAAGAGGACGAGTGCCAGGCACTGGTTCTAGTAGAACAAGGCTAAGGAGGAGGAGGAGCAGAGGCAAGCTCTAGTGGTGGCGGAACCCCATCGCCAGCCTTGATTTGGTTTTGCTGCTTCTTGTCTGCACCATCGGCTGTGTTGTGTTTTTTTTTTTTTTGGTTTGAACCTCCGACCTTAAGGGATGGAGTAACTGCCAACAGTTGAGCTATATTCACCAACCTTGGCTTAGCTTGGCTGGGAATGTGTTAGTCTTCTCCTACTCAAATTTAATTGATTGATTCTAACATCTTTCAGCTCAAATCTGCATATGCTCTTACACTGAAAATCTCAAATTAAGTTAGAATTGACATTTGGGTCCTCTCATGAAGATTAGTCTCATGGGTGGGGGTGGCGGATCTAGCTTTTGAGACTAGTGTGTCCTAATTATAGGTCAAGTAATTGTTCTTTTCATAGTGTCTTCATTTAAACAAATCATTTTGGGCCATACCTTTGATTTGCTTAACCAGTCCCTAGAGGCAGCATTTAATGTGCATGTAATAATCGGATTCTATCGTCAAGTCATTGCCATTTTGCATTTTGTTTAGATGAATTGAGAAACCAATCGCGAGTTAGAAAAAAATTAATTTATACCTATAAACTTTGAGTTATATCAAGAGGTGAGAACAGTGACCATGATTCTACATTCCTGCCAATTTAATATTCCATCAATATATTTTTCCCTGTATCAAACTCAGCAATGAACTGAATTGAACGGTAATTAATATGTACTTTGAGAAAAGAACCAAAGCACAATTTGGTCATTTCATCAAGTAAATGTTAAGGCTCTATATTCAATAGGGTTTGTCAATGTCGATCGAGTCAGGTCGATAGGTTACGTCAGGAAAATCGGAAGAGGATGGAGGATGAAGATAATAACAAAACACAGTTAGCAAAGCCATGGAAGAACAAATGGAAGAAAAGTAAGCTCGAATACTAAATATGATTTGGAAACAGACTAAATGATACGTACAGAAAACTTATCAGGATAAAACAACTCGAATTCCATGCTACCAATAAGCTCCACGAGCTCCTACTAAGCTTGCTTTTTTAGGAGGCACTGCCTAGCCAGAACATGAATCATACCTTTTCTGTCATACAGCTTTCTCCGATTTTATGGATCGAAAAAGGAAAAGAAAAAAAAAATCTAGACATGGGAATACAAATCAATATGTATTGGCTAAAATCACCATTTTCCACGCTAAGCCAAACAGCCAGTGGTATGTTTGAAAATCGTCTCAGGGCAGAGTTTGGCCAACCTACTTGGTTATATCCAGATTGCAAGGTGCTTTTGTTTGCATTTTGTCCATCCACCCAGTAAACGGCACTTATATGTTGATTCGTGTCTTCATTTTATGTACTTGCCTGATGTTGAAAACTAAGACCAATCTGTCTTCGCACGTACTCTGGTAGCAGCCTGCTGATCAGTTCAGGGGATGCTCCAGCTAACTGCAATAAGATGAGAGGATGAAATGTCAATTTGAAATTTTTTACTCTTCTCCTCTTGATAGAATTTCTTTTGTCCATCCAGGGAATTGCAGTTAGGATCTATGTAGAATTTCATGAAAAGTAGATAAATAAATATATAATTAAGATGCCGTAACAAAGGAGCAGAACTGTCTTGCACAGAAATGGCCTATCATCTCCATCTCCTAAAGAGAAGTCTTGAATATAACCTATGCAGTATCTTAAGTTTGTTTGGAATAGGAAATAAAAGGTTAATTTACTTCTTGCTTAAAGTTGAATAGAGGGGGCAATGGGCGGTTGTTAGGGAGGCGGACATTGGGCTCCCGTAGCTCATCAAAGAAAGGATGCGCACACGCTTCTAGCTGCAATGAATAGAAAGAAAAGATGAGTAAAAGCCGACAATCACCATCAGTAACATGAACAGGAATTTCCTTAATATCCAAAAACCAAAGTCCTGAATGGGGATATCTTTGGCTAGATAAAGACATGATACAATGAAATATGCCAAGTGCAATTATCTTCTTCACGAAATTTATTATAGGACTGATTTATGATGAAAAAATAAAACATTAGTATTGCATGTAACTTAGAATTCAGATGAAGAGTGGAAAGCGGTTCAACTCACAGCTGTGCAGCGAAGACTAGGAGAATACTGAAGCAGACGTGAAGCAAGGTCAATGGCTTCAGGAGGCATTCGCTTGTGAAAAACCTAAACAGAATAACCATTTTAACTGTAGAAATGTTGGAGCAAAAGATCGAAAACCCACATTGTTCCAGCACGCAAAATAGTGCGGCACAAAACCCATAACGATGACAGTTACATTCCATGAAGAGAAGAACAGAGAATACGAGGAAAGTTTAGGAAATCCCAATTCCGAACACTCACATTAATCAGGCAATCTCTAAATTGCACGGTACATGGAAAGATAACTAGAGCTACATGAAGGTGCAACTAATATAAGTACAGTGACGTAAAATTTTTAAGAAGGATTTAACTAAAGCTCTTTGACCACTGAGTTTTCTTATGACATTTATGAGCTCACAGTTTGCATGCAGACTTTTCTAATCATATTTTCACGTCCTACAGGAAGAGAAAAAAAAAAAAAAAAAAATTGACTCACTTGATTGAATGAGTCAAAATCTAATTGTATACCTTGTGCCATGGATGGGCTTTAATCTGAGGGAACCTGAAGTCTGTGTAATTTGGATTCATACATCGAATTTCTTCCCGAGTTGGAGTACCAAGAACCTATAAGAAGCTTAAAAGATAAGAGATGAAACTTCATTTTGATCGTTTTAGAATCAACATACAACTGAGGTATCACCTTGATTATCTCTACAAGTTGGTCCACTGCATTTTCCCCGGGAAACAACGGCTGCAACAAATCAGAAAGACTAAGCAAAAGGAGCAAGAGTAGAAATACATCTGTTTGCGGGAAATAATTAGAAATTGAAATGTCAAAATCACTGACCTGGCCTAGAAGAAGTTCAGCAAGAACACAACCAGCCGACCATATATCAATGGAGGTTGTGTATTCTGTTGCACCAAATATGAGTTCTGGAGCTCGATAATAACGTGAGCATATATATGATATATTTGCTTCACCCTTAACCTGAAAACAGAAGCAAAAGGAAAAAGTGTCATTGGAGAAAGAAGTACGTCAATAGATTATTCAAATGACTTTATTAGTCTCTTTCTAACCATACATCGAGATGAGTTACATGATGGAATAATTTTCTTATAAAGAAAAACTCATAGTTAGTGGTTTGAACACTGGACTTTAAGCTATTAATTTCAACACTTGGTCTTATGCAGAATATATGAATAAATGGAAAATGTGTGTCAACCAAAAAATTAGAAATGAAGAGAGCGTACCAGTACTTTTGCGCTTCCAAAGTCACAAATCTTAACCTGATGAGTTAAAGGATCAACCTGCAATTTCCATGGCATTGTTTCAGAAACATAGTTCCACCATAGGAAAATAGAAGAATTACGGGGAAAAGGCATACCAAAAGATTTTGAGGCTTCACATCCCTATGGCAGACCCCAGGAACCGAATGAATATATGCAAGGCCCCTAAAGATCTGAAGATTTTATTTACAACTGAGCGTTAGCATATAAGACAAATCCACTGAAAGTTAATGCATTGTAAATGAAATAATATGCCATACTTGATATGTGTAAAGTTTGACGTAGATGAGTGGCATCCTCTGGTTCATGCTGTTGTAGTGCTTAAGAACATGATACATATTTTGGGGAACAAATTCCATAACCAAATTCAAGAAAAGCTCATCTTTACTAGTTGTCGAGAAGAAGCAATGCTTCAGAGAGACCACATTTGGGTGATCCATCAGACGCATTAGCTGCAACTCCCTGTTTTTATAACGTTTATCTTGCAAAACCTTTTTTATGCCAACTGTTTCTCCTGTTTCCAAGCATTTTGCCTGATAAAAAGGGATGTCAAACTACAAAAATATAGAAAGAGCACAAACTTTGTCATATAGTGATATATAATTATGCATTACCTGGAATACAATTCCAAATGAACCACTACCCACCACACGCTCAGCCATGTAACTGATTGTCTACATTGCAAAAAATGAAAATTTAACATGTCAGCAATTTATATTTCAAAGATAATTCTGACTGCATCGAAGATTACTAGATTCCTATTAAGTTTCATAAAAACAAATGAATTATTGGTTAAATAGGTAAGTTGTATACTGTCCCATATTAAACTATGTTATAAACATATGACAAACACATTTATTCCACAAATGAACTGAAGGAGAAAATTATTGGAACCAATTATGAGATGAGGAGAATGAGAGTTTAACCTGTTTTGGTTCACCATTTTTGCCACCAATTGTAGTGGAAATGATGTGACCAGTTACTGCATCATTCCCTTCAATTACTGCAGCTGACATTTCCTGGAATTTGCAGCATAAAGCATGGTAAATCAGGCAGGAAGTTTAGGCCTATGAGTGATATACACTAGATGCATAAAGGACACATGAAAACATAGAGAGCTCATCCACATATAAGCCTGTGATAGTGAAACGTACAACCTATTTTATTGGGAATAGAACTGAACAGTATGTAAATAAAACCTTTTAGTTGTTGATAAATCATAGAACCAAAATTGTTTTGAATGATTATCCACATTCAATGAAAGCACATCTAGTATCAAGAAACCTGAGTAGGAAAGCCCACGATTGATTTTAGGAAATAGAGTATTTGTTGCTCCCAGTTCCTAGAATCCCATGTGAGGCACCTCGTCTATTTTAGGAAGTGAAGGACGATGTACACATCTACAAAACTAACTTCACAGTAATTATATAACTGGTGCATCAGCTGAAAATTTATGATGGTGTTTTGGGATTTGTGACAAGGATCGGAATGTATCTGAAGAAATTGAAGATGGGTCTCGAAATGTAGGACTTCAGACAGATTAATGTATCCAGAGCAACGTCTTGGGAAAGCAAAATAGATAGCTATTGTTCACAAGAAAGCATCACATGCTACAATGAGCTTGCATCACATGCTAGAGAGACCTTGCATCTCCACCCAAGGAACTAAGGAGAGAATCAGCCGTTATCGACTTCCCAAAGCAAACTATAATTGTTTTTAAAAAGATTCATAGAGAAGAGTAACCGTAATTAGAAACAATAATAATCAAAATTACAGAGGATGAAACAATAACAAAGACTACACGAGATCGGAACAAATTGAAGGACTGGGAAAAGAAGATTCGGAATCATCAATTAGATGATTCATTTACAATACAAAGTTTAATTCGGACGCCCGCACAGTTCCAAGTTAATTTTCCAATTTATAAGGTTAGGAGGAAAGGAAAAGGTGTGGATTACAAACCACTCCCTCGATTTTGAGAGCAATTAAACTAACAGAAAACGGTTGGAGCAAATTTAGCTCAATCTTAGACGCAAGATCTCATCTAAATACTTGATCAAACACTGGACCAAATATTTCAAATCAACGAGAGAAAACTACCAAATCACCGTAGATCGCTCCTAACTTAGCATGAAACGACGACCTCGAGCTAGATCAGGCACAAACAAAGAATCAACAGAAGCAAAAATAACAGAGAGGAAAAACACCGACTACACACAGACGGCGACAGACACAAAGAGAGAAAGGAAGAGAACCTTATCGGTGTCCATTGCCGAGGCACGGTGAGAGTTGAGATTTAGACGGTCATTTTCAGGTGGAGGCTGCTGTAGCAGCTGTACTGGTGGCTGAGACGGTGGCTGTGGTGGAGGTTGATGGCGAGGCCCTAATGGCAAGGAGGCCATGTGAGACTAGAGCTCTCTCTCTCTCTCTCTCTCTCTCTCTCTCCTCTCTCTCTATTCTCTCTCTCCTCTCTCTCTATTTCTCTTTCTTCCCCGTTTTTGTCCCTATTTTTCTTTTTTCTTTTATTAATTATCAAAATTTCCAAGTCTCATTAGAGAAATAGATAGAGTAGACCCACGCGCGAACTTTCGTAGCTGAAGTTGCACGCTCCAATCACAGACTTCCATTGCTGTCTTATCTATGTCCCAACCAAGTGACAATAATCTAATGCATCGCGGTGTGCCGTAACTCCCATACACTTCCCGGAAACACTTCCGACAACAATCACATGGAAATGGAACCCATCGGTTTATTTCAGCACCAATCATTCCGGCTTATAATTTTTTTTAAGAAATTTATTATTATTATTTTACTCACTTTTTTTTAATAATAATTCCAGTTCTATATCAACATTTTCATTATATCATTAAAAAATAATAATGAAATATAAGAGAAAAAAATAATAAATATCACTCTTTTATTTTAATTTCTAAAATTTCCACAGTAATAAAATCAATTATTTTAGTAATTAGTTTCTTATCCAATAAATTATGTTTAATGGCTGACCTGGAATTTGACTTTGAAAAAATGGACATATATTTTTGAAAGCTTTTAAATTCCACAATGATTATTATTTTATTTTTTTCACCCGAAATAATTAATAAAAAATGAGGAAGAAATTAGATATTGGAAGTAAAAATGTTGAAAATAGGGTGAGAGGAGCCCATTCATTATGTGTGTTCCATGTGCGTAATGCATGGGAAATGGAGCCATGTGCTGCTACTCTCCTTGCTAACCACTTTGTTAGAATGAATTAAAGACTATGTCAAACCATATGTGCTGTGCATAGTTTGCTTACCTAAACAATTCTTGATTGAAGATTTGACTTGAACCCATTTGATGGGACCGTGTTGCAACATCTTAAGTCTATCGCCCAACCGATGTGGGATTTCATAATCCACCCCCTTCAAGGTCTAGCGTCCTCGCTAGCACACATTCTCATTTCCAATCGATGTGTAATCTCACAATTCAACCTCATTTGAGAACCAACGTCCTCACTGGTACATCACCCGATGTCTGGCTCTGATACCATTTGTAATAACTCAAGTTCACCGCTAACAAATATTGTCCTCTTTAGACTTTTCCTTCTGAACTTCCCCCAAGATTTTAAAACTAGGAATAGGTTTATATACTCTAATAAAAAATATTTCGTTCTACTCTACAACCGAGGTAGTACCCTCCACGCCCCCCACCTCCCAGCTTTAAGCCTCAAAGACTCATAAATGCCTTGAATTTCCTTCTGTATCATCGAATGTTGGGCATCACAATTAGTCAAGAAAGAATATCTTTACCCAACTTGGGGGATAACACAAGCACTCTGCTGTGTTTTTTCCTTCAATAGCTCAACATTAAAAAGGGGAGAGAGTAAATGGAGAATATGGCAGAAGTTCTGATTACCATGTTTGGTTAATGTCATGTCTAGGCGTCAGGTATGACAAGGAGGGCCTCCTCTGCCTCTAAGTCTCTCCTCTTTTTCCTCTGGCTAAAACAAGCTCTCTGCTATTTTTCCTTCAATGCACCAACATAAAAGAGAGAAGAATCGACAGATATCTATTTATTCTGTTTGGCTAAATGTATCTCTAGGTGTCAGAAATGGGAAAGAGAACATATGCCTTGGGTCAAGTATACTCGACATGGCTTACTTTTTGTTTGAGCTTAGAACAACACTGTCTATAACAAGAAGCTATTGCAAATAACCGATCTCTATAGAATACTAGTATTGAGTCTTTTACTGAATTGTGTAAAAAATGGGCAAAACTATTTTGCCATAAACAGAAATGGGAAAATGCATTCAAGATTTTCAGAGTTGATTTCATAATGGGAAGGGATCAGATTAAATTGATTCAACAAGAACCATATTTATTTTTCTGGGCCGACATCATTCAATTCCCTCCCTGGTACAGTTCTGCTAAAATGCCAAGCTAGAAATTCCCATGAAAGCCTAAAACCAGTAAAAAAAAAGTAAAGGAGTCTGAAGCAAGAAATGCTTGAACTTGTTGGACAAAGCCTTCACTCTCAAGCTGGAGGATAGGTGAGCTAGAGAGTGGTGTGCATTGTCGTGCCAGAGACCTCAAAGCAATAAAGGGAGGGAGAGGGAGGGCGATGGAGAGTAAATTCCATACTAAGGAGAGATCAGTTTCCATTGATCGACCAGGAACCATGCTAGATATAGTTTGGGACTCTGCTGTTTCAATTCTCACCCCATGCAGATTCAGCAGGGGGAGGGCAGGGAAAGAGAGTGAGGAAGGGAAAAGCAGGGTTTGTTGCATTGGCAGAGGCCTCGGAGGAGGTGGGGGTTGGGGGGGGGGGNGGGGGGGGGGGGGGGGGGGGGGGGGGGGGGGGGGGGGGGGGGGGGGGGGGGGGGGGGGGGGCACTGTTGAGAGTAATAAATTTCAACAGTGACCATTTTTTATGGCCTAGGCAAGGAGAAAATAGAAATGCTGACCAGAGTTTACACGTCGGTTGGGAAGGAGATCGAAGCATAGAGGGTGTAAATTTGATCATACCAACCAAAATCAACCGTGACTACAGTGAGATCCCACATCGGTTGAGGAGGAGATTGAAACATTATTTATAAAGAGTGGAAATATCTCTCTAGCAAACAGGGTTTTAAAAACCTTGGAGAAACTCGAAAGGAAAAACCCAAAAAAGACAATATATGCTAGCAGTGGATGCACATGCATCCTTTGAACAAAGGGGAAACTTACACAGAAATCAAATTGCATCTTGGCATCAATTGTAGAAAGAATGTTCAGAAACAACCAGAAAACAACATCCATACGCTCTCAATACAAAGTTCTAACTTATTAATGGTCATGGGTGCAGCCATTTAATTCTGATGTGAAAAGTACAGCCAAAACATCTGGAAACTAACGCAACATGACAGTCATGATATTCATTTATTTCCAGGTAAGAACTTACAAAGACATTGCAACAGTGGTTATAAAAGCACACAAGGATGGTCGCATATAATTACACATTGAAACCACGGTAGGAAATAAACTTTTGTGCATGGTTCAAACAAAAGCTTGTGCAGCACTCATACTTAACTTTCCACATCTCTTTATTTCTTCCCACGCAGTTTTGCTCCAAGAGCTCTCTCAAGTTTGGTAATGATTTGTTGATTTGGAATAGCTTTACCAGATTCGTATTCCTGGATAACTTGAGGCTTCTCATTAATAAGCTACAGGGGAAGAAAAACATAAGTCCGGGTCATCATTAATACGCGCACATAAAAGGGGTTGAGCGAGCCAACAAAAAATGAAACGAACATACTTGAGCAAGCTGAGACTGAGTAAGCTTCTTCTCTGTTCGTGCTTGCATAATTGCTTTCTTCAGCTCAGTTGGTACACGATCATCTAGAGTCAAAATAAAACATGAACAATGATATTTAAAAACATATTGCTAACATCAAATGACGAAGCTTCGTGCACTCGGTTGTGCCATCTATAGAGAGATATAAAAGTAATTGAGATAGTAAATATATCATGCGATGCACTGCATGCAAGCTCTTTATAAGATATGAAACCAACGGATCCTCTGACTGATTGAAAAAAGAGATTTTAAAAAGAAAAATTGTACAACCATGCTATGCAAGTGTAATCCAGAAGTACTAACGTGTAAGGTTCTCAGTCTCTTCGTCAAGCTTCCTAGTGTTCAAAGAAGTACTGCTAGAAGCAGATTTGTTGGAGCCAGCAGTAGCTGCAAAACGCAAAAGAAAGTATCATTGGAACACTAAATTTCACCTGATAAAACAGACTCCTAACGAATCGTGAATAAACATAAGCAGAGTATAAGGGGGTTTCAAACAGATACGCATATCCCAACCCCCAAACGATCCTTGCCCACTCGATCCATGAGAAAATTTAGACACCCCATGTGATACCCAGTTCAAAAAATCATCTCGAATGGCCTCCCAATAAGAAACTTGGTTGTATCTCTCTAATCCAAAACCCGATTATCATCACCTCCGCGCTTAACAGTTATGAACTTACGATTAAATAGAGTTGAAAGATAAAACAAAAACAAGAAAACAGCGATTGGGGTTTCAATAAGAAAATCGAAAGGATAATTGATCAAAGTTATAGAGCGAGCGCACATTTCTTTACAGTCTCAATCTCCGCCCCGGCTCGCCGTGCGGCATTGACAGCTTTCTCATCCTTCTTCGCGGCCGCGTTGGGTGCCTTCTTCCTGATGACCACCGGCTCCCAGTCCTGTGTAAGCGGTCCGATTCCAGCCATTTCAACTTTCTTGTGTTCTCCCTCGAAGAAGTTGCTCGCTCGGTAATACGCAGAATCAGGATTAGGGTTTCTAGTCGGGGTACATAAAAAAATCTGGATAGCGTAAAACGCACGCAGTCAACTCACGCCATCTCTTATTCCCGCGAGGAACAATAAGGAAAGAGTGCTGTACCCAGCCACGTGGACCAAGTGCCACGTCAAAGCTCTTTATTTATCCTTTTTCTGTTTTTTTTTTCTTTTAAATCTTTTTATTTAATTTTTTCCACTTGTGCTCTACCATTATACATTTTAATATTTTAAAATAACATTTTCCCCTAAATCTTTGAAATCCTTATTTAAACTCTCCATTTTTACATAAGAAATAAATTAAAAAGTTATTATTAACTAAAAAATGCAATGGATTAAAAACAATAATTATCTTAAATTATTCAAATGTTTTTCTTTTAAATTCACATTGAAAATCAAAATAAATATTATACAATTAAAAAAAATGATATTATGGTAAGAAAACAAACGACTTTACGTAGGTCACCATATCATCATGTCATGTGTAGAGATGTTCTCGTCCCTGTCTCCGTCCTCGTCACTTGCGTTATTTTTTACAAATATATATATAATTTTCTAAAAGTTTTAATATTTAATAAAAAAAATATAATAAACCAATATATTTCATAAACAAACATGTACAACTTCCTTTAAAATGAATTTTCCATAGTATAGGGCAGCACTGTTGTTCCAGTAGTGCACCCCAACCCACGTGTTGGAGGTTGCTACGTACATTCGTTATCCAGCACGGTATTCGTAAATGACACGACATGGACATGGAAGGGTCAATGCCTCGATAGAACCTGGATGGATGAATGTTTGGAAAGTCCCAATAAGATGAACGACATGTTAGCCCGTTCTCAATGGCATGATCGAATGAGTTGTGATGTCCGACGACATCTCAAGACTTGGGATGGCGTCAAGACATATGGACTACGTCAATAGGGATTTAAGACGACAAGATGAGATGCGACATTGCATTGAGAGACCTTGGCCCCAAGTAGAGGCAAGGTCGAGTCGAATGACTTGATCTAGTATAGAGGCAAGTCGGATGTGTCGGAGACGATTGAACATAGTGTTTAATGATCTATCAACGTAATTTCTAATATTATAACATGGTGTTTAATATATAAAAATATTCTACCACGTCATTTTTAGTTAAATATTAAAAAAAAAAAAAACACTAAGCGGTGAGGTGGTCAACATTGACGAGCCAAGTAAGAGCCAGCGGACTCCTCAGTTTAGAGAAGCAAAATATATAAAAGAAAAAAGAAAAAAAAGTAATAATGACGTAATATAAATCCGCTCCGCCATCTTCCTTCTTCTTCCTTCCTTCCTCTGATTCTAAGCTTGCGCGCGATCCCTCAGCTTCGGTGCAGCTCCTCAGGTACCAAATCCTCTCAGGTCTTTCTTCTTCTTCTTTCACTTTCTAAATCTCTTGCTCACTAATTTTCCTTCCGCCGCCTCGCTCTCATCGGTGGCCCTTTCGGATTATGTTTCTGTAACTTTGTGTTCCTGCAATTATTCTGCCTGTTTTGGAATTCATCTTTCACTTAGGTTCTTGTTCTTGTGCTTCCCGACTGAATTTTCACATTTTCTGCTTCGGTTTATTGCTATCTACTTCCATCGGTATTTGATTTTCCTCCTCGATGAGGTTTTCTAATTTTTCATGTTGCGAGATGTTTACTAATTTCCACTGTTCTTTGCATCGCACTTGTATTTGTTGTTGAAATACGATGGAGGACTTGAGAAATCTCGTTCGTGCTTAGGATGCGATTTATTGATGTACGGGAAATGAAAAACACGGCGTTTAGTGTCCTAATTCTTTCGTTTTTCTTGCACTATCTTAGCTACAACAGTGATAATTAATGCAGCGAATGCAATTTGATTATCTTGTTTTAAATTTGATGATCCACTTGGCAAACTTTATTGTTCATTTACGCGTGGAAGAAATACTGTGGCTGTTGTTATTTTAATAACATATTGTTCTGCTTTGAGGAGCTTTTGTTATTTCACACTTAGTGTCGCTTGTTTTTCTTTTATTGTTTCTTAGGGACTGATAAGTAATGTTAAAAGAGAGGATCCACTGCCATGCAGATCTGTTGCTGTTGGCTACATATGCAGAATATACCGTCCTGTTATAGTTTTTATCATCGTTACAGTTCATAAACTTACTGAAAAGACGTTATCAGCTTACTGGCTTCGGGCTTCAGTCCTATCAGTTAAGTTGGTACCGTCATGCCATATTATATACAGAGACTTTATAATACTTGCCGAGCTGCATTGTCTCCTAATGGACCTGTGTCAGAAGAAGCCCTCGAAAAAGTTCGTGCCATGTTAGGTATGGTTTTTTCTTCACCCCATAGCTTCCGTTTAGTATTCAATTTTCAATTTATCCTCCAATCTCGCTAATTTGACGATTCAAGTTCTTGATTAAGATGTTTCATGAAATGGATTTTACTTGTTCTCACTGTCTTTGGAACATTTTAGCAATATTAGTATTATAGGGCAATCAAATCAGATGGTGGAGGCTATTCTGAAAATGGTTAAATTATACAAAATGCCGTAAATTTTGGAGTAGGTTTCAAATGTATCCCTAAACTTCGAAGAGTTTTATTTTATACTAAACTTTGAAGTAATTTCAAAAAGTTTGAAGAATTTCATTTTTATTTTTGAACTTTGAAGTTATTTAAAAAGTATATCTGGATTTATTTTTATTTTTTCGTTTCAACTATAGAGAATATTAAGATCGTTGTTAACACTTATTTCAATTCAAATGATATAGTTAACATTAGAACATCATCTGCAAAATCAATCTTTACACATTAGCTACTACGTCATTGCCTCTAGTTTAAAGATTAAAATAAACGTTTTCCTAGGGTATTATTTTTTTTTATCAATTTTAAAGTTTAAAGATTAAAATAAACGTTTTAAAGTCTAGACACATGGTTGAAACCTACTCCAAAGTTTAGAGGTATTTTGTACCATTTAACCTGATGAAAATATTCTACAACTCCTATATTGGTATCTTTTAGTTTAAGCATTTACAGAGATGCCTTTGCAACTCCAATTAGCTTACATTAACTTCAGTTGTAGATTGAGTGCCATTTGGCCTAGTGAACTTCTGCATTTCGTTCTAAGATTTTTACTTGTCAGTACTATAGAGATTCTTATTTCCAGTTGGAGATTTTTTTTTTTTTTTTTTTTTTTTTTTTTTTTTTTTTTTTTTTTTTTTTTTTTTTTTTTTTTGTAACTTCATTTGGATGAGATTGTTGCCCTATTTTGTATCATTTCATCTTATCATTGAATTTGTTTCCTATCAGAGAGAGAGAGATTCTAAAACTTGCACATCTTAGATGGGAAATTTGGTCAAACAATCTGATTTATGGCTTAAAATGGAACGACTTACCAACATACGTTGAAATACATTTGTTTGGGTGATCTGGTTCATGGCTTGAAGTGGATTGACTACCCCCTATGTCGGAAATACAATGCAGTTATTGATGGTCCATGTTATTTTCTTTATGGCTTGAAGTGAGGGGGGTAGTGTGGTGCATTACTTGAGATGGTAGAGCAAAAAAAAAAAACAAAAAAGAAAGAAAGAGCGTTCAGAAATACTATCTTTGTGCTATTCTTCCACAACATTCTTTTTTTTTTTTTTAAATGTTGCATCGTTCTCAAGTGCTCATCGAGTCTTTATTTGCGTTTCTGGTAGTTTTTCACATTTAAACATAGAGAATTTGATTGCAGACAAAATCAAGCCCTCTGATGTAGGTCTTGAACAGGAGGCACAAGTAGTTCGTAATTGGCCGGGACCTGTGCAGGAACGTAATGGGAGACGGCAATCATTTCCACCAATTAAATACTTGCATTTGCATGAGTGTGATAGCTTCTCCGTAAGCATCTATGTCCCAATCACATTTTATCATTGGAAAGTAGAACACTTAATAATTCTTTCTTGGGTATAGACTTTTTCAACTGGAAAACAACTGAACTAGACGCCTTAGATGGTTTTATGGTAATAACTAAGTTTCACTATTATGAACTCTTTTGCAGATAGGTATTTTCTGTATGCCTCCAACATCTATCATACCTTTTCATAATCATCCTGGAATGACCGTGCTGAGCAAACTAATTTACGGCTCCTTGCATGTCAAGTCATATGACTGGCTTGATTTTCCAGGACTTGATAATATTTCAGAAGGTTTGTTACTACACTCATTGTCACCCCATCCTCAGTTTTTATTTTGTCGATTTCCCAATTCTATATACGCATGCCTAGAGAGTATATGTGATTGGAAGATATAATCTCCCTCCTTGTTGTACGTTCTTAAATAGGAAGTGGCTTATCTTGGAACATGAAATTGTTGTCTGCTCGGATTATATATTTTCTAATACAGGAAACACACCTTCGCTAATAAGCACTCAAGCACTTAATCAAAGAATCAGCCCTCAATGAGCCAAGACATGATAAAAGTTTATCCAGCTAACAAAAAAAGATTATAGGTACCAAAGAAAAAGAGAGAGAGAAAGATAGCTCCGGAGGGAGACTTTGAAGTGCATAATGTTCTAAACGTCCCTGCTTCTATGAACATAAAAAAAAAAATTCTAAATTTTTTTTTCTTGCCAAGCCTCCCATCCATCACATGGACGATATTTTACCACAAAAGTTACTTTTCATTTAAGAGGGAATTAAGAAGTTTTTCAAAAGCCAGAGAAAGATTGAGGGAAACACCTAGTTATGTTAAATTCTTTGGGAAAAGACGCCCTAGTGTCTGAATGTAAGAACAGCGAAGGAACGAATGGCATTGCTTTTCCGCTTCTCTTCAGCATATTCTCGGTGATATGCACAGCTTTTACAATATCTTCTTTGAATGATATCCAGGATGTTTATGGCACATTTGGTTGCCAAAGACTATTGATGATTGGGTCGTGGAAGTTTTTTTCTGGGTGGCTAACATTTTGTGGAATTGTGTGGTGTTGTACATTGTTATGGTACATTTGGTTGAAAATAAATCAAAGGATCTTTGAAGATAAGTCGTCCTCTTTTGAGTTTTTTTGTAGAAATGTACAGCTCATCTCCTCATGGTGATGTTTTACTCGCAGGAATTTGTTTTGTAATTACAACCTTTCCATGATCTTTAACAATTAGAAAGCTTTCTTTTTGGGAGGGGGTTTTCTCTACTCCAGGCTTCAGCTCTTAGGCTGTCTTCTTCTTTTTCTATTAACTTCATATCATTTCATGTGCAAAAAGAAAAAGAAAAAAAAAAGATATATTCAGCATGTTTAAGCCTCCCATCATCAAATTTCTTCATCTAAAGGGGAAAAAGTCTCCTTTGGAATTCCATTTTCAACTAGGCAGAATATTTTATAATCCTCAACAAAAATCCTAATTGTCAAAAAAGAAGAAAAAATTGCAAGTGATCTTTAGTGCACATTAAGGTACAAGACAGATAGTCTATATGTTAAATTCTTTGGGAAATTACACCTCAGTTTTTTCACAGGGAATCTGAAATAACCGGGGGGAGGTTGTTTTCTGATGTTTATCAGCAACCAGGGGTTCTTCCAGAAACTTGTAAACCCACCTTACTATTCTGTTTAGTAAAGAACTCCTTGCATCTTTTTGATGAATTGCACCATCTTAATATTTTCAACTCCATATTTCCTAGAATCACTATGTGCCGTGAAGAGCCCCTTTCATGAGGAGATCTTTCAACTATGCAGCTGAAGATGCATGACAAATGTACAAATGCCAAAATTTAATAGACTAAAAGTGAGTTGAACTGAATGATTAGTATTCTGTTTGAACAAAATACTAAGCTTCATATATTTTGAAGCTGGGCCTTTATCATTTTCAGCCCGATTTGTGCAGCAGAAAATGCTTGACAAATGCACAATGCTGAATTTTAACAGATAAAAGTGGTAATGGATTTCTTACTGATAGGATTTGATCAAAATTCTCAGTATTGAAAAGAGAGATCAAGAGTCATTAAAACATCTAAAACCAATTGATTACTAGTAAAATTAGGAGGTAAAACAATGATATAATTCAAGTCAACACATTG
Organism: Cucurbita maxima; assembly: GCF_002738345.1. Lineage (NCBI taxonomy): Eukaryota > Viridiplantae > Streptophyta > Magnoliopsida > Cucurbitales > Cucurbitaceae > Cucurbita > Cucurbita maxima. Next base: position 5,318,294 of record NW_019272025.1, on the reverse strand, counting down.
CCAGAAACGAAGACATCACAAGTAGGAGCTAAGAAAAGCTTATTGGTGCATGAATCAGTCAATCTCAACACAGATGGATAAAATAAAGAAGGAGATGCATGCGTTTGTGACCAAGACTTCATGGAATGCCTCAAAAGTCAAGACAGGCTTATTCTGGTTTATACTTGGTTTTACTTGGAACCACAATTGGGTTCTAGATTTCTGAAAACTAACTTTAGATGATGAATTTTCATGCTTGATGTTGTGTGTTTGTAAAGGTATAGATATTAAGATTGCTTGCGGGAGAAAGATGATAAGACTTGCATGTAAAATAAACGTATTTGAGAAGTTGTTGGAAGGGTTTCTGATAACCTTATTGTTTAGGATATGATTGTTGCAACTCCCTGTTCCATTACCACTCTGGAGGTAGATTCTCATAGTAGTTTGATCTTCATTTCTAGTTTTATCTGCTAACTGTAGTCGGTGCCATGGCAGGTCGACCCGCAATGCTTGTCAAAGATACAGAGATGACAGCACCCACTCCAACTACGATTCTATATCCCACAAGTGGAGGCAATATCCATAGCTTCAGAGCCATCACACCTTGTGCTATTTTTGACATCCTTTCGCCCCCTTATTCGTCAGAACATGGACGACACTGTACTTATTTCCGGAAGTCTCCAAGGAAGGATCTTCCTGGTAATTCCATTTGTGATTCATTGAGCTAGTGCACGAAAAAAACAATTCCTCATAATTCTTGGTGTTGCTGACACACTTAATTGGAATTACAGGTGATTTACAATTGGATGAAGATGGAGTTTCAGTTTCTGAAGTGACTTGGTTAGAGGAATTTCAACCTCCCGACAACTTTGTGATCCGGAGAGGGCAGTACAAGGGACCTGTGATAAGAACTTGATCGATATTCCTGTTTTAGTTGTACCACGCATTTGGAAAACTGCATCTTCTAACTATGAATGATTTGAGCAAAATTCTGGTATATGGGTTGTTCATAGTCATTAAAACATTGATATTGACTGAATCAGCTGTGCATTTTTTCTTGCACATATGTTGCATTGCACCTAACTGATCTTTCATTATCTACCTCGCTTTAGTTGCTAATACATTCTGTGGGAATCTGTCATGTTTTGGTTGGGGAAGTTGACTGCGGGTGTGCCATGTGGGTTTATTCATAGTCATATCATTGCTTTTCAGCAGGCAAAAACCTAAGATACAGCCAGTCTCTAGGCTCATCACAATGCTCTACAAAAAACCCAGAATTTATTTCTGTGATATCAGTTGGGCTGGGAAGGATTGTTTCATTTATCGACTTCTGCATACCCTTCTGTTCGGTAACCGATCATGTATATCGTGACCTCTTCGAGAAAAAGGTCTGGTGTAAATGGCTTTCATGTGAACTTTTTAGGTTTGCCAAGAAGTTTTTATCTACTTGTTGAATTTATTTTGTTTTTAGTAAACAATTTTCTATAGTTTGTTCTCAAGGACGGTTGAACATGCACATGGGATCTCCAACGCTAACATTCTAAAATACAATGGCGCCGACTCTCTCTCTCTGCATTGAGATCTCACAAAATGGCTTTGTTTGCGGCGGCTCTTTTGCCAATGCTTAGAAATTAGATTCTTTTTTGTTGGCCTTGCACACTTTTCAAAACCAATAATCCAATTCTCACTGAGATATTGTTAAAGTAAGCCGTCCACTAGTAACTACTGTCCGTTTTGACTTGTTGCATATCGTTATTAGTCTCATGGATTTAAAACACGTCTAATCATTATAAGGAATGTCTCACTTTCCTCTCCATCCAACTAACGTGAGATTTCACAATCCATCCTCCTTTGGAAACCAACGTCCTTATTGGCATACCGCTCGGTATCTAGCTTTGATATCACTCTACCACTAACAAATATGAAAATATTCTTGTTTTTTTCATCCATACGAATCCCAATTCCTTCTCTCTCTCAAAATTCCTACTTTAATACTATGAATATTCGTCTCACATTTATGAAAAGTCCCCAACAATATTCATAGCAATTATTATTATTATTATTATTATGTTTCCAAAGCAAATATATTATTATGAAATGTTATGCTAAAAAAAAAACAGAACAATCGAAGTGATCACATGATTTTTTGACAGTAAATAGACCGATTCGTATGAAAATTATAAAAAATAAAGTTTGGGGCATCCGACCATTGTCTTAAGAATATTTGGGTTTTCTTTTTTGTTCCAAAGCTCAAGACTTTACTTGCAAAACCCTCTTTTCCCTCACTATCCTTTCTCTATCTAGTGCCACGATTCTCAGAGACAAAGACTTAATTGGATTAAAGCTTTCATTTTTCGTGGTGGGTTTGAAGATCCATCAAAAGGGTGTCTCAATCTGTGTCCATCTGCTGCTGGGTTTCTTCATGTTCTTCATTCTGAAGTTCTTCGCATGCTTTTGTGCCCTTTTCTTTCAGAAATCACCACAATTTTTTCTGGGTATGTTGCAAAATTCAATCTTTTTGCTTCTTTTTGTAGTTATTAGAGCAAAATGGAAGTTTATAGCTTCCGTTAGAAATCATTATCTCCACAATGGTATGATATCTTATGGGTCCATAAGGCCAACCCGATTCCTTGAGGACAAGAAATGGCCTCCCCATCAATTCTTTCTCCTCACAACCTTCAACCATCATCATCTTCATTCTCCCCCATTGTTCGACCTTACCCGCCGCTTCGATCCGAACACCCTCCTCCCATGACGTCCCTCGACTGAAGTAAGTTCGTTTATGTGACAAATCATTTCGACGTTTGATTCTATACTATAAGTGCTCTACAACAAATCATGTTCAAATACGATCATTTTGACATATCGTTATCATCTTTTCAGAAATTACTTCGAACTGATCGAACGTTTTTGTTTTCTTGAAAGTTGCAGTTACGGTTGAGTTTACGCAATAGCTTTGAAAATGGTTGCGGGATAATGAAAGAAGATGATGAACGCAGAAGAGAAATTGATACACAACTTTCTCCGTCTCATGGGAGCTCTTCATGGAGAGGACAGTATGAAGAAGAAAAAGATTAATGTAAACAAAATATATATATATATATATATATATATATATATATATATATATATATATATATATTATAAGGTTTGAAAATGGGTTGATAACTATTTAAATTTTAATTATTTAAATTTAAAGTTTACGGGTATAAATTGTTGATATTTTTTATTAAAAAAATTGTCACGTAAGAAATATTTATGAAATTTGAAAAACAACGTTAAAAAGTTTTATAACGGTCAAACATGTTGATGTTGTTTTTAAAATTTTATGAATATTTTTTAAATATGTTGAAATTTTGTAAAGTTTATAAATATTTTGGATATTTTTGAAACCTATTAAAAATTTAAAAGGGTATTTTTGGAATAGAATATTAAGGTTTCTTTCCGTATTAATTAATTAATTAATTATTTATTTATTTATTTATATTTTGAGAAATACAAAATTTATGATTATTTTTATTAATTTAACCCAATAAAGAAACAAAAATTATTAAAAACTTTATAAAATATAGACTTTTATTATACATAAATTTTATAACAAACTTCGACAATAGTATAGTCAAAAGAAACGACCTCGAACAAGAAAACCTATGTACAAATACTAATAAAAATTTATAACAATAAAATATCTCCTCGTATGCTTTTAACCGAGTTCGAATACCGTACGAACTAACTAAAAATAATCACAATAAATATATCATACTTTTTATACAGATCCATAGGACTAGAGTGTGAGAACATAATAATGGCAATAAGCACTAAATCAACATCATTCTCAGCCACCTCCACCGCAACCACCGCAGCCTCCGCCGCCACAACCACCGCCTCCGTCCCCGCCCCCGCCATGGCCACCTCTTCCCGGCTTCCCGGAGTCGGCGCAAGCAAATATTATGATGGATAGGAGAGAGATGGAGAGAAGAATGGCGGAAAGCAAGAATAAGGCTCCGGAGCTGACCAAGGAAACGTCTCCGATTGTAATTACAATTGGCCTCCCCATTTTTGTCAACGGGTAAACATAGAACAACTTGTATTTATAGTGACTGTCACGCTGACTTTTATAGTGACTGCCATGTTGTATAATTAATTATGATTATATTAATTTTTTTTAATTGTTTTAAGTCAACGTGTCCCAATTGCTTGCGAAAGGAGTTTATAAGCTGAAAATTCAAATGAATTATATATATAAACTTTTAAAATATATGTAAATTTATAAAATTTGACTTTTTTAATTCTAAAAGTAAAATATTATTGGGAGTGAATATGTTTTTAAAATATATATATGAAAAATGGTAAAATAAAAAATATTTTAGGACGAATCCGATCTCCACAAAAATAAATGTGGCGAGAATTAAAATATGAGGACGAGGATGGAGAACGCTTTCCCGTCTTATAAAACATAAGAATACGAGGATTAAAATATGTTTTTTATTCTTCATGACCAATGCCATCATCATTGGCATCAGAATACAGTGTTGTTTTGCCTTGTAGAGTAAACGAGAGCAGCCAGCCTAGACTTTGGCATCGAGTTTCTCGACGAAACGGTTGGCAATGTGCGCTTAAGCCAGGACTCGGATGGAGATTTCGGTAGAGGTGGAGCTAGTGCAATCTGTGAAGAAATGGACAAGGATCTTTTCGATCGACGAGTGCTTTCGAGATCAATTTTGCCTAGCGCTGTGGCTTTTGAGCTTGTCGATGTGATTGAATCCTGGTCGTGGCCTTCTAAACGTAGCTTCGAAGCTTCTGAACTCGTAAATGAGACAAAATCCTCAAAAGAGTCATCTGAGCTTTCTCCTTGACTTGATTTTTTATGATGATCACATTCAGAATCAATTGTTCTTCCATCTCTCACTTTTGCATCATGGATTAGATCTACGTCCAAATGACATGTCGCCTTCAAGTTCGCTTTCGTATCGTAATAAGATGAACACGAATCCATTGACTCGATACTCGTAGAGCTCAACCTCTTGTTTTTGCCTTCAACATTTAATGGCTGGACATGTTGAGGGGAAGAATCCAAATGAAGATTCTCTTTAGAGCTTGAATTTGAACTCCGAGACTTCATATTGTGAACGGAATCTACGAGCGATGTTTTCTCGACGACAAAGGGGCTCACTGAAGATGATTCGTTGGCTAACAATTCACGAAATTTGGTTCCTGCTCTTCTATGTATGGAACTCTTAACTCCTTCTGGGTCACTGGGGAAAACTTTTTCTTCAGAAAGGCGAGATTTGTATTGCCTTCTCGAGTCGTTTGGCGTGCTCTCAACCATCTGATTCGCATCGAGCGGTTTTTCCTCGTTTCTAAGATTCTGTGAATATACGACCAAACAAAACACAACTGAGAAGACTTGACATGACAATATCCAATGAATTAAAGAGAAAAGTATTCCAAGAACCTTAATGCTGCTGCAAGAACCATCAGTCAAATTATCATTCTGAACTCTAGGAGCTGAAGCAACAGAGGCGCCTTGCGTTCTCATTCCAGGAACTGGGTGTAGAAGGCAAAATCGAGCGAACAAACCACAAGATTTAGTAGATGAGTACTCAGATTCGTCGAGGCTAATATCATCGTCTTCGCTTATTTCTTCAACGTCGTGTGGATTCGGAGGCGCATAATATGATGGCAACACCGGTGGAAGTGAATTTACTCGATGTTCCTTACCCATTCTAATCAACTTCTTTGCCTCTTTTCGCTGCTCTCTTTGAACACTTTGCTTCCTATGAGCAACTTGAGGTGTTTCTGAAGCCATTGCCTTGGCAGCAGGCAGGAATCGTCCCATCATTATGTCGTGAGTTCGCTGATCTTTCGAGAACGATCCCGATGGTTTAACATCACCACCGTCCAATCCACTCAAACCAGTTACACTGCAGTTCATGGAAAATGACTCGGATCTAGAAATGGTGCCATTTGCTTCGAGACAAGTCTCATCTCCGTCCTCCGAATCAGAACTTAAATCTCTCTCGATCCTCTCCCTCAAGGTCTTAAACTTCACGATGTTCTTATGAACAGGGGAATGGTTAGAATTTGGAAGTGCTTCTCCTCCACTTGTTGACTCTTTGTTATTACAATGCTGTTGTTTTGAATCCGACGACATCCCAGAAGGGTGTTTCAGAGCAGCCAACGGCGATTTAGAACCTATGGTTAGTGATTTTCTTCCATCTTTGGGCCTTCCTGGGGCATGTTCCCATAGAAAAGGAACATTCCCCGGATTACTCACTGGACCCGATTTCAATTCCGACTTGTAGATGGGAAGAGGTGGCCAGCGATTCTCTGTTGTCACTGTTTTGTTAGCTTTCAACAACGTTTCCATGGACGAAACCCGCCTCACAGAAAGAAACGGCTGATTGAAATCCAATTGCTTGTTTTCCATCAGATTCTTCAGCTTCATACAAATACTACAGCAGCCAGGGAAGGGATAATAAATGAGTTACAATCTGAACTCAACCTCCATTAACTTCATAACTATTTTCAAATTTTCCTCTGTCAAGCAACCAATCTGATCACAATACGAAGAACAAGAACACAGAACTATCAAGCCTAAAACAGAGTTGCTATCACTTTCTAAGGAATCAAACTATTTTGATAATATGTAACAGCCCACCGCTATATCTGCTTTGATCCGTTACGTATCGTCATTAGTCTCACGGTTTTAAAACACTTATGCTAGGGGAGGTCTCTACACCTTTATAAAGAATGTTTCGTTCCTCTCTCTAACCTAAGTGGATCTCACAATCCACACCTTGGGGCCAGCGTCCTAGTCAGAACGATACCATTTGTAACAGCTCAAGTCCACTGTCAATAGATATTGTCCACTTTGACCCGATACGTATCGCCATTCGTCTCACCATATGCTAGGGGAGGTTTCCACACCCTAGTTTCGTTTCCCTCTCCAAGACCGATATCTCAAATAATAAGAACATGATTAGAAATCAACATAAACAAAACTGATATCCTGTTCAACTCAGCAACAAACACAACAAGTTCAAAATCTACACAATACAAGAAAATCAAACGCTACAACTCAACATAAGAAAAACCCATAAACTCATTCATAGACAGAGCACAATCTCGATCAAACCAAGAAACAGAACAAGAACAGAGAAAGAAAAACGAAAAAAAAAAAAACCATAAATCAGAAGCAAACCTGTGAAACAGGAGAGACCCAGAAACGAACAAAGCTGTTGATTATGAAGAGAGTGAAATATAATGAAAGAAGAAGGAATAAAGAAAGGGGAAAACGGAGGTATTAAGGATAAACTAGGCTATACGCCATGAAAGCGCAGAAGAATCAAACAAACACAATCCCCGATCAAGCTTTAATGAAAAAGGGGGTAAGGCATAAAAGGCAACTTTGCGATCAATTTTCAAAGACGAACTCAACAAAACAGCAACAGGAAGAACACCGCCTTTTCTTTTCTGGGGTTTGCTTCAGAGTAGAGATAATGGAAGTATTTGTGGATTTGAAGAACGGCCGCCCCTTCCATGCAGGGCCAGACCCGTCACTCTCCTCCTCCTTGATTTTAATTTTTTTTTAAAAAAAAAAAACAAAATCAGAATATTACAAGAAATGAAAATAAAAAATCAACAATATCTGAAATTTTCAATTTTTTTAATTCCTCACTTCGGTGCCACGTAAACGTATGGGATCAAGATTGTACTCCACGTAGGCCTGACAAGTCTACCACGTCAACGGATGTCAGTACAAATTACAAAATTCTGAATTTAATCATTAATATAAAGTTTATAAAAACAAATTTCCATTATATTTGTCTCCACTTTAAATACTACCAAAAATAAAATAGTACTTAATAGTTAGAGATGTCGTGCCCAATTTGACCAAGTTTTCTCGTACTCGCTACCTATTTTAATCTTTATTCTCGTCTAAATTGTCTTGTTTATGACGAAGATAAGTTAAATTGTCCATTTATAAACTAAATTCTCGAGTAAATTTTTCTATATTTGTTTTAAATATAATGATAATTTTTATCTTTTAATATAATTTCGTAATAAATTTAATAATATTTTAATGTCAATAATATTTTTAAATATTTAAATTTTATTAGTCTGATGAATGGATTATTAAATATATATTTAAATTTTATGTCTAAAAATTCTAAAATCTTAATTTTATGGATTAAATTTATAGTTTAAAAATTTTAGTGATGAAAAATTCTATAAAAAAGTATTTGCAAAATTTATAAAAAAATTTAATAGTAAATATATTTTAAAAAAATAAAATAAAATTTTAGTGGTATTTTATATCCAAATAATTTATTATTATTATTAATTTAGCTTAAATTAAATTAGAAAACTTAAAACACAAAGTGACACTCACTTTACACCTCATTATTGCATGTAATGGCAACCCAATTCCACTTTATGAATTATGATCCATTTATTGCCTTTTTGGAAATATTTTTTAATGTGAAATCTCATATTTACCCTCCCACATCTTCTTTTTAATTAAATGGATGATTTATTTATTTATTTTAATTTTAAATGTTAAATGCATATCTTAGAAGAAGATTATGTTATAACATAATAGAATAAAAAACAACAATAATAACTACTTTTTCCTTATATAATACGACCGACCTCGAAGGCCATAGATCCGATCATTAAATTAACTTTTCAAAATAATTCTTAAAATAAATATTTTTCTTAGATTTTTTAACTTTTTAATTTAGGGACAAAGTAAATATTAAAAAATTCTAAATATTTTTTTTACCCATTTTTTAAAATTCATAATAAAAATGATAAAAAGGGATGTCTAAAAGTCGTGATTCGAGTCATTTCGAATTTTGAAATTTGCATGGAATTACTCGAAATGATTAAAGTGCCTAAAATAATAATAATAATAATAATAATAATAATAATAATAATAATAATAATAATAATAATAATAAAAATGTCATCATTACAATCACATGGTTTAGCAACAAAAATAAATGATGGAATATTAATTTGGGACTTAATTATAACAAAAATTATGGAAATTATATGAATAATAATGATGATTAAGATAAGCAACATGAAATCCACGAAGCTAGTGATCTCCACATGCCTTCGAGAAAGATTCATTTCTTCAAATCCCATCAAACTCACATTCGTCGCTCGACTTTTGGAGTTAATATGAAATTCTTATAATTGAGCTACTGAAAATAAACTCTACTTTGAGCAGTTTTATGTTTGGCGACATCTTGAATCATAATATGCATGTGAGTGAATACAAAATATGCTTAAATGACTTTATGTTGGTATGTGGGGATAATCTTTGTTGGATGATGAAAGTCCCATATTGGTTAATTTAGGGAATGATCATGAGTTTATAATCTAAGAATACACTCTCCGTTGGTATGAGGCCTTTTGGGGAAGCCCAAAGCAAAGCCATGAGAGCTTATGCTCAAAGTGGACAATATCATACCATTGTGGAGAGTCGTGTTCGTCTAACAATCTTCACTCTTAGAAGCGATGAGTAAGTAACGTGACCATGTTGGAGTCATCAGATGCTGAATTCGAATTCAGAATCTTGAACATAGGTCCTTACATAAGGAGAATGTTTGCTTAATCTACCCCACCTAAATGGGGTGAAAGTTATTTTATTTATAATTAAATAAATTATAAGGATATGGAAAAAATAATAAATGAAAAATAAATATGATATATAGGATAAACTATAATTTATTACTAAAGTTATTTTATTTATAATTAAATAAATTATAAGGATATAGAAAAAATAATAAATGAAAAATAAATATGATATATAGGATAAACTATAATTTATTACTAAATATCCTTAAGACAAACTATTGAAATATCGACTAAAATGTTGAAACTTCATTTTTTTACTGTATGTATTATTGAATTATAAATTAACAGAAGATTTGGACACGTATAGTGACTTTGCTAACACACTTCAATACTTGAATCGGCGTCGAATTGAGCACGTTTAGGCTACACACATTGTTACGAGAGGGAGTTCTACTACTTATATTCTTTACTTTATGGGTCAACAGAAGAATATCGAGGTTTTTGTTTCTACTACTATAGATCTGGTTGGGTAATCTTATAAGCCTCCACTCGGTCACACGACTATCGAGGTCGCTTCTCTTCCATTTTGAGAAGCACAATCGTTGAATCTATTATACACGAGGACACGACACCATTTCCATTAATATCTAAAAACTAATTTCCCGTAAAAAAAATTATACATTTAATTTATTGTTAGCTTGAATCATAGTCTAACAAATACGACATTTAAAAATGGTTATTTGGTCGATAAAAATGGAAAGTCATATTCCTTAAAAAAAGAAAAAAATAATATATAATTAGTAATGATTAAGTATCCAATTAAGATATTTAAGTATTCTTAACCCAATCAATAGTTAATACTTAATAGTACATCTTCTAATATATTAAATTAATAAAACGGGAAATTAAAAAATAGCCCACGTGTGATATGAAGAAGGGGCTGCATTGGAAGTAGAACCCCTTTGACGTAATCAAGACCGTCCGTTTAATTTAAAACTTTAAAACTTAAAAAAAAAATGTATTAAATTAATTTTATTTTAAAATATTAAATACAAATTTAATATTATTTCTACCCTCTCTTAAAAAATATCTAATAAGTCGTTAAAAATAATATTTACTAGCGGTGTGTTACAATTAGATAATGATCGAGTAGATCTGGTTTGATAATTAATTAATTTAAAAAAATGTTTTTTTTTTTTTTTTTTTTATAAATTTAGTTAAAAAATATAGGACGAAAAAATTAATTGAAAATTGAATAAAAAGGAAAAAAAGGGGAAATTAAAAGGGTTCACGCGGAGTAAGGTGTGGATGTTGGTGAGCCACCCCCTAGGCCAGCTGGCTGTCGGAGAGAGGCGGCCCGGAGAGAGTCAGATCCCGAACTTGACCCGAATGAGAACCCGACCCGAACGCGAACCCTTCCTCCCGTCTTCTATTTCCATAGCACGTGATTCACCATCGCCCAATTCTCTCTCTTTCTCCCTCCTCTGTAACTCTCTAAATCTTTCTCTAGAGAGAGAAACAGAAACAGACTCCATCGCTTTCTTCGTCCATCAATTATATCAATCAAATCCCTTCTCCCCTTTCTCTCTCTCTTCTTTTCTTTCCTCTCACTCTATCCTTCCCATTTCTCTCGACAAATATTTGGCTTCCCGATGCTCTTATGTTCATGTTCATTCTCTCACTGACGGGATCAAGATTCAAATGCTCCGATCCGCTCCTGGTAATCCCAATCCCTTACTTCATCCACTTTTCTTTTGCTTTCTTTATCTAGGTAATGTAGGAATGTTCTTTTATTGCAATGTTAGCTTTTGTATATGCTCCTCACTCACTTTCATACTCTTTTTCTTTTGTGATTGTCTGATTACTCACTCAATTTCGTATTCCCGTTTTGGTTCTGGGTTTCTTCTCGTTGTTTCTGATGAGGTATTTGAAGTTTCGTTTTTTTGAATTTTTTTTAACGCCCTACTTAAGAAGGATTAAACGTTTTCTGTTTGATTCTTCGTCGTTATTTGAATTTCTTGTCTGTTTTGTTTAGAAATAACCTGTCGGTTTGAATGTATATAGCTCGCATTTAATTACAATTAATCGAACAGTTATTGTGTTGAGTTTTTCAAATTAATTTATATATTGTATCTGTGGATTAGGCCGTTTGTTATTCAGTGGTTAATCGTTCTCGAGGTGTGTAATTATCTTATAATGCTGTTATGGCTATTGCGAAATGGGTATTTCTACATTCTCGGGGTAATTGCTGTTTATATAGAGAGGGGATGGATATTATGATTTCGATGACGATTTAACTTTTTAATATTTGTGGGTCTTGTGTGTCTTGCTTTGTTTACTGGGGTCTCTGATTTCTGCTCTGTTTCCTTGTGTAAACATAACTTTATTTATTAATGTCCTCTTTTTATGTTTTTTTTGTTCCCATCAGTTCTTATGACCAAACAATTTGACGCTCCTTTTTCATGGGTATTATGTCCTCCAGCTTGAAGTTATTGGGGGAAAGCTAAGGGTTTTATCAGTGGTTTTGTCGAGTGAGAGTTATTTAAGTTCGACTAGACCTTATATGGGGGTAGAAACTACTTGGTGAAATGGTTTTATATTCAAAACATTTAAAGGCATGGAGGATCAGCGAGACGATGTTGCACCATCAGAGCAAGGGACTTCCAATGCTTCCTGGTGGTCTTCTGATTTTGTGGAGAAATTTGGATCTGTTTCTTTGGGTCCTCGGGAAGACATTGTGAGTGAAAAGGAAGAGATCATCAATTCTGACCAAGATGTGTTGTTGTCGCCTCAGAGAGCATCTCAAATTCTCTGGCGCACTGGAATGCTTTGTGAACCAATTCCAGATGGTTTCTATTATGTTATTCCGGTATGGCATTTTTCCCACTTAAATTTTTCAGTCCAGAATAATAATTTTTACTATGTGAGCTTTGTTTCTTATGGATCTTGCTTCATGTTTTCCCTGTTTATCTGTTCATTAATTAAATATATTACTTTTCGCTGATAATTTTGTTGATCTCATACTGAAGTTTTTGTATTGATGTTTACTGCAGTTTTTGGCAACTGGTGTTATTTATGATCATAATTTTTGTCGTATAACTTGGTTCTACAAACTAGAGCCTAAACCAATTCTATAATGTACTTACAGGATAAGAGGCTAAAAGAGCGGTTCCACAGTATTCCTTCGTTGGATGAGCTTCGTGCTTTGGAGGCCGAAGGTTACAGAAACGATGTTATTCTTGTGGAGCCAGAGAAAGATAAAAAGCTTTCTATGCTGAAGCAACTGATCTCGACACTGATTAAAGGCGTGAGTTCAAATCCAGCTGCAATTATCAAGAAGATTGCTGGACTGGTGAGGAGAATTTTAGCAGTCATATTTCTTGCTAATACTCCTTATCTAAATTTTGCAACTGTTTCTCTATTGGATTTCCCTTCAAATATTGGAAATGGTGTTTCAGTTGTTAATAACATCTACAATGAGGTTATCTGAAGATGCTAATGAAAGGGAAAATCTGAACTAGTTTCTAACTATTTACGAATCAAGTCCTGAACCTTTATTTTTGTTTATTCCTCCCTCAAAACAGTCAATTATATTTATTCTTGTGGCTCAGAATGTGACAACTTGTGGAAAAATGTTGATTCTTCAATCCTGCAAACTTTTTAGGCCAACTAATTAGCATGGAGAAAAGAAGAATTGTTAATTCATATTCATGTGCCACCGACCTGAAATTGATTTTGTAGCATCATGGATAATTTATTCAATCCTTCGGTGCCTAGTATTTTACCCAGTTAGAGACCATTTGCTACTTGACTCCATTTGGATTAATAGGCGCAGGTTTCAAAATTGATACCTTGCGTAGTGTAACTTTATAGCTAATTTGTTTAGCCACTGTCTACATTGACGGTTAGGATAGATTGTATAGAAGGTCTTATAAGAAAAAGATGCACTCTGTAAAGAGTGCAGAACCCTTTAACTAGCGGTTTTTTTTCCTTCCAAAGTCTATGCCGTTAACCTTTCCTTTAGGCATTTCTTATTTCTTATGTTTTATGCATTATTCCTGTTTTTTTAACCTGTTTTCTCAGATTTGTGAAATTTCGTGTTCATATTCATTTTTCTATTTCTCAGAGGTTAACTATTCCTCTTTCTTACTCCACCTTCCCAGGTTTCTGATTTTTATAAACGACCAATTTTAGAAAGTCCAGCAAAAGCTGCTGTAGAAGAAGCCAACCACTTGTTTGAGGATAGAGGCATTCAGTTGCTCGGTCAAATAAAATTTGGTTCTTGCCGTCCTAGAGCTATCTTATTTAAGGTTCTGGCGGACACTGTAGGGCTTGAAAGTCGTCTCATGATGGTAAGCTCACAGCTTGATTTTATTTATTGCAGTAGGTTGTTCCTTCCTACGAATTCCCCTTTAACTATTTGTGAATTATCATTTAATTTTTTCCACAGTTGACAACAGAATAGTCGTATCTGCTTTGTCAAACGCCATCTGACAATTCCTCATTCACTTTTTTATCTTGTGCAGGGCTTGCCAAATGAGGGGGCTAATGGGTGCGTGGACTCATACAAGCACATGTCGGTGACAGTTGTGTTGAATTCTGTGGAACTAGTTGTTGATCTGATGCGATTTCCTGGCCAGTTGTTACCTCAGTCAACTAAGGCAATTTTTATGACACATATTTCCGCTGCTGGGGAAAGCGATTCTGCAGAAAACGACTCATGTGATTCACCACTAGAACCTAACAGTCCTCTTTATGGTTTCTCAGAAAGAGTTGATCTTGACAGGTGGGATGTTGCATAAAAGTTAAACCTCTGGTTCCTCAACATCTCCAATCTTGTATGAAAATTTAAAGTTTTAGGTTTATGTATGCGTTCTACTGTCCCTTGTTGAGCTAGATCCCTTTTTGCGACAGTGGTGAAAAAGATGAGAGCCTTCAATTCCACAAAAAAATTGAAGCAGCTTCAAATGCATATGCTCCTTCATTGCGCAGTATGATGTTGCGATCAAGTACAACACTCGACAGGAAAATGAGGTAAGAAATTGTTCCAGTAAGTAGTCACAAGTGCCCATAGCTAACAAAACCATTTATTTCTTGATTACTTCATATGAATTGTTTCTCTCTTTCTTTTTCCCTCAAAAATCTCTTTTTGATGCAAAGATGCAAGAAATGCACTGAAATTTCTGTTATTGTATCTTATTTTCAAATCTCTCAGTTTATCACATAGTGAACCTAACATTGCAAATGCATTTTGGCGAAGTTGTCGGAGAAAAGATATTGCTGAACAGCGGACTGCTAGTTCAAGGTCTTTCTTGAATTCTTGTTCTTGGATAATATGGTCATCTTTTTATAGTGTTAAAAAAAAAAATTATATTTTCCATTCAAATAAATTCCATTAATCATCTATATTTTCTTCATTCATGTTCTTCACAACAACCTTTCTGGGTAATTTAACTATAGATATTAGTAAACTGAAATGACGATCTTAAGCACGTAAATTTAGGTTCTGTGGAAGAGTCGATAGATATGGCCCAAGGCAAATAAGATCACGTAATTTGTGTATAATTCAATGTCTCGGTTTATACTCAAGTACTTTCGGAGGGAGCCCTTGAAAGGTTCTTGATTGAAAACAAAGAGGATTTATTCGTTTTGTTTTTTCTGTTTCCATTTCCTGCCGAATAAGTAATTGAAATTCGCTCTGGAGCAGCGAATCTCTGTAATTCCACTTCTCTTTTGGCACTTGGAGCAAAGTGTCTCCCCTTTTTGTAATTATAGTTTATCTACCATCGTTAAACCAATAAAGGTATTTTTTGTAATAAATGTATTCCATTTCATCATATAAATGAATGGTTTATCTATGTATATAGATAAAAACAGTGAATCATTGAAATATTTGGCTTCTGACTATTATTTTATGCCCCTCATGAAAATAATAGTTTGGGTATGGTCTCAATTACCTTTTGTTCAGCAGTCCAGAGCATCCTTCATTTCGGGCGCGAGGCCGGTCCATGCTTAGTGGGGACAGGAAAGCCTTCAGAGATTTTTCTGATGATGTCTCTACTTCAAGGTTTATTCTTATAATATCACGTCACTGTCAGTTATGGTCCCATAACGTATGTACCATTTTGCAAGAAAGACATTTTTACAACTCCTTGCTGATAATGTGACATGGTTTTATAAATATAGCACAGCAATACTGTGGTATAATTCTCTGATATTTTCTTAAAAAAATATGGCTTGAGATTGTTTGACATTTTATTATGAAAGGAAAAATAGTTACAAAATGTGTATCTATCTAGTGGAGTTCAATATCCATAAGGACCTGTCCATAACTCTGCGTTGAGATTGTTTTCCACCGTGGACTTGGACTAAAACTTTGTGGATGAAATTTCTTTTTATCTAGTTTGTGAATGGAAATTTATAATTATTAAAATTTTAGTGTAAAAAATGCGCATTGCTCAAGATTTACCGCATGGTAGCTCAGACTACCTTATTTGTTTCTATGTAGCCTGTTTTTGTTTATGTGTAGAAACCCCTTATTAGTTTCATGATAATAATATTTTCCCCTTTTGATTTAGCTACAGATCAGATGGTGCTTCAACTTCAACTTCCACTTCCACTTCGACTTCAAATTCAGAAGCACGTCGATTAAGAAGAAGGAGCATCAGCATTACTCCAGAGATTGGTGATGATATCGTGAGGTTGATTTTTGCTTTCGATTATCCCACTTATTTCTTTGTTTCCCTTTAAATGGTAATCAAACTTTCCAATTCTACCTTCATATGTACGTTGATGCGGGACAAAACTTTGCCTTTCACTGCCTTGTTTTTCTTAGCGAATATTAGTTACACATTCAAGCCACGGTGCGATCCTTTCTTTAATCAAGGATTGTTACACAAAACATTAAAATTAGATTGTTGAACGAGTTTATCAAGTCTGAACAAATTTTACTGAACAAATTCATCTGCTTAAAGTGGATATTGTCATGCTGTGCTCGATATATTATTGAGTGAGTGCCTTATTTATTTATTTAGTTCTACCAATGTTTTCAGTGCAGTAATTGTGTTTATGTTGTTTTGCGATTGCTATTTTATCATGAAACTCAACCAGAATTCTTTAATTGTATGTCTATGTCTCAATTGTCTGCTTTGACAATCTCAGGGCTGTACGAGCAATGAATGAAACACTGAAGCAAAATCGTCTTTTGAGAGAACAAGTAGATGACAGGTCGTTCTCCCACCCTTCAAATGAAAGAAATAATAGTTCAGATGTTCGGAGAAATGTAGGTTTCATTTGTCCTGGTAATGGAGGACTGACTTTATGTTCATCATCATATTGCTTTCTTACATCACGTTGAAATTTCATCCTTGTTCTGCATCTGTACATATTCGAAGGGAAAAAATTGATTTTTTTTTTTTTTTTTTTTTTTTTTTTTTTTTTGCATTTTTTCCTTTTGGGAGAGAGTCTGGTGGGAGGTTGAAAAGAATCTGAGTGCACTCTGCGACCATGCCTCTACACATTATGGTTTCAGAATTGGTATAAACTAACCATGGTATCTTACATAGTGGTAAAAGCCCTGACGCATATGGCTCCAAACCTGTAGCGAACACCTACCTATTTCAAACTTAGGATATGAAAGATCTTGAGTTGTTCAGCTATTGAATGTTGATTCAAAGGCAATCATTGATGGTCTAATAATAATTCTTAATTTTGAATCCAATGAGCACAGAAATTTGAGGGGAATTTAAGGTATAGATGACGATTGGTAATGTGATTTATTCAGATTGTATTACAATGAGCCTAATATCGGTTCCATGTTCATACGTTATAAGGAGAGGTGGCATGGGCTTGCATACTGAGAATGAAAAGACTGAGTGTAAAATGGTCGTTGCATAAAAATCATGTTACGTGCAGTAGGGTTGAAACCTCCTGTTTGGGCTTAAGATTTTCTCCTGACCTTCACCTATTCATCTTCAGAACAATATTTGTTGGTTTCCGGTTGGTAAGAACTAATCATATTATTAGTATTACAAAGGGAAAATACTTGTAAACCACTGAAGGAAGGTTGAGTGATTTAGAAGATAAGATTATTTGCATGGGGTGGTAATTTTGGAGGGGTGATTCTTGTCATGAAATTTTCATCCCGTCATTTGTGTGATCATGATGAAGTATCTTAGTTTTGACACTGTTTATGGAGCCACTTAAATAGTTACAAAAGGTAATTTATAGTGAATGGCTTTTTCTTTATTTTATTTTCAGGATCAAGTGGGTTCTCAAAGAGCAATATCATTACCGTCATCGCCACATGATTATAGGGGTCAAACCTCTGATAGAAGTGGGCATTCAGCATGGACTAAAGTTCTTGAATCATTCTCTTTGAACGACAAACCCCTATTACCTTACCCCGAGTGGAATATCGATTACTCAGAACTGACAGTTGGAATCCGTATTGGAATTGGTGAGCATGTTTTTATTTTAGAGCATGTCCTTGCCTAAAATTCCAATTTTGTGAGAATGCTATTTTCTTTTTGTTTCATTGAGAGACCTTTGGTGTCAATATCAATCCAGGGTTTTTTGGAGAAGTTTTTCGTGGCATTTGGAATGGAACGGATGTGGCAATCAAAGTTTTCCTAGAGCAAGATCTAACTCCTGAAAACATTGAGGACTTCTGTAATGAGATATTAATTCTTAGGTATCTTTTTTTGGCTCACAAAATTTTTATCTATTTATTCATCTCCCATTGACTTTCATTTATCTTATTCCATTCTCTTTGTATTTGTGCATGGGTTTCTTCCTTTGCTAGTCGTCTTCGACATCCTAATGGTACATCTCCATCCTTCTAGTTGAAATTGTAGCATCACTGCATTTTCTTCATATAATGTTGCATGCACTGATCTGTACGGGCATACCTTATTGGATGCAATTTATATATCTCTGATTGATTTCTTTTCTTTTTGCTTTTTGCTGCAGTTATATTATTTCTGGGCGCATGTACAGAACCGCCACGCTTGTCAATGATCACCGAATACATGGAGCTGGGTTCCTTGTATTCCTTGATCCATTTGAGTGGTCAGAAAAAAAAACTTAGCTGGCGGAGGAGACTGAAAATGTTGCGTGACATATGCAGGTATGTTTTCAACATTCACGAAACATAATACACTCACTTCCTCGTGATCCTAGTGAATGAAGAGTATTTCTTTTCATTTGGCTGTATGTATTGTGGTTTAAAGTGCCATGGGATTTGGAGACCCGATATACTACAAAAAGGAACTTTAAGCCAACAGAATCAAACTAAGGTCATAGTTCCAAAACTCTCAAGAAGGCATTGAACCTCATCACACGACCTCTCCCCTTTAAAAATCCTCTGTTTTTCTTGAGCAGCGAAGACGTTAGCTTGCCACAATATTAATGGCTTAGAATCTATAAAAATGACTTAGAATCTCTGTTAGTCATTTGCTTCTGACTTGTTCTGTATTATGGTAAAGTAGTTAAAGGGCAGAGGAGAAAGATAAGATTCCGATAATTCATGTTGTTAATTACTATTTCCCAGATGATTTTGGGTAATGCATTTAGTAGTCTACTTGAAATTACCCAATAAGTGGTGTTCTCTGAAAAATATCCATTACATTTTACTAACCGGAGATTTGGCTGGATGTCAAAGGGGTTTGATGTGCATACACCGAATGAAAATAGCTCACCGGGACCTGAAAAGTGCAAATTGCCTAGTCAACAAGCATTGGACCGTCAAGATATGTGATTTTGGACTTTCAAGAATATTGACAGATGCTCCAGCAAGAGGGTCTCCATCTGCAGGAACTCCAGAATGGATGGCTCCTGAGCTCTTTCGAAACGAACCCTTCACTGAAAAGTGCGATATTTTCAGCCTGGGGGTCATCATGTGGGAGCTTTGCACGCTAAGTAGACCATGGGAGGGTGTTCCACCGGAGCGGGTATGTTGACATGTGATCCACTTTTGTCCCTTTATTTGTGGCAATCTCATTTTATTCCAATGAGGGAGATTAATTGGTTGATACCCTTGTGGCTTCCAGGTAGTTTATGCTGTTGGCACTGAGGGATCCCGCCTAGAGATTCCTGAAGGGCCGCTTGGCAGGCTCATATCAGGTTTGATCAACTTACTGGCAATTGGCATATTCATGAAACCTTGTAACACTTGTTTCTATCTTGTTTGTCAAGCTCTTATTGAACTAATGATTTTTTTACTGTCTCGATTGCAGATTGTTGGGCAGAACCGAATGAGCGGCCAAGCTGCGAAGAGATTGTCACCCGCTTGCTCGACTGCGAGTACTCACTTTCTTGATATAGTTTGATTTTGATTTTGTTTTTGTTTTTGTTTTGTCTGTGTACAGAAAACATGGTAGAGTTGCAACTTTTGATGTCCTCGGCTCCTATTCTGAACTCTTGTTGATTTTTCCAACCGTTCTATGATTTAAAGAAAAAGAACCTGTTGGTTTTGATCTTCCAATGGTTTCTTTCTGTGCTGAATCCAAACTTTTATAATACCCTTCTCCAGGTTCCTTCATTACCCCTATTTCAACTGTTTTACTCGTAAGAACTGAGAAGAGTTTTGGTTTATTCACTTGCTGCGTTATTATGCTTGATGATTGTTAGGGCCTTTCTCGGAAATCCCTTTTGAAAGGAAGGGTATTAGATAGGAAAAGAAGAGAGAGGAAACAAATAGTGAATCAATAAACTTAATGTGTTATGAAATGAGGTGCGCAAAGTTTCAAAAATTAGCTTTAAGTTAGACTTAACTGATCAATCTAACATAGCTCATCAGTTAAAGACAAATTAGCTTTAAGTTAGATTTAGCCAAGGTGTTAGATTAAGACATACTTTAACATGATGATTCAACTTCACACCCCACATTTATTATACTAAAATGTAAAGCGTCAAAAACTGGCTTAATCATGACGACTTAACTTCACACCCCACATTTGTTTTGCTTAACAAGAACCCTAAATGATCCAATCCCTTCCCTGGCAAGATAAGACTCCAATTCTGTTGCCTAGCGAGGCCATAAAAAGAAAAGTTGGGTCATCCAGATTCTTGTTTACTGATATCAAAATGCTGCTTAATAGAAGTTCTTGTCCTCTCTCCCTAAAAGGATTTCCATATTCAATTGATATCCTTACAGACAAATGTCATCCTTGGAAATTGAATCTAAGAAGAAGAAGAGGCAGCCAAGAATGTGTTGTGAAAAGTTTCCCAATGGAATATGCAGCTGACAAACGTAAAGACAGAAAAAACCTTGAAAATATACAAAAGGAAGCTAGAAAACAGGCATTATGGGAAGAACAAGTGAAAATTTTTCACTCCATTCAAGGGTATGAACAAAAATAAATAGTTAAAAAACAGAAATTTGGACTTCCCCATGAGCCCGACAAAGAACATGTGAGGAGGCTTTAGGACAACATAGAATCCAATCAATATAACATATGTTTCAGACAGCCACCGAATCTACAAAAGGAAAGCTCAAAATGGAGCTTCAAACCATACAAAATATACCCTTTTTACCATAGATTTTCTGCAACTCACCAGCAAAAAAGCAGTCGGTGATGGCCTTAAGGAATAAGGGTTCCCCTTGTGAAAGTCTTTTTTAATGACCAAATGGGTCTCTCTCTCTCTCTCTCTCTTTACACTACACTCCAGAGATTCTAATGAGAATGATGTGTTCTAGTTGATAATTGGTGGGATAAAATAATCAAAATGATCAGGTGGAGGGGAGGGAAAGGAAAAAAAAAACACAAATTTCAATACTCAAAAAGCAAAAATAAAAAAACTAATAATCAAATAGCTATTAAACGAGACGTAAACCGTTATCAAATTCGATGAGTTCATATTTCAAAAAGAACTGAAGAAAGTATGATAGTGAAGGTGGTTTCAATAAACCGATGAGGCTCCCAAATCCGACCGACCACGACCCTTTTATTGAATCTTAACCAAACCCATCAAGTTAAATTTCCATTTAGCAATAGAAATGGATGATTCATAAGAAAGAAAGAACAAGGGAAAGCAAAGAAACTTAACAAGAACTGCAATAAGAACAGAAAAGATGAAATGAAGAAGATTGGTATTATTGGTTGGTCTTCTTCTTCTTCTTTTTATAAGGGATTCCTCTAGCTTTGGCTTGACACTCCCTAACTTCTCTAAGATAAACCCTTATAGAAGCGCTTGCAAAAGGGTTGCTCTCAGGGGACCCTCCATGCTCTTCATAAGCAGCTCTCAACCGTCCTATCAGAGCGTCAAGGCTGCCCCAAGCTTGCTTCAGCGGACAGCCACATGGGCCTGCCGGCTCTGCCTCCCCATAAAACATGCAGCCTTCCACATGAACTTTTGTCTTCCCAAATTGATCCAAGTACCTTAGGAACTCCAACACATGGTTGAAGTTGCTCTGGGACACTGCCACTGGAGGCCTTTGATTGTTCAAGTACTGACCGTAAGTGTTCCAATCTCGCCGTTTCTGTGACTCGTATCGACTCGGGGTCGTCGGAGCTGAGCTCGACGATCCTTCTCTATATTCTTTGCTTGATCCTCCGCCACCTGACATTGTTGGGTTGTTCTTGTTTCTTCCTTTGGTTGATCATAAAAGAAGAAAATGATAATTTGATGGAGTGTACTGAGAAGACATGTTATGGGCCATATGGCTTGTTCATCTTTTTCTCTCTTTTATTATTATTATGATTATTATTAATATTTTGTTCTTAAAAAATGAAAAGAATTCCATAATAGTGTTTAGAATTATGAATACGTTTTGTCTAGAAGTTCACAATAAGATGAAGAGGCCAAGAAGGGGTTGTTGTATTTTAATTTGATTTGGGTGATTAGTATTAATACGTAATTACATGCACTGTTTCAAATTAGTGGGATTAGTTGGTAATAATTTAAGTGATTAAATTATAGTATATATGTGGGAAAAGTAGATCCATTTGGTATCTAAATGGATGTAAATTAACATCTTATGTTTTCCGTTATCTTATGTTTTCCGTTTGAGCGGTCTTTATCAATGGAAATGAGTTGTCACCCTCTTATTCATAAAGGAATAATTAACAATTAGTCGCATCTCTCATAGTATATTTTGAGGCATTTTAGTCCTAGTCGGTATAAACATGATTATAGTGAACCCCATATTGACATGACAAGAATAGTAGAGACCTAGCTACACATAAAAGCAAGTAAAAGAAAATTGGAACAAACATACAACCATGGACAACACACCCTAGACTAGTATGATCGAGACATTCAACACAAGGCAACAAGCCTTAGACAAACATGTCTGTGACACTATCCACCCACCTTTAACAACGTAGATTTGGTATATATTAGCTATAATTCTCTCTCTCTCCAACTCACAAAATCCAATAGAATTCAATCCAAACCCTTAAATTAAGGGTTTCACGTAAGTTTAATTATATCGTAGTCTAACACTTCCTCTCACTTGTGGTGTGACCCAACTAGTCAAAGTAAATATTAATTGGACCTAAAATAACACTAAAGTCTCACTAGATAAAAAAATCTTCATATAAATATATACTCTAAAGATTTAAAATTAAATACGTTCGAACTAAAAACAGTAATTATAAATAATAAAAAAAAACCATGATATATATATATATATCACATAAAAAATTAAAATTCATTTCAATTTTATATCAATACAAAATATGCTCTATTTTTTTAAAAATTTTATGGAAAAAATAAAGGTGATCCATTACCAATTTTAATTTAAAAAATAAATAAATTTATATGATTTCACTTCTCTAAGTGGTCAAGAAAGCATGATTAAGGATGGACCCCAATTAATTAAGAGATGATGGAAATTAGTTTTTTTTCTTTTAATATTAATTAAAATAAAATTAGAGCCTTGTGCCACTTGTATTATCCTTTTTTTTTTAAAAAAAAGAAAAAATTGGGACAAATTTCTTATCAGAAAGCCTATTCCATATTCCAATATGATAATGAGAGAGTATTATAAAACATTTCTTCCTTTCATTTTCATCTCTACTATATATGTACTTTTCAAATTTGGAGAATCATTAATCATCTTGAAATCAAACCCTCGATTGAGTAGGCACGTCCTCAACGGCAGGACAAGCAACAAGATCCAATTAGATACTTACACCTCTTCCATCCAAACCAATTTTCTCTAAATAAAATAATTTCTATAAGGTAGTCACACTTCATTGTGAGATCTCACGTCAGTTGGAAAGGGGAGCGAACTATTTTTTATAGGGGTGTGGAAACTTGAACCAGACATGAGTGGTGTATTAGTGAAGATGCTAGCCCCCAAAGGAGATGAATTGTGAGATTTCACATCGGTTGGAGAGGAGAACAAAGTATTCTTTATAGGGTGTGGAAACTTGAGTCAGGCACTAGACCGTGCGCCAGCAAGGACACTGACCCCCAAAGGGGTAGATTGTGAGATCTCACATCGGTTGGAGAAGAAAAAAGTATTTCTTATATAAGGGTGTGAAAACTTCTCCTTAACAGACTCAGTTTTAAAAACTGTAAAGCTGACGGCGATACGTAACGGGACAAAGCCGACAAATCCTTTCCTTTTTCTTGAAACCGAGGGTACCCCTCCCACCATACCCACAATACCCTACTTCCAATCACTTTTCTGATCTCTAACTTATCCGAGTCTACTTTCTACCTTCTTCTACTATCCTCACAACTTGTGTTTAAGTGTGGATGCAAAGAAAGGGTAGGGGATTACCAAGCTGATACTCACTTTACATGATTGAACCAAAAACCAGGGCCATTTGTCTGTTCTGATCATTAGGGTGGAAATCTTCACCTACTTGTCTTATTTCCCTTTTGTTTTCCCACCATGATTATCCCTATAAGAAAGCCACAACGGAATCTTATTATGCCATTTTATTCAAGAAATGGGGCCATCATAATTTACTCACTTTTCTCTATTCTATTTGTCCTTTCAATTTGACCCTTTGCCCACCCCACTTTCTGTGCTGTAGGTACATGGTATGTCAAGTTGGGCAGCAATTGACAGATCAAAACTACACAGATTGATCAGCAAATGATATCAGTTGGTGCATTTCAGCTGTTTTCTTATCACCAAATATTTATGTGTTTGCTATCTGTTTCTGTCTATCTGGGTGTACTAAGAAAAGGTCATGTTTGGCACAAGATAGTCCACACTACTCCCCAGCATTCGTATGTACACAAGAGAACCAATTAGCCCAGCACCACAGCTGAAATTAGGAAGGAAATATCAAATATCTACAAATGAGATCTCCTTCACCAAAAAATCCCATGTCCTCAAAGCATCCCAGTCCAACTAGAAATGGAGAATTTAAAAGAGTTCCAGAAGAAGTCATGTCAGTCTAATGAAATAAACAACAATCAGTTCTCTACTGGAATTTCTCCAAAGATCTCTCCCTCCTCACCATGAAGGGTACATGATACTGTTATTTTTAGATTTTCTTTCAAAATTTTAAAGAGAGAATTTTTCACGCTCTATAAAGAATGTTTAGTCCCTTTCCCATCAAGGAAAGATCTCACAATCCATTATCTTTAAAGCTCAACGTTCTCGGTGGCACAATGACTGATGCCTACCACCTTTTGAGACCCAGCGAAAAAAGCTGATACTTATTTCTCTCTAATTTATGTGAGATCTCATAATCTCTTAAGACATAAAAAAGCCATTAAAAAACAAGTTAGATGGGTATACATCAATACCTACTAGGAGAAATATAGACAAAATGATTTCTTCTCTGCACAGCTTCAGTTGTACTACTGTCTCCCAAAATAGGCAGCACAAATATTTTCACCTTATTAGAAATTTCCCCCTTCGTCTCTTAACATCTCTAGTGCTAATAGAAGTGATGATCACTTGGCTCTTAAGATTTTTGGTGATGACTCACTTTACCTGGTGCTTGAGATTTTTGAGGATGCCTTACACCGATTCATAACAAATCAAAGTTTTAAATGGCCACTGCTAGTCGTCACTCTCTTGAGGCGACGAACCCCTCTACCGTCCTACACAAAAAGGTTTTATCATGGCCCATTGGAATGAAGTAAATTTGATCTTGTTCGTCCAGGGAGAATGATGAGGTATATTGGGCGCCACATAAGAAATGGTTTGGGCCAAACAAACCACAAAGCCCATAAAGGCCGACAGACATGAAAGTCTGTTCATGCCCAGTATCTAAGCACAGAGTAATTCCTATTAGACGAACACAACTTCCCACAATGGTACGATATTGTCCACTTTGAACATAAAATTCCTCACTTATAAATCCATAAATTAGTTGATATGAGACTTTCATCATCTCGCATCTCCCCTTAATTGAGTCTCGACTCCTTTGAAGTCTTAGTACTTTGTTCGATATTTGAGGATTTACCAATTTATTGTGGCACGACTAAGTTTAAAGCAGGGTTCTGATACCATGTT
This sequence comes from Cucurbita maxima, assembly GCF_002738345.1. Lineage (NCBI taxonomy): Eukaryota > Viridiplantae > Streptophyta > Magnoliopsida > Cucurbitales > Cucurbitaceae > Cucurbita > Cucurbita maxima. The sequence continues at coordinate 5,292,292 of NW_019272025.1, read as the reverse complement.
AGACGAACACGACTCTCCATAATGGTATGTTATCCACTTTAAGTGGAAGTTCTCATGACTTTGCTTTTAACTTCTCCAAAAGGCTTCGTATGTAGTTACTATTCCTCCCTTGTAAACTCACGATGGGGATGTACTCTCATCATCGACCAGTTCCCACCCCTCGAACAGAGTTTTTTTTTTCCTCCAAATTCTTTACGGAGACTCATCCTCATTTCTTTCCTCAATTGCTTCACTTTCGGATGGCGCGAAAACCAGGCGTTCAACGCCGCCATTGTCATTCCGGCGACGATTACGATGCTACCCCATTCCAATCTTCCTACTCATAGAACGAAGGCGACTATGACGCCTCTAAATCGGGTTAACTCCCAACCCCGTGACCCCAAATCGAAATCCCTAGAAATCAAGGCCTCCGATTCAATAAGCTCCGCGGAATCCGCCTCCAACAGTCCAACAAATTACCGAGTCCAAACGCTGCCCATCCTGTATTTCCGTACATCAATATTGCAGTGTTGCTGATTTTTCCAGTGGTTTATCTATTAGTAACTATCTTGCGACTATCTTCAACAGGGAACGAGAAAGATTTTAAGGCAATTCAGAGATCAGAAGTCACCTGTTGCTGCTGTGCGTCGAAGGATTAAAACAGAAGAGTCGAGGATTACTCCAGTCCAAACTCCAAAATGACGCGAATGTAGAACAATAACAGAAACGACCATTGTTGCCCAGAAAAAAAAGAAATCACTGAGGAACAGTTTCATATTTGATTTAACTCCATTACAGTAAAACAGAAAACAAAAAGAAGGTACCAAATCAAGTGAAGTGAACCATCTTTCTCACCACTTTTAAGCAGCTGTTTTCTTTCTCTTACTCTGAGATTCACTTCCCGGCTTCTTCGAGGCACAAGACGAGGAAACTCCATCAATTGCCTCGACTTCTTGACTATTACATTCACTCAATACTCGTAATTTCTTTCCTGACTTCTTTGAGGCACTAGTCGGCTCCTGGCGGTCCGGACTCGGATCGGAGTTATTCTGCTTCCAGGAACTGAAATTCAGAACAGATGTCACACTGCATTCTTGCCATTCGAGGTTTTTGAGGTCCGAGATTACGTCCTCAAGCGTAATGGACGCGGATGATGAGATGCTCTCTTTGAGTGTGGAACGAGAGAGATTGACCAGATTAATTGTACCTACGGCTTCCTTCACTACATTCTAAGCAAGAGAGAGAGGATGTGAATGTAATTAATCGGTTCCTATTAGACTAGGAGTGAGGATACATCAAATTACTTCAGCTGCTGAGCAGCATCGTTTTCTAATCTCATTTTCCGGACTCTTCCCACTATTTTATGCTAAATTAATTTAGAACATTACGTAAACGTTCTCTAATTTGGAACGCACAACAGAGGATCCATATTAAGTCCCAAACATAGAAAAAAATTGATAAGGAATTTCAATCAATTTGAGTAAACGTTCTCTAATTTTTCAAAGCAAGAAGTTCAAACTAGAAACCAATTGGTGAACATTGCGTGAGAGATGCAAACAAAGGTTATTATGATTAATTTTCAACCAAGCAAATTAAACATACGTATCGGTTCGGCAAAACTCACCTTCAGACCTTTGATATTCATGTAGCCATGCATGCGAATGATCTGCACATCAAGTTAAACAGAAGCATCGGTTAAAAAATCAACACGCAAGTAGTTCGAAACGAAATCCAAACAGATCGTCACAGAGAAATTAGTGAGGACGAAAAAATGAACAATGTAGATCAGGACCTGATTGAGATAAGCGACGGGGAGGAATAGTTGCTTGTCGGAGGAGAAGAAATCGAGGTAGTCCTCGAGAGAGATCTTATTACTCTTCTTCCGGAGCCGTTCTGCCTTCTGTTTTCGTTGATCCTCCATGGCTCCTCCGTTGCGTTCTGTTTAGCGCGCCAATGGGACTCGCAAAATTTTAGTTTGTTACGAAATGGACCGGCTTAGGCGGCACCCCGCGTCCTTTTAAATGACGAAATAATAGAATATAATCATTAAATTAATAAATAAGTATTATATTATATTTACATGATATTTTAAAAATATATTTCATCCCATTTTTACAATATAATATAAATATTGATTTTAAAATATGTTGGCCAAAAGTGATTTCTACATTACGGGCATTGAGTTTGAAATTTTAAATAATGGTTGGGGCAATTCTGTTACTTTTAAAAATAATTTTAAAATTTTTCATTTTCAATATAATATTTATTAAAAAAGGTAAATAAATCTTAATAAACATAATACCAATCTCATTTTCTAAAATTTTAAATTTTAATATAAATAGTCTTTAATTTAAATATTAAAATTAACTAATTTATTTTTATATAGAAAAAATATATTTATATTAAGCTGAGCTTCCACTCAAAAAAAAAAAAAAAAAAAAAAAAAAAAAAAAACAAATTGAACCCTTTTATGGTGACTTCATGGATAAAATGGACATTTAACTATATTTTGTAAATGAGCTCCAAACCATTGAATCAAATTGTCATTTAAGGGTGCAATTAATAGTAACGAAGTTCATCCAAATTTTTGCCAACATCCATATGGTAAACAACGAAAACGACCAAAACCAAACAAAGCGTCGAATTGGGCGACCGAAACAAAGCAAACTCGCATCGATTCCATCACTCAAAATCCAGCATAAAACCAACCCCCCACACACTATAAAAATCCATCCCTCTCGTCTCTATCTCAACCCATGGCGGACCCGAAGGAAGGTGGGATCGTGAAACACGGCCACGAGGAAGGCCTGGGCCTTGCAATCGCCCTTCTGAAGGAGTTCGAGCTGCCGGAGGGGCTGCTCCCCTTGGCCGACGTCGAGGAAGTCGGCTACGTCAAGGACACAGGGTACGTTTGGATCGTGCAGCGGAAGAAGGTGGAGCACCACTTCAAAATGGTGAGCAAGTTGGTGAGTTATGATGCGGAGATCACTGGGTTTATTTTGAAGAAGCGGATTAAGAAGCTTAAGGGCGTTAAGGCTAAGGAGTTTCTGCTGTGGCCGCCTGTTAATGATATCTACCTCGATGATCCCCCAACTGGCAAGATTCACTTCAAGAGCCTCGCCGGCGTCACCAAGACCTTCCCTGTCGAGGCCTTTGCTGCTGGCCAGTGATGCTTCATATCGTTGCTGCTTTTTTCTTCTCAAATTTCATACGTATGATGAATAAAATGGTTTCTAAAGGATAGTCTTTTGAAAAAGAATCTCAAATTTTTATATATCTATGTCTTCTGGATGTATAATTTGAACATGAATTACACCTCGTCATTTTAAAAAGCTATAGTTTCATTTAGAGATGTCTATTTAACTTTGGAGTCGAAATTCTTAAGAATTTACTCATTTGTATCGGCTCAAATCCGCTCCTAGTAGATATTATCTGTTTTTTTGCTGGTTATGTATCAACGGGCAGTGTTATGATTTTAAAAAGATTCTACTAAGGAGAGATTTCTACACCCTTATAATGAGTGCTTCGTTTCTTTCTCCAATCGATGTGAGATCTCACAATCCACCTCCGTTGGGACTAGTGTCTTCACTGACATACCGCCCTGACTCTAATACCATTTGTAACAGTCTATACTCATTGCTAGTAGATATTGTTCGCTTTGGCTCGTTACATATACCTGTCAGCCTTACGGTTTTAAAACACGCTTGCTAGGGAGAGGTTTTCACACCCTTATAACGAATGCTTCGTTCCTTCCTCCAATCGACGTGGGATCTCACAATTCACCTCCGTTGGGGCTAGCGTCCTCACTGGCACACCGCCCTAGCTCTGATACCATTTGTAACAGCCCAGACTCATTGCTAGTAGATATTATTCGTTTTGACCCGTTACGTATAGCTGTCAGCCTTACGGTTTTAAAACACGCTCGTTAGGGAGAGATTTCCACACCCTATAACGAATACATCGTTCCCACTCTAATCGATGTGGGATCTCACAATCTACCTCCGTTGAGGTTCAACATCCTCGTTGGCACACCCCTTGACTCTGCCACCATTTGTAACAGCTCAAATTCACCGCTAGTAAATATTGTCTACTTTGACCCATTACATGTAGTCATCAACCTCACAATTTTAAAACATGTTTACTAGGGAGAGATTTCTGCTGATGTATACTAATCAAAGTTTAAAATATAGGTGTCAATTTTATAAAAATATTGGTCTAAAAAATATATATAAAAATAAAATTGATTTAAAATTGATTTAAATAAAGTTTAAAATGGGTTTTAATTCAAAATCAATAAATAAAAAGTTTTAATTGAATGGGAATATTCGGTGGCCAAACTTTTTCTTAAAAGTGGGAAGAAATCTCTTTAAATTATTTAAATAAATAAAGTTAGAAAAAAAAATTAGCGAAATTAATTGTTTGATTAAAACAAATCCAAAATCTTAATAATAATTTATTTAATTTATTATTGTAAAGTCACGAGTCACCCCTAAGCTTTTGTCCTTTTAATAACTTAAAATTATCCATAATAACTCCCACCTTTACTAAATGCCAAATCGGATTCAACTAATGTGACCCGTCACCCATCTCGAGAAATCAAAGCTTAATTAAACAAAATCTTAATTAATAAATCTATCTTTTATTTTTATAAATATTAGAGATATTTTTATTAATTTAGATTTAATTTTTTAATAAAAAATAAAAAATAGACGAGAAAGCTTTGCAATTTTATTTATTTATTATGATTATTTTTAGGAAAAGTTTTAACCTTACTCTTGATTGGAAATAAAAATAAATAAAATATATGAATTGCATTGAAAAAAATTAAAAGAAAAAATTTGTTCTTCGTGAGGCGATCTCATCATTTATTTACAGACATTATCAATGGCTTCCGCCGTTGAATCACACAAAGACTACTAGAGACTCGGATTGTGACTCCGAGCAAGACTCTCCGCCGCATTGGATGCTGACTCGCTCGCCATTGACGCACCTTCAAGTTCTCTCTGTTCGCCACTCAATTCTGTAACCAAGACGACAATGTCGGCCTTCCGCTTCTAATTTTTTCATTTCTGAAATCACCCATTTGATCTCCTTCAGCCCTTTCAATTTCCTTTCCGGTAAGTTTCTCCCATGGGTCAGTTCTCGCGGATTTGCTCTTACGATGGGTTTTGCGCTAACTCTGCTGCGATGAGAAATGGGTCGGCCTCAACTTCTTCGTTGGTGCTCGATAGTGAGAGAGATGAGCTTATCGAGGCTCCATTGAAGCTTGAGAGTAAAGGGGTTCCGGCTGAGAGGAGCGCCGCCGCGCTGAAGAACCACAGCGAGGCTGAGAGAAGGCGTAGAGCAAGAATCAATGGTCATCTTGGGAGTCTTAGAAGTCTCGTCCCCGGTGGTAAGAAGGTGGGTGTTTTTGTTTTTCTGCCATTTTTGGTTATTAGGGATTTTGATTGAGCTCTGTTTCAGTTTGGGTTCATTTTGAATTTGGGGTTTTACTTTTGTCTTCATTAATATAGCTCCAACACTCTGTTTATGGTAAGGACGTCTCAAATGTCCTGATTAGGATATGGTTGTAGGGTTCTTTATGTCTGGTTTGCTCTAGAACTGGCGAAATTCATTTAAACTTTTGTTTGTTCATTCATATTGCTTGCTTGTTTTGGTGTTGGCTGACATGATCAGTGATCGATATATGAGTATAAGATGTCAACCATTTGACTCTAAATTGTATGAATGAATTTTCCTGTTCATGAGTGGTGAAGACATCATCTAACTGAAGGCATCTGTTAAGTTACTTCTCAATTTGCCTTAATTTTTAGTAACTTCCATTATGTTGTTTGACTTTCGGTTGAGAATCGTTGGGAGAGGAGTCCTACATTGAGTAATTAGGGGATTGATCGTGGGTTTAGAGGAGTCCCACATTGACTAATTAAGGGGTTGATCATGAGTTTAGAGGACTCCCACATTGGCTAAGTAAGGGGTTGATCATGGGTTTAGAGAAGTCCCATATCGACTAATTAAGGAGTTGATCGTGGGTTTGGAGGAGTCCCACATCGGCTTTTAAGGGGTTGATCATGGGTTTAGAGGTAAGAAATACATCTTCATTAGTATGAGGCATTTCGAGGAAACCAAAAAATAAAGCCATTAGAGCTTATACTCAAAGTGGACAATATCATACCATTGCGGAGATTCATGGGTTCTTACATGGTATTAGAGTCATGCCCTTAACTTAGCCATGACAGTAGAATCTTCAAAATGTCGAACAAAGAAGTTGTGAGCCTCAAGTGTGAAAGAAAGGGTGTACTTTGTTCAAGGGCTCTAGAGAAGGAGTCAAACCTCGATGAAGAGGAGGCTGTTTGAGGACTCTATAGGCCTCAGGGGAGGCTCTATTGTGTACTTTGTTCGAGGGGAGAGGAGTCCCACATCGACTAATTAAAGGGTTGATCATGGATTTATAGGTAAGAAATACGTCTCCATTGGTACAAAGTCTTTTGAGGAAATAAAAAATGAAGTCATGAGAGCTTATACCCAAAGTGAACAATATCGTAGCATTGAATGCTTATGAATGCTTGCCATGAGTATCGACACCCTGACTTTGTGTGTGTTCAATGACCAGATGGACAAAGCAACACTGCTAGCTGAAGTAATAAGCCATCTGAAAGTGCTGAAAAGAGCTGCTGCAGAAGTTAGTGATGCCCATATTATACCAAAAGAAATCGATGAAATAACAGTTGAACACCAGGAGGATGGATTCGACATTCGAGCGTCGCTATGTTGTGATTATAAACCCGGCCTCCTACCCGATTTAAGACGAGCACTTCATGCTCTGGACCTGATAATAAAGAGGGCGGAGATTGGAACCTTAAATGGCAGGATGCAGAACGTGTTGGTGTTAACCAGCTGCAAAGATGGAGATATTGAAACTACTGAATTGCAGACCTCAGTGCACCAAGCCATCAAATCTGTTCTAAACAACTTCTCTGATTCACAAGAGTTCTCGTTTATGGCGTTTCCAAACAAGAGACAGCGAATTTCGCTGCTCGGTTCATCGAGCTCGTCTTCCGTGGGCGATTTCTGGTGAGCATATGATTTCTTTTTACTGGTTTTTGCATCTCTTGGGAAGTCAACAGGATAAGTGAGTAGGATACTGCTAAGCCTCACTTATGCATTGAGAAGGATCCGGGATTCGAGCTGGAGTGAAAGTCAACCCCAGTGATCCGATGGTGTTAAGTGGAGGGGTCATCGCTCGACGGATAAAAGTTACTCCATAGATAAAAGACTGATATTCTCAATGATGTTCAAATTGTACGAGTGACTCCATAGATTATATTACAAATATGCATATCTTGAATTTATTTATGAATATTCGTCAAAATTGTATTTTTTTTTCTTTTCACATCTTTTTCATTTTTAGCGTATCTTCTAATATATCATCTGATTGCATGTGTCTGAGAACTTTTGATTCAATTATGATGGTCAAGACTCGGGTTTTTTGCACTGCATAAGGACGAAATATACTATAGCAATTTAAGCCTACGACTATCAAATATTGTCTGTTTTTACCCGTTACGTATCGTTATCAGTCTCACGATTTTAAAACGTATCTACTAGGGAGAGGTTTTCATACAATGTTTCGTTATCCTCTCCAACTGATATGGGGATCTCACAATACACTCGAGGGTCTGAAAGTTCTGAAAATTTTGAAGGATAAGCTGTTACCTTTATCAAAGTTCGGAACCAATAATGATTTTTTTTTTTTTTTTTTTTTTTAGGTTTAGGGTTTAAGGTCGGAAATTAGACTGGTCAGGTGGCTGAGGTCCAGAATAATTTCAGTGGGCTTTTTCTGGCCCAAAGTAACTTCGCAAGCCCAATAGCTTAAAAAATAATAACCAGAGAAAATATTAAAATATCAACCATTTTCTGTAATAGAAGGGATAAGGCAATCTTATTAATATCCACGTGTCATCATATAATAGGACAGTTAAATGACGGGAGATACGGGGATGGCGGGGAATTTCTTCTTCTTCTTCCGAATATGCGCGAGCGAGAGTGGTGATTCAGTTAGTTAGCGTCAATGGCATTGTGCGGACCGAGCCACCAGCTCGCTTTAATCTCCGGCAATGGGCAGCAGAAAACAGGACGACTAAGTAGAACCAGAAGGGGATTCATAAATGTTCAGGCATCGACGAGCTCTGAAGCGGCGGTGTTCGAGGAGGGGAAATTGGAGCGGCCCAATTGGGCTGGAGAGACCCCTTTGTCACGGCTTGTCGGTGCCCTAATTTCCTTCAAACCCGTCTATTCCATTCTTAAGCTCGGCGCCAGACAAGTTTTCATCAGGTCTATTTTGTGTACACTTCTTTTGGCAAAGTGATTTTTGGTTTTGGGTTTTTATTTGTTTGTTTATGGTTGTGGATTGGAGCAGTACAGCGGAGAAGAAGAACATTCCATGGCGGAAGATGTGTTCCGATATTCTGGAATCTGACGTCTACAAGGAGCTCGAGAGCGTTCAAAATCTCTCCATTGTCTATCCCGATTGTAAGTTCTCAAGTTCTTCACATTGCTATTTCATTTCATTTAACCAGTTTTAGTCGATTTGAGTTTCATAAGGTGTCATAAGAACATATATGATATGTAAAGGCTGCCAAATCTACTGCTAGTTGATACTATTTGTTTTGGTCCGTTACGTATTGCCGTCAGCTTCATTGTTTTAAAACACGTCTATTAGGGAGAGGTTTCCACACCCTTCTAAAAAATGTTTCGTTCTCCTATCTAACAAATGTAGGATTTCATAATTCACCCTCTTAGGGGCTCAACGTCCTCGCTGGCACACTGTTCGTTATCTAGCTCTGATACCATTTGTAATAGCCCAAGTCTGAAGCATTCCTTGTAAGAATGTAGAAACCTCTCCTTAGTGTAAGCATTTTAAAACCTTGAGAGGAAGTCTAAAAAGGAAAGTTCAAAAAAGACAATATCTAGTAGCTGTGAGTTTGAACTGTTACAAATGATATCAAAGTTAGACATCGAGCCTCAAAGGGGTGGATTGTGAGATCCCACATTGGTTGGAGAGGGGAACAAACCATTCCTTACAAAGACGTGGAAACCTCTTCCTAGAGGACGCAGGGTAGCCTGGAAGGGAATGCTAAAAAAGGACAATATATGTTAGCAGTGGGCTTGGGCTTGGACTCTTACAAATGACATCAAACCTAAGCACCGGACGGTGTGCCAGCAAGGACATTGAGCCCCTAAGGAGAGGGTGAATTATTAGATCCCACATTTGTTGGAGAGGGGAACGAAGCATTCCTTATAAGGATGTGGAAACTTCTCCCTAGTGGACGCGTTTTAAAATCTTGAGGGAACCTGGAAGGGAAAGTCCAAAGAAGACAATATATGTTAGCAAAAGCTTAAGCTGCTACTACATGCTATCTAAGCTCATTCTACAAACGGTTATTCTATACGAGGATCGGATGCCTAAGATTTAGGTGGGCTGAAAATTCAATCCCCTTTTAAGTTCAATCTCACAAGCTGGTCTATATACTTCCAAACCATAAAACTTGTTCTTTAACTAATCAGAAAATGGCTTATGATGAACAGATTACCTAAAGCCCTTCCATGCATATGACGAGGGCAATCTCTCATGGGTTGTAAGTAGTCACCCCATGCATCAATTTGAAAGACTTCCATACATTCAACAAAAGTTTGCAAGTCATATATGTGTGCCTTGTAGGCTGCAGCAGAAGCAGAGCCCGCAACCATGTCCATGATCATGCGAGCGGTACCCACCGCCACTTCAGTAGATGAAGCCAAGAAAGTAGTATTTGGAAACTGGTTGCGTACCATTGAGGAGCATCATCTGCAGTACTCAAAGAATCCTATTCTAGACATTCTTGACATTGGCTGTTCTATAGGATTTGGTACAAGGCAGCTAGCTGATAAGTTTCCGACAGCTAAAGTGACAGTGAGTAAAATTTGCTCCCTTTTAGCTTCCCTAATGAAATTCAGTTTGGGTCGGTGTTTTATGTTTGATTCGTTTGCTATAGGGGCTTGATTTGTCTCCTTACTTCCTTTCGGTGGCTCAATACATGGACAAGAAACGAGCTCCAAGAAAGAATGCAATAAGATGGTTGCATGGAAATGGAGAAGAAACTGGCTTGCCTTCAACATCTTTTGACCTACTTTCCATTGCTTATTTGGTAAGAACTCTTCTTTGATCTAATCTCGTCCCCCAAGAAATTTTCCCCTAGAGGAGAGATTTTGAGATGGTTCACAGCTACAATTTTGAATTTAGTCCCTAATGTCTTGCAAAGATAAAAGGTTATAAGAGCCCAATTGTAGCTGCCAAGTCCACCGCTAGCAGATATTGTTGTTTTTGAGCTCTCGACTCGGTTTTAAAACGTGTCTACTAGGAAGAGGTTTCCACACCCCTTATAAGGAATGTTTTGTTCCCCTCTCCAATCGATGTGAGATTTCATAATCCACCCCCTTGGGGGCCCAACGTCCTCGTTGACACAACGCCCGGTATCTGGCTCGGATACCATTTGTAACAGTCCAAGTCCACCGTTAGCAAATATTGTCCTCTTTGGCCTCTCTTCTAGGCTTCCTCTCAAGATTTTAGAACGCGTCTACTAGGGAGAAGTTTTCATACTTTTATAGGAAATGTTTCGTTCCCTTTTCCAACTAATGGAATCTCACAATCCACCCTCTTGGGAGCCCAGCGTGCTCGTTGCATATAGCACCTGGTGTCTGGCTCTAATACTATTTGTAACAGCCCAAGTCCACCGCTAGCCGATATTGTCCTCTTTGGGCTTTCCTTTCTGGTCTTCCTCTCAAGGTTTTAAAATGCATCTGCTAGGGAGAGGTTTTCACACCCTTACCAGGAATGTTTCGTTCCCCTTTCCAACCGATATGAGTTCTCACACCAATCAAGTTCTAAACTAAAACTAAAACGTTTTCAAAATCGAAGCTAAGTTTTAAATACTAAAAGATGTTGTGAAATGAGAAATGTATTATCTGATAACGTGTAAAGTTGCTTAATAGTGACCGTGATGATTCTTGTCTATGATATTTAGTTCCATGAATGTCCCAAAGTAGCAATTGTCAATATCCTCAAGGAATCGTTTCGGCTTCTTCGACCCGGTGGCACAATTGTAATCACTGACCAAGCTGTAAGTTGTCTATGCAGCTAAGTCTTGATATGAATAAGAACAACTCATTGCTATATAACATATCTAATATAATGCATTCTATGTCTTGTGCAGTCAAAATCAAAGGCCGTTCAGGTATGATTTGATATGACAAGAGCAAAAATGTAGCTAACAAAGCTTATGAAATCTTGATCAATTTGGATATGTTTGCAGGAAATGTCTCCAGTACTTTTTACCTTATTAAAAAGCACAGAACCTCATCTGGATGAGTATCATCTTACTGATTTGGAAACAAAAATGAGCCAAGTTGGATTTGTGAATGTGACATCGAGACTCACTGACCCGAGACATGTTACAATAACAGCAACCGTTCCACTTTGATCGGTATTGAAAACTTCATCCGTTTAGACAATTTTGTACCATACATGTTTGAATGAGATTCAATCTTCAGATTACTTGCTGCTTGTCTGATTCATGTGACATGTCTTTTTGGTCCGAGAATTGTTTTAGAATCTAATGAAAGTTAGTTGTCCCGTATGTTAAGAATATGTTAAGAATTAATGAAGATTGTGATTGAGTTTGAGTTTGAGTTTGAGAATACTAGTAGGAAACGGTTCTATAGAACTCGATTTCAGAGTCGAACCGAAATTGAACTGCATGCTCAGTCAACATCAAACCAAACTGAGTTGTAAAATTTGGTTGTATGGTTTGACAAAAACACTCACAACTTGACGTAACAACTCAAGTCCACTACTAATATATATATATATATATATATATATATATATATATATATATATATATATATATATATATATATATATATATAAAATAAATTAATAGAATTATTGTTACCCAATTAAGTATCTTCCAATCCACTCAAGACCAGAATATGAATTATCCGAACTACAATTAAATATTAAAAGAATTCCTCTTCATCAGGGCCGTCAATTTATCAGACTTCTGTCTCCCCATAATAAATAAGCCTAGGATGGTTAGACATCGAAACGAACGGTTGAAGTTTGTTATAACAATACGGTTGCAATTGGTACCGGCGCAGAGGATTACGGATTACTTCTTCTATGTCCGGACCTTCAATCTTCTTTGAAGCGGAGAGGGCAACTGAAAGCGAGTTGTTTCTCGAGGCTACCAGTTTTCACATCCAATAACTCAGCTCATTTTCAGTTCACCTGAAATTTCCATATTCATTTCGATTTTCTCAATTCCGGCCTTGGTTTCAACGGATTGCTGGCCGTATTTCTTCGATCTCGATTTTGATCTCACGATCTCTCGAATCTCTTTCTTATTTCTCCATGGAGGAGAAGCAGCAGAATACGGCGAAGGATCAAGAACGCCAAGAGGATCACGAAGAGAATGAAGCAATTGAGCTTGTTCTCTTTCAAGTTTCTGAATGTTATGTCTATTTGGTGAGTAAATTATGCGCTGTGTTGGTGACAACAGAAAACTGAATTGAGATTGAGGGGAGGAGTGATTTGAGTGATAGGGAGGGAGGTCCTTTTATAGGGGATTCTCGGAATTGGTTGAGATTTTTGTGGATGATTTTGTGGATGAATTTGAATTCACCTCCTTCTTCTCTTCCGTAACTAATTCAAATTCTATTATTAGTTATTATTAGTTTCAACACCCTCCCTTAAACTAAATTCTGCGGAAATCAGTTTAGGACTTCATTTCATCTTCTTGATATACATCTTGGATTCTGCATATTCCCATCTTTCTTCTGAGCTTCTCGAACAATGGTTGTTTCAAGTGCTTTGTGAATAGGTCTACGATTTGTTCATTACTTCGGCAAAAGTTGAGTTCAATAATGCCTTCTTTACACAAATCACGCAAGAAATGAAATCGAACATCGATGTGCTTGCTCCTTCCATGCAACACAGGATTTTTAGACAACTTAATAGTTGACATATTATCACAATATATAACCGTCGTACTTGGTTGCTTCTGATTAAGAATTTCAAGCATTTTTCTTAACCAAATTGCTTGGCACGAGCATGCTGCTGCTGCCACAAATTCTGCTTCTGTCGTTGAGAGTGTTACAATAGGTTGCTTCTTTCAAGACCAGCAAATAGCTCCTGAACTCATCAAGAAAATACTTCCTGAAGTACTTTTACGATCGTCTATATCACCTGCATAGTCGCTATCTGTATAGCCAACTATCTTCGGATCATCTCCTTTTTTGTAGAATACCCCCAAATCAGAGGTTCCTCTCACATAACGAAGTATCCTTCTTGCTGCATTGAAATGTTTTTCCGTTGAATGCTCCATGTAACGACTTATCATACTAACCGCATACATGATGTCTGGTCTTGTTGAAGTTAGGTACATCAAACTTCCCACAATTTGTTTGAAGTACCTATTATCAACCTCTTGCCCGTCAATGTCCTTGTGCAACTTTAAACCCAATTCTGATGGAGTTCCAAATGTGCGCTCATCCAATTTAAATCTTTCAAGTAATTCTTGAGCATACTTCTTCTGACAGATAAAGTTACCTGCGGAAGTTTGAGTAACTTCTACTCCAAGAAAATATCTCATCAAGCCAAGATCTGTCATTTCAAATTCCTTCATCATGCTCTTCTTAAAAAATTCAAACATTTCTTCATTATTGCCAGTAAATATTAAATCATCAACGTATAAGCAAATAATGATAATTTTACCTCCCTTTTCAGTTTTCACATACAACGTATGTTCATACAGGCATTTAGTAAATCCCATCTTTTCGAAATGAGAATCAATGCGACTGTACCATGCCCTCGGAGCTTGCTTCAAACCGTACAAAGCTTTCTTCAACTTGTATATTTGTTCCTCTTTGCCTTTTTGAACAAAACCTTCTGGTTGCTCCACATATACTTCCTCCTGAAGCTCTCCATGTAAGAAGGCTGATTTCACATCAAGTTGATAAATAGGCCAAGATTTCTGTGCTCCAATAGAAATTATGAGCCTGATAGTGTCTTGACGTGCCACTGGTGCAAATACCTCCTTATAATCAATTCCATACTTTTGCTTGTATCCTTTTGCAACAAGTCGCGTCTTGTACTTATCCACCTCACCGTTTTCATTCAACTTGATTTTGAAAACCCATTTTACTCCGATTGTTTTCTGCCCTCTAGGAAGATCAGTGAGCTCCCAAGTCTTGTTCTTCTCTATGGATTTGATTTCACTGTCCATAGCTTCCTTCCATTTCTTCTCTTTTACTGCTTCTTCATAGACAATTGGATCACTATCCATAAAGAATGCAAAATAACCACTATCACTTGATTCATAATCCATCTCATAATCAATCATCCAGTTTGGTCTTTTTCTTGTTCTTGGATGTCTTTGATTATGATCATGATCTTCTTCTACTGGTTCTTCTTGTTGAGCTTGTGATGAGCTCTCTCCATGCTCATATTGAGGCTGAATAGGAGCTTCAGTTTGTTCTTCTTCAAGATCTACAGGAATCTGCTGATTCACAGTGATCTTTTCTTTCCATGTCCAAGTCTTATTTTCGTCAAAGACTACATCACGACTCACCACCACCTTCTTTGTCAAAGGATCGTAGAGCTTGTATGCCTTAGAGGTCTCGCTTACTCCAAGGAACACACACTTCGAACTCTTGTTCTCAAGTTTCTTTCTTTTCTCATCAGGAACGTGTGCATATGCTATGCACCCAAAGATTCTAAAGTGGTCTACTGCAGGTTTTCTTCCGCTCTATGCTTCTTGTAGAGTCATATCTCTAACAGAAAAGGTAGGGCTTCGATTGAGAATGTGAACGGACCACACAACAGCTTCTGGCCAGAATTCCTTCGGGACTTCTCCTTTATTTAGTAAACTTCGAACCATGTTCAGAATGGTCCTGTTTTTCCTTTCGGCCACACCATTTTGTTGTGGTGTATATGCTGTTGTTAATTGCCTCCGTATGCCCTTCTCTTCACAAAATTGAATAAACTCTTTCGAGCAGAATTCTCCACCTCTGTCCGTTCTTAAAACCTTGACTCTTCTTCCAGTTTTGGTTTTCATAGTAGCACAAATTTTTTTGAAGCAGTCAAAGGCTTCTGATTTGGCGTGCAAGAAATAAGTCCATGTTTTTCGACTAAAATCATCGATGAGGGTCATGAAATATTTCTTGTTACCATTTGATGCAGGAGAGATGGGACCACATATGTCTGAATGAATCAACTCCAAAATTGCTTGAGCTCTTCTTGATTTTCCCGATGGAAAAGAGTTTCTTTCATGTTTTGCTACTACACAACTCTCGCAAATTTCCGTTGGTGGAGTAATATCTGGCAACCCAGTTACCATCTTCTTTGAGGACAACGTCTTTAATCCTTTGAAGTGTAGATGACCATACCTAAAATGCCAAAGCCAAGTGGTATCTTCTTTCTTCACCATCAAACTTTTGGCAACGATATTTAACGTCAACGGATATAGACGGTTGGTGGTCATCTTCATCTTAGCAATCGATCCTCTTTTGGAGTCATAAATTTCACATTCATCATTTTGGAATGTGATCACATACCCCTTTTCTTGTAACTGACCGATACTAAGTAAGTTGGCCTTCAGATCAGGAATGTAGAATACATTAGAAATAGACTCTACAAAGCCATTTCTAGTCTTGATATCTACGGTTTCTTTCCCCATCACTTGGAGAGATGAATTGTTGCCAAGAGAGACCGTAGTATGAAAATTTTCATCTAAAGTTGAGAAGAATTCCTTACAACCTGTCATATGATTGCTGCATCCAGAGTCTACGACCCATACACCTTGATCTGAAACCTTCATAGCATGGAATGACATTAATAATGTTTCTTCTTCTCTCTCCACAAAATTGGATTGATTTCTTTTCTCCTTTTGGAGCCTGTTATAGCATTCATTTTTGTAATGTCCAAGGCGTCCACATCTGTAACATTCCACCTTAGACTTGTCAAAGTGTCTCTTGCCTTTGTTGTCATAATCGTTTCTGACTAGACCTGCCAACATCTCCACTTCTTTCTCGACTGCCTCTCTCACGACCTCTGCCTCTTCTTTGCCCTCTACCTCTAGAGCTTGAAATTTCACTTGGTGTGGATATCTTTAAGGCTGTCATCTCCTCTATTGCACTTGTACGATTGAGCCTCTGCTCATGTACTAACAGGGAGCTTTGGAGTTCATCTATTTGCATTTCCTCGACATTGTTTGCTTCTTCGATAGAACATACAATGTAATCGAACTTTGGTGTTAGTGATCGCAAAATCTTTTCTACGACCGCAACATTTGTGATTGAACCACCATGCATTCTCATTTTACTTGCAAGATTTATAACCTTGCCATCCCTTTTGCATTTGGAGAATTTCAAAGTCTCTCCTAACTGTGTAGTTGAGCACGTTTTACTCTCGTTGAGCCTTGATACTTCTTCCTCATAGAGTCCCAAATTTCTTTGGATGTCTTCTTCTGAAGCATTGTTTCCAAGATAGTCCTATCAATGGACTGAAATAAATAGTAGACCTTCAGGTCCTTCAACTTTGATGCTGCCAACAGTTGCTGTCGATCAGCTGAGAGTACCTCGCCTTCATTTGGCTCTTCATAACCTGTTTCCACCATATCAAAGAACTTCTTTGATCTGAGAAAATTTTCCATCAACATCGCCCAATGATCATAGTGACCGTCGAACCTCGGGATGGCGGGCTGAACGTAGTTCTCAACTTGTTTTTCTGCTGCCATTTTTGGTGCTGCAAGATCGCTCTGATACCAGTTGTTGGTGACAACAGAAAACTGAATTGAGATTGAGGGGAGGAGTGATTTGAGTGATGGGGAGGGAGGTCCTTTTATAGGGGATTCTCGGAATTGGTTGAGATTTTTGTGGATGAATTTGAATTCACCTCCTCCTTCTCTTCGGTAACTAATTCAAATTCTATTATTAGCTATTATTAGTTTCAACACGGTGCACGTCACAAAATCCAAGTTTTTAGATCTGATGCAGAAATCTGAGCTTTCTGTGGACTTCTTTTGCGATTAGCCAAATGTGAAGTAGTTGCTTGCACCATAGTTGATTATATATATACTGTTGGGAATTTCTGATATCATGTTTGGCTTTTTTGTGCATTTGTCGTATCAGTATCTTCCCTTTGTGAAGGTTTTTCTTTTTCTTCCTGTGCTTACGTCCTATTCTACTTTTTTAAATCATGCAATTGAGATATCTTAGTAATTAACATGTATGTTGCTACTGTTTGATAACTTGTTGGTGCGTGTAATTTGTGGTGCCGCATTTCTGCATCCACATTTGGCCTCTTGTTGGGATAATGTTCATATGAATAATGCGAGAAAACTAATGTAATGTATCAGCTGTTTTTTCTGTACAAATACAACAAGATAGTTTCGTGTGTACGATAATATTAGGTTCTGTTGGTTATAATTTTTTCTAGTAAACCTTATTGTCTTTTTTAATGATTTCCTGCAGATACCGCCAAGAAAAAGTGCAGCTTCCTACAGGTTTTTCCCTTGATTTACAATGGATAATAGTGTGACTTGCAATATGATCTTGATGTCGTACAGAAGCCCTGTTGATGAATTTTATGTCCCCTAGATCAATTTGGTGATTCATTATTTAGCTTTCCAACATAAATGTCTGCTGATGACTTTTAATTATAATTATTAAAAGAATTTGAAAGTACACACCAACGAGATGCCTGGAATTTAGCTAGATCTAAAAATATCTCCCAAGACGTGCACTTATCTTTGAAGAGCTCTATGCCCACTCAGTAGCTGTTCAAACATTGAATAATGGGAAAATGCTACATGTCATGTTGTCCATCGACTACGCCTTTCGGCCTGATCTTAGGTCCTGACTCACCCTCCGTGGACGAACCTTGCGGAGGAACCCTTAGGTTTTCGGGGCATTGGATTCTCACCAATGTTTGCGTTACTCAAGCCGACATTCTCGCTTCCGCTTCGTCCACCACTGCTCGCGCGGGTGCTTCCCTCTAAGGCGGAACGCTCCCCTACCGATGCATTTTTACATCCCACAGCTTCGGCAGATCGCTTAGCCCCGTTCATCTTCGGCGCAAGAGCGCTCGATCAGTGAGCTATTACGCACTCTTTCAAGGGTGGCTGCTTCTAGGCAAACCTCCTGGCTGTCTCTGCACCCCTACCTCCTTTATCACTGAGCGGTCAT
Source organism: Cucurbita maxima (assembly GCF_002738345.1). Classification (NCBI taxonomy): domain Eukaryota; kingdom Viridiplantae; phylum Streptophyta; class Magnoliopsida; order Cucurbitales; family Cucurbitaceae; genus Cucurbita; species Cucurbita maxima. The sequence goes on along the minus strand of NW_019272025.1, from coordinate 5,274,031 downwards.
TTAGGGACCTTAGCTGGTGATCCGGGCTGTTTCCCTCTCGACGATGAAGCTTATCCCCCAGAGTTACATCTCTTTTCTATTTCCATTCCAGAGTTTTTATGTGTTTCCACGCCCCTTCGAGGCAATAGTACTTCAATTCAAAAGCAAAGTAGGCTGATTTTCTTTTCCTTGATATCTGCTTCCACTCATTGGTTGTTTCATTGTGATTATTCTCATCTTTACACGTTCTTTTTTGTTACCAACAGAAAAGCACTAGCAACACCAAGAAGTCTTCTGAGCTAGATGTGAAGGTTTCCCCACCAGAAGAAGAGGGCAACACAAAAAAAGAGTCCATTTTTTGCATCAAACCACCTCCACCTCCTCCAGCTCTTCTTTCACCTGTTGCAGCTCAGAAGTCTCTTACGAATGTACCACCAAATATCAATCTGGAAGATCCTTCCAACCACAAGATTGCAGAACCAGCAAGAGAAGACTCCAATGATGCTGAAGGTCAAAGCACACTTGATTTACCTGATGACGACTTTGGAAATTTCCAGGCAGCTGAGTGATGGCATGGAATGTGTACATTCTCGAATACCCAAATCGATCTTCGGTTTTCAGTAGATCGCGTGCTACAAATTGCTTAGATTTCACAAGAGATCTTATGTGTTGTTATTAACCTTGTTGTGAAATTAGCATGAAGAGTTGTGATTATACCATGCCTCAGCGGTTCAGTTATAACTGTGTGATGAAGCCAAGCAAAGAGACCAATGGAAATATGTAATATCATGGAAATTTTCTGTTTTATTTCCGTATAACTTTTTTTTAGATGAACGGAGTGAAAAATTAAACCTCTCATCTTTTAGTCGAAATTATATTATCTTTAACCAATTAACGATATTCATGTCAACATATGATCAACGGATACAAGCAAAAGTGGCCATTTGGATAGTATATTGTTGTTTGTAGTCAATTTTTCATTAATTATTGCTAGTGTGACAATTTGTTTTATTTTAAAAAATACTTAATATATACCTTGTGACCGCAAAGCTTTATTTTTAATATAAATATATCATTACATTAAATTTGGTTAATAATTAATTGAAAATTTGGGATAAAAATCAAAATGCTATCAAACTCAAATTAAAAAAATATATATACTTTTAAAGTTCTACGAGATATAGAGGGGAGAATTCGAACCTCTAAAGAGATGGTGCTATATGTCACGGTCATGCTCGTCCAGGGCGTGTTGCCCATGGCCGCATGCCTATGGCAAGCCAAACCCTTGTCATGTCTTTTCATTCTAGTGTTTTTACTTTTGTAGTTCTAGGGCATATGACGCCTCAAAAATAGCATGTCTAGGCCTGCCAGACATGAAATGCCTCAAAATGTACTATAGGGGATATGACTAGTTGTCAAATTCTCCCTACCCAAGGTTATATATGCTAACCTGTTGTTATCTCTCTCTTGTTTGCTATATAACGTCTCTTTCAAAAATCTCTCTTTCTAAAATCTCTCTCTACCCTCGTTTTCCTAAAACCTTCTTTTAAAACCGAGGCTAGAGGCTTGATCATACGTCGCTTAGCCGTAGGCGACGCAAGTACAAATTGGCTTAGCTCACTTGTCGTTGGAAAGTGAGTGCCGCACAATCGCTAGTCCGCTACCTTTAAACGTGCGATTGTGTCACTATACTCGTGTTAAAAGAAAATGAGTTAATATAAAAGTTAAATCCTACATCAATTCTCTATAATTGAGGTTAATTCTCTATAATTGAGGTTAAGCATAAGTTGGTAAGCCAAAATTCTAGAGGATAATAGGATTTTCCATTTTCTCTTGTATTGACACGTGGCAGGAATTCTCTCTCTTCTCTCTCTCCTCCTCGATTTTCCGTCCCTGTATTCATTCTTACATTGGGCCTTCGAAATCCAAGTTGTGATGATCCCATAAATTTTAGTCCCTTTCTTAATCTTTTGGCTTCTGGGTATCGTGATTGACCCTTTTCTGCTATTACAAAGTGTTGAAGTTTCGAGGTTCGGCAACCAAACCTTAAGCCCTTGCTCTCTTCATCATCTTGCTTTTATCTTCCTCTTATCAACTCTTTTTTCCCTGATCATCTCAATTTTGTTTGATTCAGCTTACCACTTCTGTGTTTTGTTCATATTCATCTTTATCTACTTATCTAGATGATGTGTTACTGTACTGTATAAAAATATGTTCGTTTTGGAGATGTTTTTTTGATGATCACAGTAAATACGGCTGGAATTTTCATGAACTTCTCTCCAAGTGCTTTGTTTCTGTCTTTTTCTTAGTGGGTAGGCTGTTTTAGTGGCTGATGAATTTCGAATGTCAATTTTTGTGGCTTACATTTGTTAATTAATGAGGATCAGAGTCTGTTTTCTGCACAGATTCCGTAGCTTGTTATAATTATTTTGAAGATTTTGGTGTTTTGAATTTGAAGCTATGAACATTCTGGGCTTGGTTCTTCCGCCTTCCAATCCATTCCCCATACTCTGGATTGCAGAGAAATATCGCTGTTGGGACATGCCCTCTTGTACATAGCCCCTACCATGTACTGATTGTGTCAATGATATGTCAAACAATATAGATTGGAGAAGAGAATTTGTAACGGCTTAAGTCCACGTCTAGATATTGTCCTCTTTGAGCTTTTTCTTTAAGGGATTCACCTTGAGGTTTTAAAACGTGTCTGTTAGAGAGAGGTTTCCACACTCTTCCAACCGATGTGTGATCTCACAATCCACCCCCCTTGGAGGCGTAGCGTCCTTGCTGACACACTGTTTGGTGTCTGGCTCTGATTTCATTTGTAACAGCCCAAACCCACTACTAGCATATATTGTTTTCTTTGGACTTTCCCTTCAAGGGCTTCCCCTCAAGGTTTTACGACGCTTCTGTTAGGGAGAGGTTTCCACACCTTATATAAGGAATGCTTTGTTGGTTTTAAAACGCGTCTATTAGGGAGAGTTTTTCACACCCTTATATAAGAAATTCTTTGTTCCCCTCTCCAACCAATGTGGGATCTCACAATTCACCTCCCTTGGAGGCCTAGCGTCCTCGCTGGCACACCGCTTGGTGTCTGGCTCTAATACCATTTGTAACAACCCAAGCCCACCACTAGTAAATATTGTCCTCTTTGGCCTTTCCCTCCAAGGGCTTCCTCTCAAGATTTTAAAACGCGTCTGTTACAAAGAGGTTTCCACACCCTTATAAAGAATGTTTCGTTCTCCTCTCCAACCGATGTGGGATCTCAAATAGGTAATCTTTTATGCCAATATGAGAGTAGCTTTTGTATGATATGGAAAGATCATCCCTAAATGCTCATTAAAAGATAGTTGCCTAAGCATGTTTCAAGAACAGCTCTTCCTGGCTTCGGCTTGCACTTGATTTGGTATGATAATGAGGTAATTACAATTTGTTCTAGTAGAACATTTGATCTATATCATACTACTACTTTTGCTAGATGGTATGCCTTTGAGTCTCAGATGATCCGGTCTATCTATTCTCCAAACGGAACTAAGACGATCGCGTCTATCTTAAACCTTTAATCGTGCACTTTTAGCATTGCCTACTGCTCTTGATCTTCAGAACCAAATGTGGGAGCATTGCAGCAACAATGACTTCATTTTTGTTTGTTGCTCCTGATTCATGTTTCATTAATCTGATTTTGAAGTTCATTGAGGAATTAAGGTTCCAACCTTCATATTTGCCACTTTTTTTGGGTTCTTTCTATATATTATCATTATCAGTACTATTTACCATAATTATTGCTTATGGTTAGCAACATATTGGATTACAATTTTTGATCGAATGTAATCATTGTTTACTCGCACGATCTTATATTCAACAAATATGTTGCGCCTTGCAGACGAGAGTAGCATCATCTAAATCGAAATGGATGTAAAAGGCATTGCTTGGGTCGGGCGTTTGTATGAAAAGTTCGAAACTATGTGCCTCGAGGTCGAAGACATTATATGTCAGGTGGGCATTTTGATTCATCTGTCTACTCCTTCACCTCTGGTTCCCGTACCTAATCAACTCGTTCCTTGTCCAAGTCGTCTAAATGTTTAATTTCGATTTGTTTCGTGTCTTAGATGTCATTCTTCCATTAACTTGGTCTACCCTTTTCTCCTTATCTTGAGACAGGACACTGCTAAATATGTTGAGAATCAGGTGGAAGTAGTTGGGGCAAGTGTCAAAAGGTTCTATTCTGATGTCATGCAAGATTTTCTTCCCCAATCTGAATTGAGTGATGAGAAGGTGGCTGTTTGTAATGCAGCTCTTGACAATTATGAAAATGTCGTTATATGTAAGAAACCAATGGTCGGTATGAAGATAGAGCGTTCAAAATCAACTGAGAACTCGAGAGGAACTGCTGATACCATACGAGATAAGGTACATCAGCGCCCACGTGGACCGAACCGTGCCAATAATCCCGATTTGGTATCTTCTCCATATTCTGCTACTAGAGCCCAAATTGATGTGTGTTCCAGAGAAAAGGATGATGACAATATACATCTTAAGCTAGACCTCGATGGTCGAGACTCTACGACAAAAGGATGCAAGTCTGAGAAGAAATATGCAAATGATGCATCATCATGCTGTGCAATCTCTAATAGAAAATCTGAAGCTTCAAGCGAGCTGGCTGGTAATATGGAAACGACCATGTCGGTTAAAGGCACGAGGTTTAATTCAGCGATGCAAAGTTCTAACGAGACCGAGACTAAATCTGATGACTTATTACATGCTGTTTCATCAAATTTCATTGTGGATGCTGAGGAGACAAGACTTCTATCTTATGGTGATTCATCAGCAGAGTTAGATGGTATGTTTCAGCTTTTTCATGTCATACTTTCTCTTGCACTTGTTTGGCTGCTGGAGATGTTTCAACCATTTATGGGTCAGTTATAGTGAGATAATCCTTTTTGAATAGGGTGTTTTCGGGGGAAACTTCTTGTAATAATCTAAGCCCACTGCTAGCAGATATTGCCCGTTTTGGTCCGTTACTTATCACCATCAGCCTCATGATTTTAAAACGTCTCTACTAAGGAGAGGTTTTCACTCCCTTGTAAGGAATGTTTCGTTCCTCTATCCAACCAATGTGGAATCTCACAATCTACCCCCTTTGGTGGCCCAGCATTCTCGCTAGCACACTGCTAGGTGTCTGGCTCTGATACCATTTGTAATAGCCCAAGCCCACCGCTAGCCGATATTGTTCACTTTGGCCCATTATGTATTGTCGTCAGCCCCACAGTTTTAAAACGCATCTATAGGGAGAGGTTTTCACACCCTTATAAGAAATGTTTCATTCCCCTCTCCAACCGATGTAAGATCTCACAATCCACTCCCTTTGGAGGCCAGTGTCCTCACTGGCACACCACTCGGTGTCTGGCTCTGATATCATTTGTAACAGCTCAAGCCTACCGCTAGCATATATTGTCTACTTTGTTCCGTTACATATCGCCGTTAGCCTCACAGTTCTGAAACGCATCTATTATGGAGAGGTTTCCACACCCTTATAAGAAATATTTCATTCCCCTCTCCAATCGATGTAGGATCTCACAATCTACTCCCTTTAGCAGCCCAGCGTCCTCACTGGCACACTACTCAATGTCTGGCCCTTATACCATTTGTAACAGTCCAAGCCTACCGCTAGCATATATTGTCTATTTTGGCTCTATCACGGTCAGCCTCACAGTTTTAAAATACATCTACTAGGGAGAGGTTTTCACACCCTTATAAGAAATGTTTCGTTCCTTTCTCTAACTAATGTGAAATCTCACATTCTTGAAGCGGGTTGTAGTTATCTTTCAGCAAAATTGCATAAAAAGGTCATGAAAGATGCTGATAAACTCATAGACTTAGGCCAACCAGACCACCCCCATGATCACCTCTCTTGAGCTTTTCTTGCCTCTGTTTTTAGCTTGCTGGTGCACTTTAGCTCCTCACAACAAAGAGCCATTCAACTGTCTGGTGAATAATTTCATTGTAGTGAGCTGATAAACTTGGTTTGAATTGTATTTTACACAGCAAGATCAGATTCTTGGAGTCTTGATGAAATTGAGCTTGAACATGGAACACACAACATTCAACCAGCTGACGAAACAAATCTGGACGAAGAAGCATGCGTCTTAGTGAACGGAGACGACGTTCATTTCGATTCCAACGAACAACTCAAACATAAGCATTACAAGGTACTCTATTCGCACTCTCCTCGTAACATAATCCAACTCCGACTTGCAGGGTTGTCCAGTTAGTTCAGTTTCATTCATCTTTCACTGAGACGTCTACTTTTCCCCAAGAAGAAGATAACCGGAGCATTTTCTTTCACAAAGAAGTCAAAGAGGAAGCAAGAATACAAAGAGCTTGCAGTGAAGCATGGCTATGGCTTCACTACCATCCCAAACCAGCAACACGAACAGAAACTACCGGCCGGAGACGTCTCGGAACACGATTGGCAGCTTCTCTAAGCTCGGAATCGATATTCTTGAATGAACAGTATGTAAATTGCTAAGGTGAGAAATCCAGAAGAACAAATATCAGAAGCATTATCTGTTGTCTTATATAAAAGTGGTATCCTGTGAGTGTATCATAATTAATTACATCCTAAAACAATGTTACTTTAATTCATATGCTTATAATGAATGTTTGTGCATAGTTTTTCAAGATTTGAGTTTACTTTTGCTTCTGGGTTCTGCTTAACCTGTTAACTACATGTTTGAAATGACTTTTTAAGAGTGTAAAAACTTCTCCCTAGTAGACACGTATTAAAACCGTGAGGTTAACGGCGATACGTAACTGGTCAAAGCGGACAATATGTGCTATAGGTGGGTTTGGGCTGTCACAAATGGTATCAAAGCTAAATACCAAACGGTGTGTCAACAAGGACGTTAGGCTCTAAAGGGGGTGAATCGTGAGATCCCGCATTGGTTGGAGAGGGAAGGAGGGTGTGGAAGGACAATATCTACTAGTAGTAGACTTAGACGGTTACAGAAATGCTAAAATTGTTTGATATTAGACACTACAATACTGATTAAAATGTATAATATAAATTATGTGTACGAATTTTTAAACTTTAAAAAATATATATAATTTATTACTTTTTGGTGATATTATATTAATAATTAGAGATTTGAGGGTTAATGACGTGTTTAACGTAAATGATGAGAAAAGAAAAACATTTCTTAGAAAGCAACTTTCACTACAATCAATGCCACTGGGCCGGACTTTTGTAGGCAACTATGGCCCACTTGGCCCAATTAAATGTTTTATTTATTTATTTATTTTATTTTCTTAATTTGTTAATTATTAAACTTGACTTTAAAGATTCAATATTCTTCCCCCTTTTGTTTCTTTTTTTCCACCAGACGCCGAAAAGGGAACTTTCCGGATAAGACTTCAAATGGCTTATAGCTAAGCAGTGCTGTGTTTCTTATGGTGGGACCCACCCATTTGCACATACACTAATTTTCCCACTGTCTCATTATGGGCTCAAAATTAGCCCTTTTTTATATTGGTTTCTTCCGAATCTAATCTTGTTCGACCATACGTGTTGCATGCGCATGCATGTTCAATTGACTTGCCTCTGTAGTATGTTAAGTCATTTAGCTCAATCTTGTCTCTACTTTGAATTCAACGTCACCTTTCATGATGTCATCTTAGTTCTCAATCAACATAGTTCATATGTCTTCACACCATCTAAATTTAAGGGGTGTCATCGATCATCGCAATTCACTCGGTCAGGTCATTGAAAATGAGCCCACATGTCGTTCATCTCTTCGAAACAAATGAAAAAGTAAGGTTTATAAGATTAATTTTCTAAATTAACAACGTTGTTATAAAATTTTGAAAATGTTAATGGATTGAATTGCAATTAAAAATGATTGATTGGCTTTTTCCTTTTTTAAAATTTTTGGTTGAAAATAATGGAATTTGGAACCCCACAAACAAACGTGCCCTTAACGAAACTACATAAAACAGAATAGAAACATGATGAATCATGAATTATGGTATTATTTGTTGTCCTTTTACCAACTTGTCTTGTGGTTGTGCTGATCCAACTTCCAAGCGTGGCGGCTGCCGGATGGGTGTCTTGTGGTTGTGCTGATCCAACTTCCAAGCGTGGCGGCTGCCGGATGGGTGTCTTGCGGTTGTGCTGATCCAATTTCCAAGCGTGGCGGCTGCCGGATGGGTGTCTTGTGGTTGTGCTGATCCAACTTCCAAGCGTGGCGGCTGCCGGATGGGTGGGGCACCCCACACCAATCACCACCCCTCCCCCCGCTATGTGTCGACAGTCTGTACCATTCATAACCTATCGTTAATTTTAAATAAAAATCGTTAATATTTTTTAAATTAACCAAAAATATCACTCATCTACATTTACAAATTCATTAAATAACAATAAAATAATTATTTATTATTTCAATAAATTTTAAATATTAGAAATCTTCATTATATTATAACAAACTAATATATTATATTTAACGCTATAATATAATAGGATGAAAATTAAAACTCCAACAATTAGTACAAATATATTTTTTAAAAAAATTAATAATAAATAAAGTAATTATAATAATTTACTCTTTCTTGATATATACATGAGATCCAACATCAATCTTTTTATAATATTTAGCAAAAATAATTAAAATATATTTATATATTTATGATATGTTTTGATTGGGAGAGACAAAAATTTATTTTAAAAAAAAAAAAAAAAAAACAGTTTTTTAACTCCGAATATTGAGGCTTCTATTTAATGGCATGTGGCAATTATTTCGTCTCTTATGATTTTATATTTATTTATTAAATTTATTAATTAATTTCGAAATTAGAGCAAAAGCCAACGGCTGAGATTAAAGAGGTGAAAACTTCCATGAAGATTCATTCTGTATTATTGCTTCAATCATTTCCTAAATATCCAATTTTTTATTCACTATGTATTTTTTAAATATTTAAATATTTGACAAATCATTCATATCTTTCAAAAGAGCGAGTTGAACTATTACTGCTTTCACGGTAAACAACATCTCTTTTCTTTTCCTTCCAATCTTCATAGTTCATCTAGATTTTAGAAGCTAAACTCAAAAAGGGTATCTCGATAAACATCGGTATATTGTCTATCACTCGGTTTTTCCTATCAGTGCTTGTTTGTCCACTCGTTTACTACTAGCTTTTCCCGTTAGTTTTCAATTTCAAATATAAAAGCGTGACATCCCACACGTTTAGACTTCAAGATGACGACGATACATATATAGTGTAAATTATTTGATGGGTTGTAATACATGACGTAGATCGTGATAATGATGAAGAAGTTGAATATGTTGAATGCATTTGTTACATGCATGTGAGGGTTGTTGATGGATAAATATCATCCATGAATTAAGAAAAAGAAAAGCATTATAAAGTAGTGGACATGTGAAAGGATTAAAAATGTATGTCATTTTCATTTTACCATATGCTCCCACCACCTTTGGGACTGTCATGAACACCCCAATCTTAAACCAAAAAGACATAGAATCCTTATCAAACAAGGGCCACAATTATATATATATATATATATATATATATATATATATATGAATAACGACAACAAATGTGCGAGTTTATGGCTCTAAAGTTTTTATTTTTTATTTTTAAAATTTGGGTTATTTTTAAAAAATATATAATAAAATAAATAAAATTAATTTTGACGAGTTAAAAAATAAAATTAAAAAAAAATGGAGGCCATGAGCGAATATTCTTATTATTTTACGTGTAGATAATAAAATATTATAATTTATTAAATTAAAAAAAAAAAATTGGCATATAATAAGACAATGGATTATTAATTATTATTTGTTATACCAAAAGACTTTTGTTTGGGTAAGCAATTGACTTGAGAAGTCATTCATTACACTGACAACTCATTCTTGGACTTCCACCTATTTCCATATTATTCATTTCATTTTCTTTCCCAATTTAAATTAATTTATTATTTTATATCGTATAAAATTTTATTATAATAAATTTAAAGAGAATCATGTTCAAATAATAATCGGTCAATTATATATAGATAAACTATAAATACGACCCTTTATACCGTGCTTTTTGCATAATATTTAATCACACAATGTTTAATTTTTTTAATATATATATATATATATATATATCAAAAGCTTTGCTTGTAAGTTATTATATTTGGACTTTAATTTTGGTGGGATGAAATAATTGCAATCATTAATCGAACAGAAAATATTCTACATGATCAATTGAGAGTTTGGCTTTTAGAGAGGCCTTATGTTCGGGAATTAAAATCTGGGTTCGGCACTTATTGCCTTTGATATCTTTCTACATCTTCTGCGATCGATCACGTTACCTATTCCTCACTTCTTACGAGCGAACACTATTCCTACAAAACCAACACGAGTCCTTGTTTTTATGTATCTTAGAAAAAATTTCAATAGGGTAGAGATTTTATAATCGAGTTATCGAAAATAAATGTGATGCAGTGATTATCGCTTATTCATGCGTGTTCCGTTCATTGATATATATAATTTTTATTTTATTTGGTAGGTTGATATAAATGCGATGTTAGCAGCCCAGATTTGATTGGCTGAGATGGGCCCACGACATTAAAGAAGTAACAGGATGTTTCTTTTAACGTGTAGAAGATGGACCAAACCTAATTAAAAAAGATTATAATCAATAATAGAAAATAGTATATATTATAAATTTACAGTATAGTTTTATTTTCTCTCTCAGCTTAAAAAAAATAATTCTTATAAAATGAGAAATTTTCAAAATGAAAAAACTATATAGTAATTAGTAAATTAAAAGAAAAGGACTTTATGTAGGAATATTATAAAGTTAACAGAGCATAAAGGTAAATGAAAAAGAATCCTTTTTATAAAAGTTATTTTTATTTATAATAATTCTAAATTCTATTTTGATCATAGTCTGATGTTGCTGTTCCTTTTTTGTTTGTTTTTTTTTTCTTTTTTTTTTAAAAAATATATATTTTCGTGGTTTTCGTTATGTGAATGAGGATAAAATATCCTAAAATGATCTAGGATCGATCTTAGCTCTTCATTTTCAGTGGTTTAATCATAAAAACTTTAGATACGATCACGTGAACAAGGACAAAATACTCTTAAAGGGTATGCATTTATTTGCGATGATAGTCTTTTCTAATACGTTTAAGTCAAGTAGGTAACGTGGTCATGTTACCGTTGTTAAAGTCGAACTTTAAATTCATCAAGAATTAGGTTTCGAATTTGGATTTTAAATTTTGGGTATGAATCATTAACGAGTGTACTCGGATCGACCGTGGAAACACTTATTAAAAAGTCAAAGGTTCGATTTGAGCTCAACTTTTATTAGACTTTAAAAAAAAAAAAAAATGGGAAAGCAAGCATGGTTTAAATTTGGTGTTCTTCTCTCTCTCTCTCCTTTTGATATTATATAAAGCAGATGGTTAAGACAAGATTTCACCCACTCCCTCACTTCTTTAAGCTCCAAAAAGGGCAAAGAAGGAAAATTGCAGGGTGCAGCAGGGGATCGCAGCCCAAGAACAGAGCAATGGGTTTCTTATTCCCAGCTGCGATTCTAGCCCTCTCCATTTTCCTCCACCAAACAAATGCACAAATTACGAACACTACCCTTGCCGCCGTCGCCGGAAACCTAGCCGGAAGCTGCAACCTGTACCAAGGGAAATGGGTTTTCGACTCTTCTTACCCTCTGTACGACGCCTCCACTTGCCCCTTTGTAGATCCACAGTTCAATTGCCAGAAGTACGGCCGTCCCGACAAGTCGTACCTGAAGTATCGGTGGCAGCCATCCGCCTGCGCCCTCCCCAGGTAATCACATAAAACGACGACATGTAGTCCGGTGGGGGATTTTTGAAGCGATTAAGGTTTGGGGGTTGTTGTGTGAATTGCAGGTTTAATGGGGTGAGGTTCTTGGAGAAATGGAGAGGGAAGAAGATAATGTTCGTGGGGGATTCGTTGAGCTTGAACCAGTGGGAATCACTGGCTTGTATGATCCATGCATGGCTGCCCAATTCCAAGACCACAGTTTTCAGGACAAATGCCCTTTCTTCCATCACTTTTCAGGTAACCCAACAAAACCAAGAGCTCTGTTTTTTTTTTTTTTTCTTTTTTTCATAAAATTAATGATGTTTTTTTAAACAAGAAAACTGTTTTATCCATATTTAAAAAAATTAATTTGTAAAAATGAAAATTTCGTGAGGTAAATCAAGATCCAGAACATAAATGTGATTATTACAAGTCACGACAACTAATTATATTTAAAAAAAAGGGGGAAAAACGTTTAATTTAAAGATTTATTTTTAATTTTTTCCAAAATAATATTTTATTTAAAATTTAATAAAAGGGTTTTGTGTCAGTGAAAAGTGGAGCGTGATTGGCGGTTGACAACTTGTGACCTTCTTCAATTTTTATTCCCCAACTTAGTTTATGTTTTATTTAATGTTGAATTTTGCCCATTTTATTTAAAAAATTAATAGATTATTCATAACTAATAATATATTTTTTTAGACAATATTTAATATTATGGGTGTAAATTTATTAAATATATTATTTTTACTATAATGTGGGTATAAAAAAATATGTGGATTTAGAGGAAGAAGAAAATAATTGCAATGTCATACCCAATTCTTAATTGGGCAGTAAATAACCTAACGTAAGTGGTTACCATAGCTTTCAATCCATTCCTTCAAAGTTGGTTTGTTATTATTACCATTATTACCGCGCCAGTAGATATTATAGGTTTCATCAAATTTTTTAAAATGCGTATATAAAGAAGAGGTTTCAACATTTCCTCTTCAATTGATACGCGATGTCATAATCCACCTCATTCGAGCCACAACATCCTCGTCGGTACTCGTTCCCTTTCTCCAATTGATGTGGGACCTCCTAATCCACCCTCTTTCGAGGCCCAACATCCTTACTAGCACACTGTCTCATGTGTACCCTTTTGGGACTCACCTCCTTGTTGACACATTACTCGGTGTTTGACTCTAATACCAATTGTAATGGCCCAAGCCATTACTCGGTGTTTTTAGAAATGTATTAAATAAAATATGAATGAAAGTGCAGGATTACGGAGTGGAGCTATGGCTGTACCGAACGCCGTACCTGGTGGACATGGTGAACGAGAAGATCGGACGCGTTCTGAAACTTGACTCTATACAGAGCGGCAACGCCTGGAGAGGAATGGATATGCTCGTCTTCAACACTTGGCACTGGTGGACTCACACTGGAAGTTCCCAGCCGTAAGTCATTACAAACTAAAGCTATTCAATTCTTCTTCAATTCTTGTGCTTATGAATCTGGTTTCAAATGGGGAACGAACCAGGTGGGATTACATTCAAGACGGCAACAGAGTGGTGAAGGACATGAACCGGTATGTAGCCTATTACAAAGGTCTCACCACTTGGGCCAGATGGGTTAATCTCAATGTGGATCCTACTAAAACCAAGGTTTTCTTCCTGGGGATCTCCCCAACCCATTACGTGTAAGTGAATCCTGTACTTATAGTGATTTGAACCAAGATTAATAGAAAATGGGCTGAAAGAGGAATTGGTTTCAGTGGCAGAGATTGGAGCCAGCCGGCGAGATCGTGCTCCGGCGAAACAGAGCCTTACTTCGGAGGAAGGTATCCGGCGGGGACGCCGATGGCATGGGTGGTGGTGAACAAGGTTCTGAGTAGGATTAAGAAGCCGGTGGTGTTCCTCGACGTCACCACTCTGTCTCAGTACAGGAAGGACGGACATCCGTCGGCATACAGCGGGGATCACAGCGGCACCGATTGTAGCCATTGGTGCCTTCCTGGTTTGCCTGATACCTGGAACGAGCTATTGTACGCGCGTCTGTTTACCTGAAAGTATCGTAAAAAACCGATTCATAGATTTCTGTTTGTTCTTCGTTTTCGTTTTTGAATGCGTAGGGAAAGAAGAAGAATAAGGATTAGAAATTAATTTAATTTGTAATTGTAAATTGAATTGTTGTTTGTTGAAAGGTGGGTTTGAGTTGGAGAATGAATTGGATTGGGGGATGCATTTACCTAAATCCATCACTTTCTTCCAACATTAGATTTGGAACACACTCACAAATACTTACTTTTCCTATATTCCATCTTTTTGTTCTTTTTTCCAATATATGTTCGGACCAATTTGCATTCCAAAAACTTATAATAATATCAATTAAACATTAAATTTCTAATCAATTTGATCACCAACGAAATGGAGAGAAGAACATTACCAGGCCTTAACAGGCAGCGATATTTTTCATTGTCTATTCTTCGTAATAATCGTCCTTTAGGAATTTTAATAGTCTTTATTTATTTATTATTTTTTTTTTTTTTCTGTTTTTGTATGTAGCTTTTACGTTTTATGACAGACTAGCGGGGCATATGAAGAAAACTCTTGTGAATTTTGTAGAGCCAAACCTTTCAGCGAAGGAGAGTCGAGACCTAACCTTCTTCCTCTGTAAGCAAAGGGAGAACGAGAATCCTTTCTAACATAAAGGGTAAAAAGAATCTTGGGGCTGTAAGAATGTGTCGGAAAGAAATCGAAGGAAATCCCTGAAACAAATTCTATCCTCAAATCAAACGTGGCAAATGCAGAAAAACTCCACCTGTCAACTGAGTTGCTTAGTCACCTCAGTCAGTCGGCTACTTCCATTCCACCTGGCCATTAACACCGACACGTCCTCCTCCATTGCAGACCCTCTCTGTCTTATTTACACCCATTTCCATCCATTTTCAAAATCTACTTCGAACATAGAAACAATACAAACCCCACAGAGAGAAAAAAAAAAAAAAAGATGGCCGCAGAGCAATTGAGCCGCAGAGATAACACCACGAAGGAAAGAGAAATTCAGGTGGAGAAAGAGAAAGTACCACAGTTGACGAGCCACTTCGAGGCCATAGCAGTGCAGTGCAAAGCCGCAACTCCAGAGAAAACTCATGAATTGGCTAGTGACGGGGGAAAAGAGGCGCAGGGTACCAGCATAGCCAAAGGGGCACTTCCGGGAAGAGAGGTGAGACGGAGTATTGCAGAAGGTGAAGTTGGAGGTGGAAAGCCAGATGATACCCATGAATTGGCTGCTCAATTTGATTCTCTTGCAGAAAAAGTAAGAGACAAGAGAGAGACAGACACAGAGAATGAAAGGAAGAGGCGAGCACGTGCGGATAAAGAGCGAGAGCAGAAAGGATCTCGAATAGGAGAGGAGCAAAGACTCTCAGAACAGAAAAAAGGGAAAGAGGGTGATATAGGGTCTCGCCAAAATCAACCATCTCTTGAAGAAATTTCAAATGTCAGAGCTACAGAACAGGAGAAATCGAACAAGGCGACAATGGCTGCGAAGGAACGTTATGACGAAGCCAAGAAAGAATCGCTCAACCAAGGAGTTGGGGCTAGAACAGAGGAGTCGGATCAGAGAGGCACAGAAGGAGCTGAGGACACAGTTGAAGAGAAGGGCCAACAGACAGGTTTAGGGGCAGTGGAGGAGACACTAACTAGTGCAGCCAAAACAGCAAAAGATTACACTGTGCCAATAGCAGAGAAGGCGAAGGATTACACAGTCCAAAAGGCTGTTGAAGCCAAGGACATTACAGTCACTGTAGGTCAAACAACAGCTCATTACCTTGGAGAGAAGGCAGTGGCGGCTAAGGATGTTGTAATAGGTGGTGGAAAAGTTGCAGCTGAATACGCTGGCAAAGCGACTGAGGATCTGAAGGATAAGGCGGTGGTTGCAGGGTGGAGCACAGCCCATTACTCATGTGACACGGCAGTGGAAGGGACAAAAGCAGCAGCAAGGCTCGTGAAGGGAGCTGCAGAGCAGGCTGGAGCAATAGCAGCCAAGCCATTGTCCGCTGCAAAGACTGTTGCTGAATCAACCGGGGAGAGTGTGAAGGAGTACACAGCTAGGAAGAAAGAAGAAGCACAGAGAGAATCTACGTACAAGCAAGCTGAGAAAGAATCCATGTATGAGAAAACTAAGGAAACTTTTGAAGGGGCGAGAGAAGAAGTTAAGGAAAGGGGAGAAGGAAGAGTAAATGAGAAGAACGCTGCGGAAGGAAGAGATGATGGTGGAATATTGGGGGCGATTGGGGAGACCATATACGAGATTGCACAGACAACTAAAGAGATAGTGATTGGGCATGGTGATGAAACTAGAAAACAGAACACATTCGACTTTGAGCATGGCGAGGAAGAGGGAGAGGCAAATGACCAAGGATACGGAAGGGGAGAGCACTACCAAACTGCTACAAGGAAGGAATACAGAGCCTGATAGAAAGTTAAGAACTGTCTTTTTGTTTCAGGGTGAATAAAATTGAGTGTGTGTGTGTGTCCTTTTGTGTGCTTTTTAGTAGATCAAGTGTCTTGCAGTGGTGTAAAGGGTGGAGTTTCATATGAAGTAAGGAGCACTGCTATCATGCTCTCTTCTAAATTCGTCCAAATCATCCAGGCGATGGAAAGGTGAAGGGGGTGTGTAGTATATATACCATGGTTTTCCATTTCTTCCTATCTTGTCTTCGGACAATGAAGAACACACAGCCACCCCCATAGACACATTCAGAATATTTTCATAATTGAAAACACATTTTGCATCGTGTTTCATAACTAGACACTAATTCTCTGAAATTAAAGAAACCGAAGTTGGAGAGGAATAAACTCCCAAGTAGGAAGATGCATACATATATTTAAAACACATATTCTGTACACTATCATATGAGGCCAGGTTTTATTTTTATAAAAAAGAACCAGCTACAAATTAACACAGATGGACAGTTCAAGACTCTCAAGCGAACATAGGCAACTGCAACTACAGAAACTGGTAGGAAAAAAAGATACCCAACAGAGAAAGCAATAGAAAGTCACATGCTGTGAACTGCATGAGTAATGGAAGTAAGCAATATGCATATTCTGTACGACGAGACTACAAGAAGCATCTATCAAACCAAAATTCTACCATATGTTACAAAATTATTACAATGACAGAATTAACTCTAAACACCCACTAGCATCTAATAGCTCACCACCTTTGGTTCGCAATCAAAAGGATTACCTGATGGCCCATTCCAAAATAGGTTTTCACTGTACACCAACTGCAGATTCAAATCCACCATCTGAATTCTTCTGAAATAGAAGAAATCGATTTACCTTCCATCCATCAAAAACAACCTAAGAAAATTCAAGAGTAGAACTGTGAAAAATTAAAGCCCAAACCATTGGCTAAATTCGAACTTTAGGATCACGAGGACCAAATTGAAGTACGCTCTAATCATAAAGGCCAAATTTGTACTTCAACCTTCTTTTAATAAATGAAAACAAATAAAGTTTGAAAATGCTGGCAAAAATCTTCAATGTGTTAATGAAATGAAATATATACATAAATGATCTCTATATATAATACATAGAACAAATTATACAAAATGCTGGCAAAAATCTTCAATGTGTAAATGAAATGAAATATATACATAAATGATCTCTATATATAATACATAGAACAAATTATACAAAATACCCCTTAGAGGTTGAAAAGTGTCATGAACTTGAAATTTGTTCAGACCCTTGGAGACATTTTTATTAAATTAGGATAGAAAGTCGTATCATCGCTAATGTGTAAGCGGTAAAAACTGAAAATCACACATAATATCATTTACTATCTTTTGAAAGCAAACCATTTGTCACGTCAATTTTCATCCTTTATATTAATAAAGAACAAGAATAAGTTTCAAAATGTAAAGATAATAATGAAAATTTTCAAAACAATCTAATAAATAAAAGGACCAACCTTAGGCAAATGTTTATTAGGTCTACATATTCAAAATCACCAACATGAAGTGAAATTCCAGAAATAACGCTAACTTAGAATTAAAACATAGCTGCGTGTCAAAAGAAAAAAACCAATCATTAAGTGTAAACATGAAATTATTACCAGAATAGAAAATCAATGCGTTGGTGATCCTGAATCAGATCCTGATCCCGAAGAGCTGTCACTATCAGAATCTGCAACACAAAAATGAAAAAGAAAATTGGTAACATATGAAAAATATTATTTCGACTAGTTTTCACCAAAATGAACAATATGACGTTATTATAAGCACATCCGAGTAAACAAACGATTTACTTACCACTAGAAGAAGATCCAGAATCACTGCTAGAGCTACTTGAGCTACTGGACTTGCTCGAATGATCCCGCTGTTGTCCCCCACGGATGGGTGATGAAGAGGAAAGAATATTTTCATCTGCATGAGAATAACCTAAACGTTAGTAACTCTGTTCACTAGACAATTAAAAAAGCAAAACCCACCAAATTCTGTGCATCAACAAACTGACCTGCTCTAGTTTCTCTAAGTAACTTCGAACCATCAAGGGCTGGGATCTAGACGAGAGAGCAGCAGAGCTTTACTTAGCAAATATCAATTGATAATTTCGATGAGAAGAAATGACTGGAAAATTATATGCAAGGCTTACCTTCTCCTGACCATTATGCTCGGCTTCTGCCCGAGCCTTCAAAATGGCAAGTTCAGCTTTCCTTTTATTCTTGCTCAAACTTTTCCTGTAATTCGTAACAAGTCTATCAAGCTCCCACAAAGTCTCAGTGTCAACAGTATCAATGTCTACTTCTATTTCATCTTCTTGTTGGAGAAGTTCAAAGTTTCTCTTTTTGATGATCTGTAGAATGGCATCTAGCTTCTCAGACGGTAAATTCTGAAGGTTCGTACTGAGCTTTTTCTTTTCATTGTAAGTCATATCTCTTTTGAAGAGATCTTTTGCCTTGGGTTTTTGCAGTGAAGGCGTCCTTGCTGACGGAGTCACACTCATCGGCTGTGTCTTGGAATCGGCAGGGTTAATCAATGACTCTGACCTCCGTAGAATCTTTCTCATGTCAAGAGGAGGAACTGTTATGGGATGGGATTTTATTGAATTGGAAGATCGAGTAGCCCCAAATTCCATTCCCAACCTCAGCTCCTGATAATAGTTTGATTCTATTACAACCCACCTATCCTCAAAGATTTTCAGCAGCTGTTCAGCCATTATGTGAACATCTTGTCCTCTTGGATTATAAGTCATAGCATTATGGAAAGTAAGTCTCACGTCCTCCGCAAATTCTTTTGGAGACTTGTACCAATTCTTGTTTAGCCTCGTTTTCACAGTACCCAGGTCCATCGGATGTCTGATAATGATATAATAATCGTGCAAACAAAGCCCCTCTACATCGACAGGAGTATTAAATACCCAACCATGCTTGTGCTTCATCAATTTCTCAAGTAAAGAAACACAAGCATTGAAGATCTTGGAACCTGTGCCAAAACCATGTTTAAATTTTCTTCTACTATGCTTTTTCCCATTTAATTTGGACTTCTTATAGCTCTCAGCTGGAGGAATCTTATCTTTCGCAAGCAAGAATTCGGAATTTCTGTAGAACTGGTTTGCTTTCGGGGTCCTCTTCTCCCTTTCCATGAAATCATGCACCCCTTTACCATTCTCCAGAACCGATGTGCTTAACTGGCGTAGTGGCCTGGAGTCATCCGTAGGAACACCAACAGAACCGACTTCCGAATGCACATGATATGCTCCACGACCGTTATCAGCTATATCCATTGTCGACACGTGAGAATGGCTATGCCCGCTATTTATCTGGCCCTGTATGGCTTCAATCCTCTTAACCAAATTTCTCACAATTTCAAGCTCACTCTCAAATTTCCGCCGAAGCTCTTGCATTTCCTGCTTCGGCTTTGATGCGCAGTTGACCCGATTATGATCGTCGAAACCCATACTACTGATCCCATTAACAGAAGGCGGGTCCTGAGTAGCCTCCGTAGTCGGTCCAACGGATGTCTGTCCATCAAGCCTCGTCAAATCGTCAGCGTCAGAGGCAGCGTTCGGTAAAGGCTCCTGCTGAGATAGATTCGCATCTTCTGACGCTTCTGAATGCGGCACCGCCTGGTCTGAATTGTTATTTAAGTCTTTAACGTTGCTGAACGTGTCGGAGATGGTCTTCCCATTCCTGTTGCTTGGATCCTTATCGGTGGTGGTGGTAGACACAGTGATGCTGGCGGTAGCACTGGCCGTATTCTGGCTCTTCACACCTTTGAACGTTTTCCTTCTGTAAACCTTACACTCCGAATACCTCTGCTTAATTCTACCTTCATCTCCTCCTCCAGCTATAGGCGCTGAAGCCATACAAATAATCAAAATACCCAAAACCCTAAAACCCTCTTTTTATCCTCAGAGTATCGAATTATCCGTACCTAGGGTTTCCCTTCACCCGAAAAAAAAAAAAATCAAGCAAAACACGCAAAAAACTCAAATCTCCAATAAATTAAACACCAACACCGACGCCGTTCACCAAATTAAACCAAACAAATATATATATATATATATATCTCTATTAAACAAACCGATTTCTAGGATTCACGAAGGATCCAATAAAACTGCACCGAAGAAGCCACACGAACGAAGAAAATACGTCTAACAGCACCAAACGTTAGGGTTTGGAGGTCGGAAACCGAAATCCCGGCCAGATCTGGCTCGGTTGTTCTTGAGAAAAACACCACCGGGTCTCTAAGATCCACCGCCTCTCGACGTCGTCACGTTACAGGTGTACGGCAGATGCGAAGATCGTGGCCCGCAGCGTATTATATGACGCGTAAGGACGGCATCCAAAGGCCCGTGCAAAGAAATGGCCTTAGATGTCAATGTTTACGCGTCACTGTGGAAAGTGTACCGCACGGCCCAATGTGAAGAAAGGAGGGAAGAATATTTTGGCGCGTAAAGTGGACGGCGTGGAGATTTGATGGAGTTGGAACAATGGCGGGGACTGGTTTATGAATTTTCGAAGGGGATTTGATAAGTCGTGCGCGTGGATTATTTTGAAAAAAAAGAAGGAAGAAGATTATGTTTTGAAGCTACGGAAAATTGAATTTGCCGTTTAAATGCTGCCGTCGGTTACGGCGAGAGTAGGGCATAAATAACTCACCAGGCCCAAGCCCAATACCCACCACAAGCCCAAGCCCAGTCATCTCAAATTCAAATCGTCGTCGTTTTATTGCAAAATACTTCTTGAACTCCACGATGGGAGAGGCGGTAATTCAAATAATTAACTTTTTAGGAAGATTTTAACCGGGCAGTAAAAAAATGAAACATTCCACACTTAATTTATTTATTTTTTATGTTGCCTTATTGTACCAACAAAAGGATCATAAAAAAAATTAAAAATTATCTTATATGACTTAGTTAAAATAATATAAAATAATGTGTATATGTAATAGTTCGACACTATCAAATATTGTCATCTTTGAGTTTCACTCGAGAATTTTGAATTTTTCCTTATGGACTTCCCCATTATGCGTTTAGTGTAAAAATATTTCCACACTCTTATTATGGTTAATTCGATCTCACAATTCACCGCTTGAAAGCCTAGTGTTTTCGCTAAGACACAAGAGGGTGTTTGGTCCACCACTAGTAGATATTGTGACAAATATACAATAACGGCCCAAAGCGAATAATATTTACTAGCAGTGGATTTTGAGTGTGGATTTATCACCCAAGTGTTCAATAATTATTTTCAACTTATTTATAAATAAGTTTGAGATAAATTTTTAATTTCTCTATTTAAAACAAATTACATTCTTTATTACATTTTGAAAAAAATAATATTTTAAAAATTTGTCGAAATTTAAAATTAAAATTATAATTGTGAAAGTTGAGCTAAAATTTTAATTTAATGCGGTAATAAAATTTCCGTGAATGGAAAATAATATTTTATACTTCGAATTTCCACAAAAGGATTCAATTACGTACACTATAAAGGAGACGGAATGCAGACTACGTCGTTTTGGAGTGGAGAGACTTAATCTAAGCGATTAATTCAGTTCCGCTGTGTCAGAGTGTATTGACCTCGAGTCTCGAGTTGATCGGAATTTACCTATTTTCTAGATCAATTCCCATGGCGATTCCCGCACTTTCTCCTCCGCATCCTCATTCCGAACACCAAGAAGAAGAAGATCCAATGTCTCCTGCTCAAAACCCTAATTCCACGGACTTGCAACAACCGGAAGAAGGAGGAGAAGGAGCGGTAGAAGAAGAACAGAGGCAGTCCGATCCGCCTCAAACTTCTGAAACCCTAACCCTAGAATTGTCCGATCCTCAACAGAACTCCCCTCAGGCAGACCCGCAAGATTCGGAGCTCCAACTCAATGAAAATTTCATCAATGATCATGATCCTAGCGACCAAGGTGAGTCTACTGCGCTCTCACCTCGAATCGCGGATGTCAACGCGTTTGTTTCTTCTTCTGCTGCTTCTCGACGGGCTCCGAAGCGGAAGAAGTCCTGGATGAAACGAAGATTCTTTCAGGAGAAATCTCAGAAGAAGCTCGAGATTCTGGTTGATACTTTTAAACCCATTCCCTTCGTCCCTGCTAAAAATCTGGATTTCTCGAGTCACGAGAGGCTTTTGAAGCGATTGGGCTTGTGGGATTTCGTTCATATTAAATTTGATAGGTCTCTGCGATATGACCTTCTTTTGCAATTAGTTGCGAATTTTAGCAACAACCAGAGGTGTAGTTATGTCAATGGAAATAGAATCAGGGTCAATCGGGCTGATTTGGCTCGTGCCTTGGGGTTGCCGGTGAAGAAAGCGGCGATACTGGAGGATGGTGAGGAAGATCCCATAGCATCAGAGGAATCGATCGCTTTTATTGAGGATTTTGTGTCCAACTGGTTACTCTTACACGAAGATACGTGGATGATGCCCAATGAGATAATGAATTGGACAAAGGCGATCAAGGATGGGAGCTTTGAGCGGGTTGATTGGGCTGGTTTGATTTGGTTTATGGTGGAGAAGGAGTTGATGCAATCTCCGCAATTGGTGAATTGTTACTATGCTTCACATTTGCAGTGTCTGATCCGAGCACAACGGGAGGATTTATTGAAGGAAGAAGCGCCTAAGGTAGAAGAGGTCGAACACAAGGAGGAGGTGGAACAGGAACCTGAGCAGGAGCAGGAGCAGGAGCAGGAGCATGAGCAAGAGCAAGAGCAAGAGCAAGAGCATGAGAATGAGCATGAGCATGAGCAAGAGCAAGAGCAAGAGCATGAGCATGAGCATGAGCAAGAACAAGAGCATGAGCAAGAACAAGAACAAGAACAGGACGAAGAACAGGATGATGAAGATGGGGCTTGTAATGACAGTCTAAAGATAGTGGGGAACGATGACTCTATGTTTAAGAAATTGGAGGAACAAAATATTGAATTGTGCCTTGGGCAAGACAATGTCGAGAAAGTTGATATTCAAAAGGAGAAGGATAGTATTGGGGATATGATGGATTTAGTGGAAAGCAAAGAGGAAGAAGAAGAAGAAGAAGAAGAACAGCCACAACAACAAGGTCAATGGCTTTTTGATCGAAAAGGTAGTGCCCCGGAGCTTATGTTCAGAAGGTGTAATACGAATGAATTCAAGGAATTTGATTTTGGGGATGATAAGAAAGCAGAATTAGAAGAAGGGGATGGTCAAGGAAAAGAAGAGGAGGAGGAAGTGGAGGAAGAAGAAGAGGAGGAGGAGGAGGAGGAAGAAGAGGAGGAGGAAGATCAGGAAGGCGAGTTCCGCCTGTTACCAAGGAGCAATCCAATTGATGGATTTCCTTCGAGCCATTTTATTCAAGAAATGGAGACAGAGCCAATTAATTTTAACTCAGAATTTGAATTGCGTGATCATTCACCTGTTGAATTTCTTCCACCCAGAGATGATAGCAGAATGAGTTCTGGTGGATGCATGCCTTTTGTTAATAGCAACAAGAGAGTGATTGACCCCGATATTGACAACCCAGCTCAGTCTCTTAATGGCGGGAACAAGAGGTTAAGGAGCGAAGGTCCTCTTGACTATGACAAGTGTATGGATAACGTACAACAGTGGCTCGATAAAGCCAGGATAATGTACGCAGAGAAAGAACAGGTTCATCAGCAGGCCACAATGAATCAGCAATACTTGCTTCACGAGCTGCAGCAGAGAGAGACCTTCATTGAACATTTGAGAAAGACAAAGTTTGAGGAGCAGCAGAAGATGCAGTCTGATATTTACCGACTTGAGCGCGAGCTCTATGTGATGGGAAATTTACTGGACGGCTACAGAAAGGCAATGAGGGAAACACACAAAGCATTTGCAGAGTATAGAGCCCGGTGCTCGCAACCTGATGAACCACTCTACAAAGATGTTGCTGGTTCTGGTGGTCTTGTTCTGAGCACCATGGAACTGGAAAGGATCCGTTTGAAGCAGGCAGAGGAAGATAGACTAAACCGCTTAGTTATTGAAAAGAAGTTCAAAGCCTTGGAAGATAAGTTCGTCGATGTATTCCATGCTCATCTGCAGCAGGTTAGTTCATTGGATAGTAGGCTGCTAGATTTTGGAAATGAAGTGAAAACCTTGAGTGAATCATTCGCAAATAGGAAAGCTCCAGAAACTTCAGAACCCGTTTCAAATGAATGATGCAGTCCCCGGAACGCACTGTGTATAGTTAACTTTGAATCATGACTAGCTTGCTTCAAATGGTATTTTTTTTTTTTTTTAGTTTTGTGTCTCTGTTTGTGTAGATTCGAACAGGAAATTTAGTTCTTTCCAATTTTATCGGCAGATTACGGTTAATGTTAAAAGTTATTATTCTTATCAACATATGAGGAGCTTTGAAAGCTTTCATTCATTCTGTCTTTCGTAGACAAACCCCTATGGGCCTCTTTGCTCTCAACTTTTTTGTACTGATCAAAGATGCTAAGATTATTGGGGATTCTAACTCCTGATTCTTCATATGACCTCTGTAAAGCTGATACTGAATCTGTAAAAGAAGCCCATTTTCTGAATGTTGCAAAAAGATATCCACAGTAGTTGATGTCTTATCTACTGTGTTATACCGAGAGTGACGATTAAACCGTTGCATCAGCTCGGTCTTCATGTGTCTGCTATAAACTAAGGTTAAAAACACTTTTTTCCCCTTAAAATTTTGGTTTTGACAATATTTTTTGTTCATCTTCTACTTGGATTATCTGCATATTCCAAAGATGTACGTTGTTTAGAATAACAAAAGTTTAAAGACGATGGCAAATCTTTAAAAAAAAAATTAATGTTGTTTCCATATACGTATAGTTGGGTCCTGCAAGGTTCGCGGGTTTTATTCTGTAAAAACCATTCCTCGGCGGTCTAATTTTCTCCTATAATAATCTATGAGCAACATCTCCTGTGGTTTCCTTCCACCACCGTCTTAAAGCATCACCTCCGATTTTCCCGACGTGTGCTATTCGAGTCAAAATCATCCTCCATCGGTCTCCGTTTTCATCGTCAATCCCCATCAAACACGTGCCCACAGATGGACTTTTCCTTGAGTGGGTCCTTTTCTGGATGGCTTCTTCTCGAACAAATATCATGAAAATGGGTGGAGCCACCAATTTGGTTTTAAATCCGTGATGTGGGTGTTTCTGTACTTGTAAACCCGAACTCCCTCGGTTTCTTGGTTCTTCGTTTCATGAGGGACATTCCGGTTCTTCATCTCCCGGTCCCACTGCCACCGCCGATCAGCGCCGTTGGTCGGCGATCAATACCTCCGTCCTGCGCTCTATGCAGACATAGGTCACTTCCTTCACGTTCCGGTTTGCGCGCTGTGTTTCATCCGGCTAAGAAGTTCCAGGTATTGGCTGCGAATAAACAGTTGCCGGAGCTGAAGAACGGAAAATCAGGTTCGACATTTTGATCCATTGAGTTTCCACAAAGCTATTAGGTACGTTGCTATTCGATTCTTAGCTCGTTGAATTTTGGCAGAGAGCGAAGGTGTTTCTGTGCGAGCAGAGGATAGCGATGGCCTTGATATAGGATGGCTGCCTGCTTTTCCTCATGTTCTGGTTGCTTCCATGTCTAATTTTCTCTTCGGTTACCACATAGGGTAACCCCTCTGTGCTATCAATTACTGTATTCTCCTAATGTCTACATAGAATCATCTGACTCAAATCTTGGGAAACCCAAATTCATGACCAAATTTGTTTGTTTCTATCAATCTGTTGAGTTTAAGCTATTTACACCATATTTTGCAGAGTAATGAATGGTCCTATTATTTCTGTTGCTCGAGAACTTGGCTTTGATGGTAACCCAATCCTTGAGGGACTTGTTGTGAGCATTTTTATTGTTGGTGCATTTCTTGGAAGTATAAGCTCTGGCTCGCTGCTTGATAAACTAGGCTTTAGGCGTACTTTTCAAATTGCCACGATACCATTGATTGTTGGTGGGCTGTTGAGGTATTTGATTCTCTGTTGAATGTATACTGACAGTGTTTTCTTTAGCTGATTATCTCTGTTTGACTCGCCGTGTTCGTGTCAGTGCTCAAGCGCATACATTGGATGAAATACTTTGGGGAAGATTTCTTGTTGGCCTTGGCATTGGAGTTAATACAGTACTTGTTCCAATATATATTTCTGAGGTACTGCATTTCTTCTAAGCTCTCTCTCTCTTCAAGTTCAGTTTGTGGCGTTGATGAAAATGCTTGAACTAATGCAAATTCAAATGGTGTTTCAACCAATATGCTTTGTACTGTTATATTTGAATGAGGCATAGCCTCAAAAAGTGGACTGAGTGTTGCAAATTTTGTAAACGTGACCATCGAGGTTGAAGGCGTTATGCCTGATTTTGATTGTTGATCGTGTAGGTTGCTCCAACAAAGTATAGGGGAACACTTGGAGGCCTATGTCAGATTGGAACGTGTCTTGGAATTATTGCTTCTCTGTTTCTGGGAATTCCATCCGAGGGCGATCCACATTGGTGTGTGCGCTTTGCTCTCTTTTCTTGATTGTGAGATCTCACATTGGTTGGAGAGGAGAACGAAACATTCCTTATAAGGATGTGGAAACCTCTCCCTAGTGGACGTGATTGAAAACCGTGAGGTTGACGACGATACGTAACGGGCTAAAGCGGACAATATCTTCTAGCAGTGGGTTTGGGCTGTTACAAATGGTATCAGAGCCAGGCACCAAGCGGTGTGCGAGTGAGGACGCTAGGCCCCAAGAGGGGTGGATTGTGAGATCCCACATCGGTTGGAGAGGGGAACGAAAGATTCCTTATAAGGGTTTGGAACATCTCCCTAGTGGACGGGTTTTAAAACTTTGAGGGGAAGCCTAGAACAGAGAGTCCATAGAGAACAATATCTGCTAGCGGTGGTTTTGGTCTGTTACGTTGATTGTTTCTTACTTCAGGGCTTAAATTCTTGCTGCAATTTCTGATAAACTTTAACATGCCTTGGCTGGCTTCCTTCAGGTGGAGAATAATGCTCTATATTGCAAGTCTTCCGGGATTCTTTATTGCATTTGGCATGCAGTTTGCAGTTGAAAGTCCACGCTGGCTAAGCAAGGTAGGACTTCACGTTTTTTAAAGACAACAGGATTTTGTCAGCAGCTTCTTTAGAGGTTCCATATGGTGTTCTAGGCTGGACGAGTTGATGAAAGCAGAGTTGTTATTGGCAACCTATGGGGAGAATCTGAAGTTGAAAGAGCTGTTGAAGAGTTCCAGTCCGTTATAAGGAACGATGGAAGTGATTTGAACAGTGAATGGTCGGAGCTTCTCGAGGAACCGAACTTTAGAGGTATCGGGTGATCCTTTTTAATTGGTTTTAGAATTTCACGTGATAAACCTTATCTCATGTCTTTGTTCCAAAAGTCTTGACAAGAGTATGCATTACCCTTTATGAATGATTGCCTTCTTTCTGGGAGCTTAACTGTGAGATCTCACATCGGTTGGAGAAGAAAACGAAACATTCCTTATAAGGGTATGAAAACCTCTCCCAAGAAGACGATTTTAAAACCGTGAGGCTGCGGCGCTACGTAATGGGTCAAAGCGGACATATCTACTGGTGGTGGACTTGGGTTGTTATAAATGGTATCAGAGCCAGACACTGAGGGGTGTACTAGCAAAGACATTTGGCCCCTAAGTGGGTGGATTGTGAGATCCCACATTAGTTGGAGAGGAGAACGAAACACTCCTTATAAGGGTATGAAAATCTTTCCCTAGGAGACACGTAATGGGTCAAAACGGACAATATTTGCTTGCGATGGGCTTGTTTAGTTAAAAGGTCTAATTATTCGGTTTAACAATGCAATTGTACTTCATATGACCTTCTCATTTCTTTGCTTAATTACAGTGGCATTCATTGGAGGTGCCCTTTTCTTCCTTCAACAGTTTGCTGGCATAAATGGAGTTCTTTATTTTTCTTCGTTAACCTTTCAAGACGTTGGAATCACAAATGGTGCTTTAGCAAGTTTAGTTATTGGAATTACCAACTTTGCTGGTACTCAAAATTTTTCTTTATTTGATGAACTTATCTGTATGCAAAATCTTTTTCCTTAGAAAATATATTCATTCGTTAGTCTGGTATTCAACAGGTGCTCTCTGTGCGTTGAACCTGATGGATAAGCAAGGGAGGCAGAGGCTATTAATTGGAAGCTATTTGGGAATGGTGAGTTTAATGACAGAGGTATTTCAAGGCAAGACGGTACACATCTTGTGATATCCCACATTGGTTAGAGGGGAACGAAGCATTCCTCATAAACGTGTGGAAACCTCTCCTTAGTAGATATGTTTGAAAACTTTGAGAGGAAGCTCGAAAGGAAAAGCCCAAAGAAGTTAATATTTGCTAGCGGTGGGCTTGGGCTATTATAAATGGTATCAGAGCCAGACACCGAGCAGTGTGCCAGCGTGGACGCTGGGTCCCCAAGGGTAGTGGATTGTGAGATCCCACATCGGTGGGAGAGGGGAACGAAACATTTCTTATAAGGGTGTGAAAACCTCTCCCTAGTGGACGTGTTCTAAAACCTTGAGAGGAAACCCAAAAGGGAAAGCTCAAAAAGGGCAATATCTGCTAGTAGTGGTCTTGGGCCGTTACAAAGGTATCATAGCCAAACATCAGACGGTGTGCCAGTGAGGACGCTAGGTCTCCAAGGGGGTGGATTGAAAAATCCCACGTCAGTTGGAGAGGGGAACAAAGCATTTCTTATAAGGGTGTGGAAATCTCTCTTTAATGAATGTGTTTTAAAACCTTGAAGAGAAGCCCGGAAGAGAAAATTCAAACAGAACAATGTCTACTTTTATTACACGTCCCATAATACTCTTAAATTTTCATCTCTGTGCAGGCAGTTTCAATGTTGCTTATTGTCTCTACCATTAGTTTCCAGCTTGATGAAGAACTGAGTCACAACTTATCAATAGTAGGAACTATTGCGTAAGTATTTGCTCACTCTTTATTCATGATAGAGACGAATTCTGCACTATTTATTGCAAACTCATTCATAGACTATCATCTTTTTTTTAAAAGAAAATCGACAAAATTTGTTGAAAATGTACTGGTTTCAGAGGATTTCTTGACTGGGGTGTCTTTTGTTTTCTCATTTCCATAGTTATATCTTTTCCTTCGCAATCGGAGCCGGTCCAGTGACGGGTATTATTATACCCGAGCTTAGCAGCAACCGAGCGCGTGGTAAGATCATGGGATTCAGCCTTGCAGTTCACTGGGTAAGCAAGCAGAACAACCTATTATTAGCAGAATCATTACATACTTTGTGAAGTTTTGAAACATGCAAATGTTCTTGTGAGATATCACATCGGTTGGAGAGAGGAATGAAACATTCCTTATAAGAGTGTGAAAACCTCTCCCTAGTAGATGCGTTTCAAAACCATGAGACCGATGACGATACGTAACGAGCCAAAGCGGATAGTATCGGCTAGCGGTGGGCTTGGACTGTTATAAATGGTATCAGAGCTAGATACCGGGTGGTGTACTAGCGAGGATGCTGGGCCCCAAGGGGGTGGATTGTGAGATCCCACCTCAGATGGAGAGGGGAACGAAACATTCCTTATAAGGGTGTGAAAACCTTTCCCCAGTAGATGCGTTTTAAAACTATAAGGCTAACGTTGATACGTAACGGGCCATCTTTCATATAAACTTCCATGAGTGTTTTTCATGCTGCTATATTAACATGTTGTTTCTTCAAATCATACTCTATGCCCAGGTATGCAATTTCTCAGTGGGTCTGTTCTTTCTCGACTTGGTCCAAACATTTGGAGTTGCTCCAGTTTATGCTAGCTTTGGTGCATTCTCCTTGGTGGCAGCCATATTTTCCAAGTACTTCTTAGTGGAAACTAAAGGGAGGTCTTTGGAGGAGATCGAGATGGCACTAAATCCCAACTTCCATGGCAGCGACAAGTAATACAGAGATTGACCCTGGCCACTTTGCTGGGTACTGTTTTATATAGATGCAGAATAAAGAAAAGTTTACATTTTTCAAGAATGCCTTCTCGTCTCCTACTCGAGCATAGCTTAATAATTTAAGCACACACTCTCAACCAAAAGGTTAGAGATTCGAATTTTTCCCCTTTTACTTGTTGAAATGAAAAATAATTCCTTGTAGTTAAAATGTGAGATCCCATATCGGTTGGAGGGGGGAACGAAACATTCCTTATAAAGGCGTGGAAACCTTTCTCTTTCCCTAGTGCACGCATTTCAAAACCTTAAAGGAAAGCCCAAAGAGGACAATATTTGCTGGTGGTGGGGTTGGACTCTTACAAATGGTATTAGAGCCAGACATCGGGCACACGATGACGCTGAGCCCCTAAGGGAGTGGATTGTGAGATCCCACATCGGTTGGAGAGGGAAACGAAACATTTCTTATAAGGGTGTGGAAACCTTTCCCTAATGGACATATTCTACAACCTTAAGGAGAAACTCGGAAGAGAAAACTCAAAGAGGACAATATTTGCTAGCGGTGGGTTTGGGTGATACAAATGGTATCAAAGCCAGACACCGGGCGGTGTGTCAACTGGCCCCAAGGAGGGGTGGATTGTGAGATCCCACATTGATTGGAGAGGGGAATGTAACATTCCTTATAAGGGTGTGAAAGCCTCTTTCTAATGGACATGTTTTAAAACCTTAAGGGGAAGTCCAAAGAGGACAATATCTATTCGTAGTGGGCTCGAGCTAGTACATAAAAGTTCTCGTTTTTTCCCGTTTTTTTGATCTCTTTGTGGAATTATGTATGGATAATACATATCATACAGTGGGGTCTCTTTACATACAGATTCAAATTTCTTCTAGTTTTTAATGGGTTTTGTTGTTTTGTTCTTTCTCTTTCCTTAGAACAAAACTGTTAGTGCCTGTGGTGTTCTTAAGGGCCATTTACTGAAGAAAGATGGGCATAAAGTAAAACAATAAGAAAGAGAGAAAAGGCAATACAAAAGGATAGAGGAATCCTCCATATTCTTCAGCTGTCAACCCTGACTTTATTCCAAAAGATAATTAATACCCAATGTACCCCCTCTGCCAGTACCAATATTATTCCCTTCAACACATTATATGCTTCATTACAGTCAAAGTAATACTTAAGTGTTCTTATCCATAATTAAGTTGATGTAATTGCATTTACTCCTTGTATTAATAGTTGCTAATTACAGGACTAATGAAGAGCAGTTAAAAGATGCGAGATTCTCTGTCTGTCTCCTCACCTGCAAGACGAACCCAGTTGGAGTGGGGAGCCTTTTTTAAAGGGCTTGTTTGGGAAGGCATGTATCAGAAAGCGGCTGTTTGGACACTGGTTTGTGGACTTGACAAGAACCCAGACAGGGCCACACCCCAAACCTGGATATGGATGGCATTTGAAAACTGATGTAGAGATGGTTCAAAGTTGCAAGTTTCAAACTTTTGGGTCGGTTTTGAAACGGAAATCACAGGTAAGGTAATGTTAAAAGGCAGAGGGCGGCGGTTTTGGAAGCGGAAGGCGAGGGGCTCTTAGTCCAAGGTGAGAAAGAGAGGAAGAAACTCAAATACCCATGACCAATATGATTGCTGTTTCGAGTTTTGATCTGTCAAAGTGAGTCATGCAACTTTGCTCCACCTTTTTGCTGCCTAAAATCGCCATAAATCCACCTAAAAATTACTCCTTTAGGTACACTTAAGAACAGAGAGACCCCACCCGAGTGGGCCCTGGTTACGCACGCTCCGGTAAAATTTTACGTTTGGTTTCGTGGGGTTCGAGAGAAAGATTCCGATGGAGAATTTGCAGGTGGTTTTTTCTAGAATTTCTTGAATCGTTCACTAAAAAATCAGATGTTCGAATTCTACTGGTTCTTGTTCTAAAAAAAACTTGTGCCCATCATAACCCTCAAATGAAACTCGAAATAAAGATGATTCTTATCTAGTGAGAAATAGGTTTGGATTTTGGAGATTTTTAAAAAAAGAAAAGAAAAAAAAAAGAATAAATAAATAAATAAAAAGGTTAATTTGGGTCTTCCACTTTTCTTGTATTTTTTATTCCGTGGAGTCGGATATTGTGGAGGATGGAATATTTTTTTTTATTTTTTATTTTTTATTTTTTAATTATTGTTTTTTATCTTTTAAATCTTTATTAGTAGTGAGGCCGTTTCAGCCGAAACCACCTCCTCCTCGACATTCCAATTTATGCCATTTGACCATTTTGCCCTCCCACGAATTGAATTGGTAAGTTGAAAAAAAAAATTATTTTACTTTCCCAATTGCTCTAAATCGTTACCCAATAAAAGGGTCTAAATTTATAGGCTTGACTCAATTAAACAACCATCTTTATACCCGTTCCGAAAAGAGTCAAGAAAACAAGAATGTTCGGTATTGTTCTAGAAAGAAAAACAAAACAACAAATACGATACAATTGAACAAGAATGTTCGGTATTGTTCTAGAAAAAAACAAAATAACAAATACGATACAACTGAACAGTTAATTTATCAAATTTATCCAATGTTAGAAGCAGACGTGTATAATGAATCTATATAAACATCACGAGAATAAAATCAATTGTCTTGACCAAAAATCTCAACACATTCTCAAGTAGTTTACTATTGTCATTGACATGGAACAAAAATAATTTATCTTTTTACCTAAATAGTTCCAAATTGTACATGGTCAATTTTGAAATAAAGTAAATACCTGTATTTGTGGGGTACGCCATTTGCAGGCCATTTATTACTGTACTATTCAGGATGAAAATTTGGATGGCTATTTCGTAGTTATGAGCATAAATGAGGGGTATTTTCGTCATCGTACTCCAAGTCAGAGAGAGAGGAAGGAAAGAAGGGAAAAGGAGGAAAAAAAGGAGGAAAAAAAAGAAGAGGGTTCTCAACTACAGCGAAGGGAGGCTTGGCGTTGGAGGGTTTCTGCTTTGCATATTGTTCTTTTTCATTTCTTTCCCTCTTGCTTTTGCTCTTCACTTTATATCTATACTTTACCCTTTCTTCTTCTTCTTCTTCTTCGTTTCGACCAAAAGCAGCTGTGTCTGTGAGAAGAAGAAGAAAAACAAAGAAAAGAAGGCCACAACAATGGAGGACATCACTCACCCTCCCATGGAACAGCTCCAAGACCTTGAGTACTGCATAGACTCCAACCCCTCTTGGGGTACGATGCTTCTCCCCCCTTTACATTTCTTCTTATACTTTCTGCAATTTTCATTTCCCTGTCTCTGTCTCAACTGAGAATCCTTCTGGAAAACCACTCATTGCCTTTCATGTCGGGAAAATGGTTGGTCGGCTTTACAGTGTTGGTGGAAATTTCGGGTTGGTGTTTTTCTTAGGCGAACTGCACTTGTGAATACGAGTTTTCTCTCCATTTTTTGTTGGTCTCTGCTTTTTGTCGTGTTCTTATTGTGCAAGCTTCTTCTGATTATGTTGCTTCAGATTATTATCTTAAAAGAAATGGAATGGGATTCTATAGCTTCTAAAGCTTCCTTCTTTGGATGCTAAACTGTAATCCAGCTTTCACATTTCCAATTGATTCACAAGGAATGCTAACCCCTTTGAGGATTTCTGATATACACTGATAAATTTTTGCCAAAATTCTGCTTTTATTGATGATCAGTCACTTGCTAGGCCTTAAGACGGTGATGGTAGTTTATGTCACCAACGAAACATTCCTTGTAAGGATGTGGAAACCTCTCCCAACAGAGGTTTTAAAATGAAAGCTTAAAGAGGACAAATATTGGTTGGCAGTGGGCTTGAACCATTACAAATGGTATCAGAGCTAGACACCGACATCGGGCAGTTTGCCAACAAGGATACTGAACCCAAGAGGGGGTGGATTGTGAGATCCCATTTAAGTTGAAAAGGAGAACAAAACAAAAACCTCTACCTTGAGGTTTTAAAATCTTGAAGGGAAGCCCAAAAAGTACAATATCCGCTACTATTTACATAAATAAACGCTCAACTTACTCTTATTTTTGAGTATATAAAATGGTGTTGTTTTGCAGCTGAAACCATCCTACTAGCTTTTCAGAATTACATTCTGATGCTAGGCACCAATGTGATGATTCCATCTTTAATCGTCCCAGCAATGGGTGGAGACAATGTAAGCTTGGTTATCTTCATTTCATTCTCTGGCCGTCGTTTACACTTGATTGATCTCATATTATCGTTTTCTTTGTTCAGGGAGACAAAGCACGAGTCATTCAGACTCTTCTTTTTGTAGCTGGCTTAAACACACTTCTCCAAGCACTGTTTGGAACTAGATTACCAGCAGTAGTTGGAGGCTCCTTTGCCTATGTTGTTCCTATAGCTTACATTGTCGGAGACTCATCATTGCAACGGATTACCGATTCTCATGAAGTAAGTTTCTCATCTTCATCTATCTTAATAGAGGAAATCCCCTGTATACAGAATAACATAGTCTGTATACAGGGTATTGAAAGAGATCTTCCCATGTGATTCGTTTGCAGAGATTTTTACATACAATGCGTGCCATCCAAGGAGCTCTCATTGTTGCCTCAAGCATACAGATCATTCTCGGTTACAGCCAAGTTTGGGGCTTACTCTCACGGTATGTTCCTTCACTTCAATGAAACAATTGTGGGGATCTTGTATCACTTATCGATGTCGTTGATCATGTCATTGCTTTGTGTGTGTAGCTTCTTCAGTCCATTGGGAATGGCTCCTGTTGTCGGATTGGTTGGCCTTGGCTTGTTTCAACGAGGATTTCCAGTGGTAGGTTCCATGAGCTTTGGGGTTTATCTCCTGGATTTTGCTTCCATTATTTGTAACCAAGACAAGGAGTTTTTGTTTTTCAGCTGGGGGAGTGTGTGGAAATAGGGTTGCCCATGCTCATACTTGTCATTGGATCATCACAAGTAAGTGGCGTTCATTTCTCTTGTAGTCGGTCCTCTTGGTATGTTCATTACTTTCTTAACCTCTGGTGGAATTGCAGTATCTAAAGCATGTGAGACTCTTCAGAGATCTTCCAATTTTTGAGAGATTTCCAGTGTTGATCTGTGTCACAATTGTTTGGATCTATTCTGTTATCTTAACCGCGAGCGGGGCGTATCGGCACAAGCCCATAAAAACCCAGTTAAGCTGCCGAACTGATAGAGCAAATCTTATTACCACTGCCCCATGGTGAGCAGAAACTCACTTTCTTGGTGTTGGCTTTATAGAGTTGCTGGAACTGAAAGAACACATGAATGTGTTTGCTGTTTCAGGTTCAAGTTTCCATACCCTTTGCAATGGGGTCCTCCTACTTTTTCAGCTGGTCATTCATTTGCTATGATGGCTGCTGTTTTTGTTTCAATGGTTGAGGTATTTCTCCTCCTCACAGTCTGAAAATGAATGTGAGCTCGGTGCTCTTGAAAGTTGCTCTTGACTCTTAATATGTTCATCACAGTCAACCGGTGCATACAAGGCAGCCGCTCGCTTGGCAATTGCCACCCCTCCTCCTGCTTATGTACTGAGCCGAGGCATTGGCTGGCAGGTAAGCTGGTTGGTTTAACCCGGTTGCCTACTGTTGTTTGTGCACGGCCCTGATTGAAATGGTTTGCTTTCTTGTTAGGGGATTGGCGTCCTGCTGAACGGTCTCTTTGGAACAACCACTGGTGCAACGGTTGCTGTGTAAGATGGAGTCTGTTCTATTTTTCATCTTCCTGTTTCCGACACGAATGAACTCGATCAATGTTGCAATTATGTTATGCAGGGAAAATGTGGGACTTCTTGGGCTTACCCGAGTCGGAAGTCGAAGGGTTGTTCAAATTTCTGCTGGTTTCATGATATTTTTCTCTACCTTGGGTATGTAAGAACACTACATCTTGGTATCCAATTTAGCCTTCAGACCGCTAACAAGTTACAACTTGATGGTTCTTTTTAAGGTAAATTTGGAGCTGTCTTTGCATCCATACCAATCCCCATCTTCGCTGCACTCTACTGTGTACTCTTCGGCCTTGTCGGTACGCATCAAAACTTGAACAAACTTCATTCATTCATAGTTACACTCCACCTGACAAAAACTGCTTGCGTTTCTCAGCTTCGGTCGGATTATCATTTCTCCAGTTCACAAACATGAATTCAATGAGAAACCTCATCATCACAGGACTTTCACTGTTTCTCGGATTATCCATCCCCCAGTTTTTCAATGAATACTGGAACCCTACCCACCGTGGGCTTGTTCATTCGAACGCTGGATGGGTAAACTCTTACTCGACCCAAGCAAAAAAAGGCCATGCTTGTTTATCATGTTCTAATGTTGGGTTTGACATGGATTTGCAGTTCAATGCGATTATGAACACAATATTCTCGTCGCAAGTAACAGTGTCGTTGGCAGTGGCTGTGTTGCTTGACAACACATTGGAGGTAGAAAAATCAAAGAAAGATAGAGGAATGCCATGGTGGGTGAAGTTCAGAACGTTCAGAGGAGACAACAGAAATGAAGAGTTCTATACTTTACCATTCAATCTTAACAGATTTTTCCCGCCAACTTAGAATTTGAATTTCAGCTTAGCCTTCTTCTCTACCCCACTCAGATTAACAAAACCCTTGGCCTGATCTCAATCTTTTGTTTTTTGTCTTTCTTTACATTTTTTGTGGACCATTTGTAAGTGGGTCCTGGACGATCGTAGAGAATTTGATCCATGCTTTTGTAGATGCAATAAAAATATGAGGGAAATTAGGGTTCTAAAGTCCAATCCCATCTTTTTTTTTCAAAACATCTAAAAGTGGCTTTCCGGCAAGGCAGACTCCCAAGATCGGATTTGAATTTTTCCCATTTTTTAAAGATATTCTTAATAGAATGCCTAAAAGCATAATAATAATTTGGAAGCCTAAAAGCATCAAATTCTAAATTGAACTAGTAAAGTGGGGCTGGCAAAGTAGCTAATCAATATGGAAAGCCGAAGGATCAAAACCTTGTATCCATAGAAAATTAAAACTTCTGTAAGCTTAAACGCGATTGTTCATCGAAAACCTACATTCTAAGTTGTGTTAATCAAAATATTTCTGCGTCTCATTCCTATAAATGTTATGAACAAATTGAAATCCACTAACAGAAGAAAAGATACTTTTTGACAAAATTTCAAATAATAGAAAGTGGAAAAGAGGCAATGGCGAGATCGGCTACGTACACTGCCGGTAATAGTGTCGCCGGTAAACCTTCTTTCATCCACCCGCGGTGGAGCATCGACACGACGAAGGTCGATAACCGAAAAGGAGTCCTTCAGAGATCCATTTCATATCATTCACTAAGTGTCATATGGCACTTGCAATTTCAAGGATTTCCTCATTGGGATGAACTCAGAAGTAAAACAAATAAAAACAAAATACCTCGCCGTATCAGAAAGACTGCAGCTGGGAATGCAGATTGATTTAGAATTGGTGAATGTTGTAGATGACAATCGGTACATATAGACGCCAAGCATAAACCCTAATCGGGAAGGCCTTCTCTTTTTGGGCTTTCCATGGCGGTTTAGGCCCCACTTTTAGCCAGACCCATGCTGGGCTTTGATGGCCAGAAGAGCCCGCGAATTTTGAAATTTGTCTTATTTAATGAAAACTTGGCGGGTTATAATAGATATTTAAATTTATTTATTTATTTATTTTTTTTTTTTTTGTATTTTATAGGTACTTATCAAATTTTAAAATTTTAAAAATAATTAGCATATTAAATATAATTTTAAACTTAATATATTATAAATTTGAAAATTGCTAAATATTTAGATTTTATAGTTTATAAACATTGTTAATTTATCAATTTACATAGTGAAATGCTAAATTTTTAGTATTAATGTTTAAATACTAAATTATTAAAATTTGAAATTATATCCACANTTTTTTTTTACGGACTTTTTTTTTTTTTTTTTTTTTTTTTTTTTTTTTTATAATTCAACAAACAAAATTGAAAAGTTTGGGCCGAGGAAACCCAAATTAAAATTTGAGGGAAAAAGAAAAAAAAAAAGAAAAAAAAAACCGCCGCCGCAGCCTCAGCCACAGGCAACCGCAACCTACGCCGGCACGACGCTCTCCGCCACAGTCTCACGCCAACATACCTCTATCGGAAACGGTGCTGCAACATTTCTTTCTCTTCTCACTTTCACTCTCTCTGCTGCAACCACGCTGGCACGCCCGACTACCTAGCCTTCTTCTGTTCGTCGCCGACGGCCCTCTGCATTCCGTTGCTCGTCGACTAGGTCTCGTAATCCCGCTATCTCTCTACTGCTGAAATCGAAAGGATCGATTCTTTTTCTTCCTTTTTTTTTTTTTTTTTCCTCGTGTA
Source organism: Cucurbita maxima (assembly GCF_002738345.1). Lineage (NCBI taxonomy): Eukaryota > Viridiplantae > Streptophyta > Magnoliopsida > Cucurbitales > Cucurbitaceae > Cucurbita > Cucurbita maxima. The sequence continues at coordinate 5,235,468 of NW_019272025.1, read as the reverse complement.
TTCTGATTTCTTCAATTCAGCCCATTCGAAAATAGGTAAAATTGGAATGAATTCAAATTTAATCTAAAATGCTGACAAATTAAACCTCATTCCAAAATTTGTTGGGAGAAATTAGGATTTCCAAATCAGATTGAATTTCAAATCATTTTTATTTTTATATTCAAATCAAACACCGGAAATGATTTCAAATCCGGAGTGTAATTCTCTAAGAATTAGGGACTCCATGCTATAAAAATTCTGCAGTCTTAGCTGCTTTCTTCTTTTGCTTTGTCGAGCTTTGCAGCGGGGGGTTTGAATGTCGATGGGAAGTGATACCACATGGGTTGGAAAGAAACCTCTGAGGCGAATCGGAGGAATGTCCGATGCCCTCTCAATTGCTGCCGATCTCGGTTTCTCTGTCTCTCCGCCTTCACAGGTCACTGATCCTTCTCTCTCTGTCTGCTTATACGTATTGTTAAGTTTTATGTTTCCTAGATGGATCTTTCGTTTTAAAAAATAGTCTTTGGAATCACTTGAAGAAGTTGATAGGTTAATGTGGCTTGTGAATTAGCTTTTGGAAATGGTATATTGCTTTCGATGAATTCTTGACAAGCATATTGAACTGGAAAAAAAGGTCAGCATCTCAGGGCAATTAGTTATACCTTGGATTTGAATTCAAATCATGGAACTTGGTAAATTTATGTAGCAATGGTTTAATGAAGGTAAATTTTGTTCGTTCATTACATTAAGAAAACGGGGTCAATTGCTTACTAGCCTCTTGACTGATGGTGTGAGATCCCACATTGGTTGGAGAAGGGAACGAAGTTCCCTAGCAGACGCATTTTAAAACTATGAGGCTAATGGTGATACATGACGGGTCATAGCGGATAATATTTGCTAGCGGTAAGTTTGGATTGTTACAAATGGTATCAGAGTCAGACACCGAGTGGTGTGCCAGTAAGGACTCTGGACTTCCAAGGGGGTGGATTGTGAGATCCCACATCGGTTGGAGAGGGGAATGAAGCATCCCTTATAAGGGTGTGAAAACCTCTCCCTAGCAAACACGTTTTAAAATCTTTAGGGGAAGCCCTTGAAGGGAAAGCCTAAAGACGACCGTATCTCCTTTTTTACTGCAAGAGTACACATGGGATACAAGTAATTCTGAATTTTTGTATCTATTGTAGTGCATTATTTGTGATCTCTGGTTTAATAGTACATCGCTACTTAGAATCGGAAACTTTAGAACTTGAAATTTTAAACGGGATAGTTTGTCTCATTCAGGAAGACCTGCAAAATATTTCTGCTGCTACTGGTGAGCAGGGTGATGATCTAATCAGAGTTTTACGAGAGCTTGCTGCTGTTCAAAGGAAAATAGCAGACCTTCAAGTGGAACTCCAAGGCCGTAAGGTGAGTATCCTGGGTTTTGCTTTTGTCAGTTTCAACTTTTAATGTGTAGGAAGTGTTCACCGTCAAAATGAGATAAAATTGTTGTGAGATCCCACGCCGATTGAGAACGTTGAGCCCCCAAGGGGTGGATTGTGATCTCACATCGGTTGGAGAGGAGAACAAAGCATTTCTTATAAGGGTGTGGAAACCTCTCCCTAACATATGCGTTTTAAAACCTTGAGGGAAAGCCCGAAAGAGAAAACCCAAAGAGGACAATATTTGCTAGCGGTGGTCTTGGGCTGTTACAAATGGTATCAGAGCGAGTCACTAGGCGGTGTGCCAGCGAGGACGTTGGGCCCTCAAGGGGGGTGGATTGTGTTCTTTATCCTTGTGTGGGAAACCTCTCCCTAACAGATGCGTTTTAAAAGCCTTGAGTGAAAGCCCGAAAGGTAAAACCCAAAGAGGACAATATCTGCTAGCAGTGGCTTTGGGCCTTTACAAATGGTATTAGAGCCAGACACCAAGCGTTGTGCCAGCGAGGACACTGGATCCTCAAGGGGGGTGGATTGTGAGATCCCACGTCAGTTAGAGAGGGAAGCGAAGCATTTCTTATAAGGGTGTGGAAACCTCTCTCTAATAGACACGTTTTAAAACCTTGAGGAGAATTACTTATATTGGGCCGTTACAATTGTACTTATTCATTGTTAATTTGCACGTTTTCTATCTATCTGGAGTTTATTATTGTACTGAATGAACTGAAAATATGTCCTTAGAATGAGAAGAATGTAACTCATTTGACACATGTGAGTGAAATGCAAAAGAAGATTGAGACTTTATCAAGGATTACTACCATATTGAAAGGTGTCATCCAGAATAAGGTGCTTTCTTTAACCTCTTTTTTCTTATAAACGACCTCCAAAATTGAGAGTAGGACCTCGGTTTTAAGAGGTCTTGTACGTTTCCACTTGTGTTTGAAAGATAGCAATACTTTGAACTTGAGCATGCATGATTCAAAGGCTATGATATCTCTTGTATCCTCTTCTCCTCATTCCCAAATATATTGCAGGATCGTATAATAGTTCGTCTTCAGCAACCGTATTCAGTCGATTGCATTCCAGTGGAAGCAGAATTTCAGGTTTGCCCATCAATGAAATGCTCAGTATTCCTTTACAATTTTCTTGTGTGTCTGAGGGGACTGAATTTTGGTAACATCCCATGACCTACTTTCCTAGGATTATATGAGAAAATGGCATATAAATTGCTACCCGAACCCTAAAACACCTCGTGTAACAACCCAAATCCACTGCTAGTTGATATTGTCCATTTTGGCCCGTTCCGTATTGTCGTCAATCTCATGATTTTAAAACATATTTACTAGGGAGAGGTTTCCACACCCTTATAAGGAATCTCGTGTAACAGCCCAACCCCACTGCTAGTTGATATTGTCCGTTTTGGTCCGCTGCATATCGCTGTCAACCTCATGATTTTAAAACGCATCTACTAGGAAGAGATTTCCACACCCTTATAAGGAACCTCGTGTAACAGCCCAACCCCACCGCTAGTTGATATTGTTCGTTTTGGTCCGTTGCATATTGTCGTCAACCTCATGATTTTAAAACACATCTACTAGGGAGAGATTTCCACACCCTTATAAGGAACCTCGTGTAACAGCCCAAACCCACCGCTAGTTGATATTGCCCGTTTTAGCCAGTTATGTATCACCATCAACTCACGGTTTTAAAACATGTTTACTAGGGAGAGGTTTCCACACTTTTATAAGGAATGTTGCGTTCCCTCTCTAACTGATGTGAGATCTCACAATCCGCCCCTCGTTCCCTCGAACCGATGTAGAATCTCACACCTCATTGTTTCAATAAACTTTTGTCTATTTCAAGGATAAAATTCTTCATCATGAGTGTATGATCATGTGACAAGTAGAAGAAAGTTTGAAAGGCATTGTTTTATACTGACTGACCGACAAACGACAATGCTTGATGGAAATGTTTTGCAGAAACAATTTTCCGTGTTGTTGAGGAAGGCTGCTAGTGATTATGGAGCTTTGACAGCTTCAGTTGCTGATCTCCAATGGAGTCAGAACTTTAGGGAGTCGCCTTCAGTGTGGGGGGTAACCCTAATTATCTCTTCCTCCTCTAATTTGATATTCACAAACACTAAAAGCAGCATTGGAATTAATCTTCTCCCATGTAGGAAATGCTTAGGCCCATCCCTGTAGCTTTAGCTTCTTGCACTGGATTCTTTGAAGCCATGAGTGCTATGAGGGAGTCCTTTGCAACACTACAGAATCTCCGAGTAGGTAATCCGAATCCATCTTTGCCTACGCCCCGACCCATCGATCCATCCCTTCGTGTCGTAGTCGATTCGAACTGCATCACACCACCTCCATGGCAATCCGAATCGAGCTTTTTTGATGAATTGGCCATCAAAAGCCTCCATAGACAAGAAAATTGACAACAACAAAATGAAGACGAAGAACACATTGAACAAGATTACTCGCATCATGTCGATGGCTCGAGCCATCGTAGATTGTTATGGACCCCTTCTTTGATCTGATTCTAAGGCCCAAGCTAATATCTTTTTTTGTCCCTTGATTTAAGGGTTATCATTTTATGTATATGTAAAATATCGATAAAATCGAATGATTTGTTAATTTTTTATAAAATCATTAGCCTAACTTTTTAACATTTTCTTTATTTAAAAACCATGGATTAATCAAAAAATAAAATTTAAAAAAACATTCAATTTCGTGATTCTCTACATCCTGTCGCATACTAACAAAACCCAAAGCTTCCAATTTACACCTCATCATTTTAACTTCCACGTGGACCTGACCATTGGCGCTCAATTTCCTCGAATAAAGCCACGTCAGTTTTTTCTTTGCCAGTGGGTCCCGCTTGTGATGATTGGTTCTCCTGCTGGACAGCGGGACCCGGTATTGGGGTGCGCATCTCTCCTTATCTATTATTATTGTATATTATTATATTTTCTTTTTGCTTTTTAATAAAAAGTGGAAAAAGAGAAGAAAAAAAAAATAAATTTTTTGTCTCATTTATTTGATTATTATATATATAAAAAAAAAAAAGGTTTATTGAAACATTAACAATCATTTTAAATATGAATAATTTCTCTGGTTGGTAAGAATTAAAATATTACTTAAACAATAACTTTGGTTAACTTTTAGAATTATACATTAAAAAAAATTATTCATTTATTTTTTTGGTTAACTTAATTTGAACTTTAAATATATTAATTAAGAATATATGATTTAAGTAAGGCATGTTGAATAATTTTATATTTTAAAAAATTATAAAAAAAATAAATAGAAGATATTATATCGGAAATAAGTTGGAAGATTGACCCAGAGACTCTTTCATATAACTAAAAATAGAGTCCACATGGCGTATTGGTTGCAGGAAGCAACCGCTAGATTTGTCCGCACCCGATCAATGCGGAGACGACCTACTCTCTCTCCTCCGACTGCTTCTCCTCCGAGATCTCTGGTTTTCTCTCTCTTCCTTCTTGTTTTCTCTAATGGCGGGAAGAGGCAGATCCCAATGCCTCCATTTCACCATGAACCCCTTTTCTCCTTTAAACTTCCTTTAGATGACAATATATGCCACGCTTCTGGTTTCACCCTGGACACGTTCTCTTCTCGCCTTCCAACCCATGCAATTCTTTCGATTTCTTTACATTTCTTTTCCCAAGCCTCATCGAATTCGGTGAATTGAAATTCCTTTTGCCCTCTTCCTCTTCACAGACGAGCGCCTTGAATTTTGGCGGATGAAATTTGGCGGTGATTGTTTTGTTTTGTTATGGAATCTCCCCTGCCTTGTCTTGGTTATTAATTAATTCTTGTCTTTGTATTAACATGCATCGGTTGCGTGTATGCGTCTTTCCGATTTCGGTGTCGTTTCTCAAAGCTGTAATTGGTGGTAACTTGGGAATCAGACTTGGCGTTAATGGGGAATGTTGATGATGATCGTTGTGTATTTCCTCTCACCAATTTACAAATCGGGTATGCTTTTTCTTCCTTGGATTAACTCCTTTTCGTTAAGAGTTTCTCTATTCGTTTATATGATTGTTGTTGAGGGTTTCTTTTTTTCTTTTTCTCTTTTTGAAGATGAATGTTGGGTTTGTCTGTTCTTTTTGTATTCGTTTAAATGAATTCGCGTTCAACTTGTTTGATATTCGAAATAATTTGAAGGATTCCTGTGTAATTGCAATGCTTTGACTGTATTTCTAATCGTATTGATGAATTTTTACTGGAGTTTCGGTCGCCGATTTCAATGGTTGGTGAATAGTATGTTTGTTCAATGTTCCAACTGTTTTTCATCAATTCAGCGACTTGCAGTCTTATCTCTCGGATCTTAGCCTCTTCGTGGCGCATGAGAGTAAAAAATTCTTAATTTTGGTGGACAATCGGCCATGGTTGAGAGAATTTGGTTCGCGGCCTGCTCGGTTGTGGCAACTGATGGTTACGAAGGTTTGTATCAAATTCAATCCTGTTAAACTTTGTTTATCAATTTTCTGATACTCAAACTTAATTACCTTTCTACTTTTCAGTCGAGGCTCTCTCCTTTTGCAAACAGGAAAGTACGGAGGGATAGAAATAGTGAACGAGTTGCTTATCAGAGACCCAAAATTACTAAGAAAAAGAAGTGTTTGTGGTTCTCATTGATCAATGCAGTGACCCTGTCTCAAAAGAAACTTCTTCTTCTTCCTATGCCTCCTGTGGAGATCCTTCGAAGATCTTTTATCCTAAACAATGAACTGCATTGCACATTGTATGGTTTTATTGTTTTTGAAGTTTCATGGAGCAATGTTAGGGGTATAAACTACTTTAATGAGCTTCAGGTACCTACCCTTCCACCTGCTTTGTCGGTTTTCTGTCTTGTAGTTGTCTGTGCTCAATCATTTTCATCTCACCTGCAGACGGATACCTCTCTGGCCGTAGAGTCTAAATATATGCAACGATGGGAATTTGATTGCATATCTCATGCTGCAGGGAGCGTATCTTCTTGGTTCTTGGGTTCACCCTCAGATGAGCAACTGTTGAAGAGTTATTTGGAATCAGTCACAGGTAATGTTAGTGTGTCGAATTAATTCTGACGTAGATAATACTACGAATGCAAGTATGTACGTTCTGTTGTTCACGTGTGGAGGCTATATCAGTGCACTGGTTGCATTGATTTTTAGATCACTTGATTCTTCACTATATTTAGGATGATTTACAAAGTGCTTTGTTTGATAATGATATTGCAATGCTTAGAGCCTATTGTTATTTGTAGCTTTTGTAACAACTGACATAGTTCTGGCTATGGTGTGCGGATGGATAGCACGATCCCTCGTCTTCTCCAACAAATTCTTTCTATTCGAGTCTCTAGATTATATCAATTATGTATTGCCTTCAAATGTTCGTCAACAAATGTAACATGATTATTATCCAGTTTTTATATTTGAAACTGCTAGTAGGATTTGGTTCAATCCGCTTGTATGATCTAAGCATGTCTTTGGTTGAAACTATTGAGTAGCTGATGGCTTACCTGCTTGAGCTAGCACCTGTAATGGCCTCGAAAGTGTCCACTTCACAATTTCATTTTCAATGCCATTTTTCAGGAGAAATTTTCTATGATGCTGTAGATGATTTTGATGATATTGAAGACAATTTCCTCAATAATAGCATTCCAATTATGGAGGACGAGATTATCTCCTACAAAAACTTCTGCATTAATAATGATCTTCTGGAGTGCACTGATGGTGAACTAAACTTACATTCTACGACTGTAGAAGACAGCGCGAATACACTACAGACGCCTCCTCCTACTGGTCCTAACAAGAGAAGAAAAGTAACTAAATTTATTGGCTCAGATAATGAAGATGATACCAATCTGGTTGAGATGGAGAACAGGACTAGTGGTTTTCCCAGTGTCTCAGAGATTTACGATGCTAATTGTCAAGATGTAGTTGAGGCTACACAATACAAAGATGTATTAATTTTGTTTAGGTTCAATGATCGCGACCTTCCATTTAAGTTAAAGCAAGTAATAATGTCCGATCTACGGTTGCTCACTTTGTTAGAAGCTGGTCTTCCATCTTGGGTCATCTTCCTTCAATCTTACCCGGTGTTTTGTCATGTCTATCGTCCGTGGATGTGCCCTTTTGCAAGAGCTTTGTATGTACTGGTATCGGTTATCACAGCTCTCATAGGATTCTATGATTTATACAAAAATGTCCCGCTTTTGAAGGCAGCAGTGTCTCGTTTGTGTGGACCCCTTTTTGATTGGATTGAGAATTGGGAGATGGTATCACGGATCAAATACTTGGGAACAATGTTGTTCTTACATAATTTTGAGAAAGCTCTTACATGGTTTCTTACTATTTCACGTACCACACGATCTTTTCTTGCAATTTTGGCTCAACCGTTGGCAAGTACGGTCGTGGAACTTCTAGGATTCCTTCTTCCTATTTGTAAAACTTGTATCAAAGTTGTTGGGAACTTCTTTTCAGTGATCTGGGATGTGATAGACTTTTGTGGCGATATGGTTGTTGACTCAGTTGAGTTGTTGCTCTTGCCAATATGGTTCATTTTCTCAACCTTGTGGAGCTGTGGTGGGTTTATACTGCTTTTCCTGTTTATTCCTTATCTTTTTCACTACATTTCTAATCCCCTCCTTTTTTCTGCAGTAACAATGATTTTGCTTCCTGCATTGAGGATCATTTCAGAAATACTATATGTTCCGATCAGAACCATTCTTTTGTTAGCTAGTTTCGTAACTTACATATGCACCGGCATTTATGAGATGTTCGGAGACGTAGGACAAGTTCTTAGTAGTGTTTTTCAAGTTGCTTCTGTTTCAGAGGTAACAGTTGCCACTTCTGAGGTTTCCATTTTGCGTACACTTTGGAATGATCTCTTCTCTCAGGTACTATACATCGAACAATAACTACTCGTGTTATACTGTGCCAACTTTTCAATTACTGTGGCGATTTCTTTGCTTCAGGTTTTTAGAGCTCTTAGAAGTATTTTAAATGGATTTGTTGCCTTCTTCACTGCCTGCAACAGACATCGGCTCAGGTTGGCTTCTGGTTATGCCAAGTCTAATTTCACAATTTTTTTTGTATAAATAGAAGAAAGGGTCACTAATTTATCACTGACTTCCATGATGCAATAGCATCTATAATTATGTACAGGAATGTTTTGAAAGATTATGCGGTCGAATACGAGGCTCAGAGCAGGAAGCAAGCAGCAGTAGACGCATGTACAAGCCCCAACGTCTGTCTAGGGTATATGGACAGGTTGTTTTCAATCTCATTCTTTCAAATAAGTAATGTAATGGTTATTCCCATAGTTCTTGGAGTAGTTTGTAGTAAAATTTTAAAGCCCTTGAGCAACCTGAGATCTAACGCCCGAACCTGTTCGATGATTTTGTTGTGTTCACAGTCCTTGGAAAACCGTAAGGTTCACACGGATTAGAAGTCTGTTGGCTTAAGCAGATGATTACGACGCACAGTAGATAATAATCCCCTCGGTACATTCTAATCGAAAGACATGGCTCGAGGCACATCTTAGCGGAGGAGGCAGATAACTATACCATACAAAGTAGCATGATTTTTTTTTTTTTTTTTTCTCTCCCTACAACAACACGGTTGGAGGGGGTTCAAATTACTGAAGCTCAAGGTAGCGAGAGATTATATGCCTGAATTAGTTGAATTATCTTTTAGGTTTAGGTTAAGTTGTATGGTCTTTTACCTTTTGTCCCTCCTAATTGAGATCAATTCTAGTTTCCTTTCCAGATGATGTGTTGTAAATCACCGGATGTAAATAACATGCAAAATTAGTGTACAGAATTTGCATGTTCCAAAGGTAAAAGATTTTTTATCGGGATGTTATAAAAAGAAAACTGATTCTTGAACCCCTTTCACGCTCATGTCACGTTGAGGTACTGCAGAAGAAAAAATTGCAAAATTCGATCCAATTTATCGTAATCGATTAGTTAACATGTTAGTTAACCATATTCTGAAACACGGAAAAAAAACATTGGCTTAAACATTGGCTTATCAAATTATCTATTGAGCCATGAAAAAGATTCCCATTGAAATAGGAGTAAAGGCAAGACGTGGGCATTCCGAAAACGTCCGGGTCGAAATATGATTTTCAAATTAAGTTCTGAATTAGTGGATACCGCCAAAGGGAGTGGCGATGCCATACGTAAAAAGGAAGAGACTAGGCAAATAGAGCTTTTGCACATTTTCGTTAATCCATGAACAGAATCTATATAGACACATAGGCCCATGGATCCATACATCTCGATCGGAAAATAATCAATAGTCGGAATTGATCGATATATAGATATAGCGGGGTAGGAATTTCCCGTCTAAATAAGAAATCAAATTGCAAACTGCAAGTGATCGCAATTTAAGAGCCAACATTGTTTTCTTTCCACTTTATTTGACATGACGTTCAAGTACTTTGACATATTATTCGAAAGATACGTGATACGAAGGAAGGACTAAAATGAAACGCTCAAGTACTAAGTATTTTGACATATTATTCGGGAGCGAATTGTGATATGACTCGAAATGAAACGAATATTGGATGATGAAAAATATTATAAGAAATATAAAAGTAAAGGTCGAATCAGCATTCTTTTTTGAAGCATTCTGCGTGGTTCAAATGAATTAATGGTATTCGCGATTCCAAATCATCTAGTAATGCTTCCTGCTGAAGCTTTCAAATGAAATTAAAATGGTCAACCATTTTCAACGTGGAGGAGGAAAAAACAGGTTGGTACATTGTAATTAACTTCCCAAATGTGCTACTAATGCTTCATGCTGAAGCTTTCAATCCATACAACCACCCAAGTAACAACAAGTGATACGAGAAGATAATAATAATTATATTGACATCAGGGATTAGAAGTCTGCTGGCTTAAGCAGATAATTATGACACACATAAAATACTAATACTAAAGGAGCATATCCAACACCCCACGGACTTCAACCACTGGATCCACCCGTCTGGTGCAACATTGCATCAATCTCATCCCCATCCTCCATCTCTAGCTGGGAAAAATTACATGCTTTTACTACAAACTTCATGAAATTTAATATTGGGATATCTAATGGTGCTTAGATTAGAGAAAGGGATACCTCGTCGGGGGTTTGCTCTGCTCGAAGACGACGACCATCGAATAGAAAAGCAATGGAGTTCAGATCCACAGATTGTCGATCACAGTAAGCATTCATTAGTTTCTTCAGCTGAGTGCTCCTTTTAATCCTGAAGAACACCTCGTTCCCATCCTATAGTAAATCAAAATTTCAGAATTAAGAGGTTAGTCTTTCACAAATACAAACCCATAATTTTTTGGTAAAGAAACAAACTTTGATGGAGAATAGTGAAACAATGCAATAAGGCATATTAAAAATAAGCCCACAATAGGAAGATCAATAAAATTATTTCCATGGAATGTATTAACTATGAAGATTAATACATTGGATCAATCGCTCCCAAGATAGAAAATTGTGGGACAGAAAAATGGAGCTAAGCATTCATAAGCACTTTCAATCTCCTTGCTCTTCCTAGCCTTAGTAAAAAAAAATAACTCAATAGATAGATTAAACCGATCGCCAACTCAATTCACTGTCATTTGTATCAATAATCACAACCAAGACCACAAAGCAGCATTCTTCTCAAGGTTTAAAAAAAAAAAAAAATTAAAACCACGCAGATGTACACTCCCATGGTATGTATTGCCTATTAAGATGGCTGATAGACTGTCTTAATTCTTCTGCTGCTTAGACATGTGCCAGACTTTACAGTACTATTCTTATTTAATTTAATGGCCGAACTGATCCTTTCGTTGAAATAGTGAAAGAATTGTGAGAAACTCCAACTCATAGAAGCTTAGAAAATCCATTCTATTTTTTAAGGCTTGGTTTAGAACACATTTACATGAATCTTTAAAATACATTAAAACCACTCCATTGGAAGTGATATTGAAAAAATCTACTTCGTAATGTATTCAAACAAAATGAACAAATGAATACAACCAAATTTCAGAGAAAACCCACAAATGCTCATGTATTCAAGCTAAAAAACACCCCAAAAGCCCTATTTGAAACATCAAAAAAGTAAATGTGAAGTCAATACTCGGTAAGGCCACAACCCAGCAGGTATTCAATCCACAAGTGGCAAATCCATCCCAATGAAAAGTATATTAGAAGAATATCAAAGAATCACTAGATTATCAAGGACAGGAAAGGAGGACCAGCACTCAGTCTTGATCATCTATGTAAAATTCACTCCCAAGTAACCCAGAAGTAGTTTAGCAGCATGGCACCTACGAAGTCTTCGCCAAAAGAACAATCAAAGCTACGACAGGATTTTGTTACCCAGAGTGAGTATAACAAACAAAAAGAAAAATGGAACAGTCTGAATGCGACCAAAACTGCAAATATTACAAAAACAAATGGAAACTATAATTCCACCTATCAATTAATTGACTTGGCTAGATTCTGAGAGAGAAAGTTTCGAAGGAAAAAAAAAAAAGGAACAAAACATAATTAGATGAATTTTTTTTTTTTTTTCATTTTCGGGATTCAATTTTCCGTAACAACCAAAAAGCGATTCAATAGTAGAAAGAGAGAGAAAAGAGAAGGCAAAAGCCAGAAAACATCAAGAGACCACAAACACATTAAAGAAATATCAGCAGCATTAAAACCTTCAAACATGAACTTAATTCCTCCAGAAAGAAACCAACCAACAAACCTGGCCTTTGACCTTCAGATTGATATGCGCCGATTGATCGTTGGGCTTTTTGTCTTCCTCCTGCTGCGTGTTCGTGACCCCCGACATTGTTCAATCTGCCGATTTGCCAGAAATTAGGGTTCAAATCCTTATGATTTCCCCGACTCCTGAAAAGAGGAAATGAGCATTTCCTTTTTAAAAAAAAAGAAATCATATATTTAAGTGACAGTGGGCCTATGGGCTCAGACTATATTGGGCCAAAAACTCATATACGGACCTGACTATCAACATAAATTTTTAATATAAAAAAATCATTTATATTGTTTTACGTAAGTACCCTTTTTGGTAATAACTTAAACCACATTTAATATAATATTTCCCCTATATATATAGTTTTAAAGAAATCCAGTGCATATGTTTATTTAATTGATTTAAATCAAATTTTCATATTCCTTTCCTTCATTTGCTCCTCCTCGACCACATGGACCGACTTCATGGGGATCAAGCTACTTATATATTGCAACCACAAGCATACTTTAACGTGAAAATTTTGGGTTTAAAACTTTGGCCAAATCAACTTTAAAACTTTCCCATTTAGTTTTTTTTTATTGTTTCTTATAATGTGATATTTTTATGGAGAATCTAATCCATTTATAGTTGTAGTATTCGAGTTCACTCCCACTCCCATGTTGTGTTAAGGTAAAGTGTATGGTACCTTCATATTGTGGCTAATCTTTCTTACCACACGCGGGCAAGCTTAGAGTGCTTGAAACTTACCACTACCATTTTCAATTCTATTCTTCTTATCATCCGTTCAAATTTCTCTACTCTATTCTATGAACTCTTTAACCTTCACAAATAAAACAGATAAACTATCCGTTCAAATTTCTCTACTCTATTCTTATCTTGTGAGGAATAAAAATGAACGGTAGAATGATGGCAGCTATATAGTCAAGTTAGATGCTCATATATATATATATATATATATATATATATATATATATATATATATATATATATGTGCAAATTGACCATTTTGCCCTCACTAATCGGGCTAACCCCTAAGCCAATTAAATCGGGATTTAGTTTCGAAATACTTGACATTAGAGATGGGGAGATCGTCTACGTAGGATTTCCGGCAATGGTGTCGCCGGTAAGCCTTCGTTCAGTCACCCGCGGTGGAGGGTCCGCACGGCGAAGAAGAAGAAGAAGAATCCCTCAGATATCCATTTCAAATCATTCACTAAGTGTCATACGGCACTTGCAATTTCCGGGATTTCCTCATTGGGATATAAACTCAAAAGTAAAATAAATAAATAAACAATAATAAAATACCTTGCTTACGAATACAAGAAGACTGAAGCTAAGAACGCAGACTGAATCAGAATAGACAAATGGGGAAGATGACGGTCAGATTTTATAGACGTCAAACACAAACCCTAATCGGGAAGGCCTTCTCTTTTTGGGCTTTCTATGGCGATTTGGGCCTCGCTTTTACTGGGCTTTGACTGTCAGAAGGCCCACCTTTAGGATATCCAAACATTTTAATATGATAAAGAAATTATAATCTTTAAACTTATTATAAAATTGTAATATCCTTTCATATAAGCCTTTCATGTACCCAACATTTTTTAATTAATTAATTAAATATTACAAAACATCTAATTCGATTCCCACTATTTACAAGTATAAAAGAATAATAATAAAAAAAACAATTCGAATATTATAAAATCCAAATTCCAAAGGATATTAGAAATTCCCAACACTTTTTTCTATCAATTGCGTTGGGATTCACGACGAGAGACTAAACCATTTTCAAAATCTTCCAAGTGGGTTTGGTATATATATATATATATATATATGAGGAGGAAACCAGGAAGGTACATTGTAATTAACTTAGCAAATAAACAGAGCGTTCAATCCATACAACGAGCCAAGCCAAGTAACAAGTGATATGAGAAGATAATATTGACCTCACAACATAAAGCATAAACTTTGGGAAGTCTTTCCAGAATCTACACCTAATATAAACCACCTGCAAGAATCTAAATGACCCACATTTTCCTTTTTCAATCAAAATACAGATACTAAAGGACCACATATCGCATATCAACCACTCGATCCACCTGTTTGGTGCAACATTGCATCAATCTCATCCCCATCCTCCATCTCTAGCTGGAAAACATTACATGCTTTTGCTAAAAATTCATGAAATTTAATATTGGGATATCTAATAGTGCTTAGATCAGAGAAAGGGATACCTCGTCGGGGGTTTGCTCTGCTCGAAGACGACGACCATCGAATAGAAAAGCAATGGAGTTCAGATCCACAGATTGTCGATCACAGTAAGCATTCATTAGTTTCTTCAGCTGAGTGCTCCTTTTAATCCTGAAGAACACCTCGTTCCCATCCTATAGGAAATCAAAGTTTCAGAACATACTTCTTTGGTACAAAAAAAATTAACTTTTATGGAGAAAAGTGAAACAATGCAACAAGGAATCCCACTATAGGAAGTTCAAGAAAACTATTTCTAACCAAAATTGATTAAGAACGAATTGATGTTATTATCAACTTGATAAAGAAGAATGAGGAGGAGAGGAAACAGTACAAGCTGAAGTGAAACAAGGAACAGAGAAGAAACTGAGAAATTAACTCAATAGATAGATTAAACCGGTCCTCCAATCAAATCACTATAATTTGTACCATTAATCACAACGGAGACCATAGAGTTAAAGAATTGTGAGAAACTCAACTCATTGAAGCTTAAAGGAACCCCACAAATGCGTTAGTACTCATGCTTAGATAGACATTCCAACAGTGCAGTTTGAAAGATAAAAAATGCAAGTGTGCAGCCAATGCTCAGCAAGGCTACAATCGAGCAGATATTCGATGCACAAGTGATGAGTCCATCCCAATGAAAAGTATATTAGAAGAATATCAAAAAATCACTGGCTTATCCAGGACAGGACAGGAAGACCAACGGCTATGTAAATTCACTCCCAGTATCCCAGATAGTAGTTTATAACAGCATGCACCTACGAAGTCTTTGCCAAAAAGATCAATCAAAGCTATGACATGAATTTTGTTAACTATTACACAAAAAATGGAAACTACAATTCCATCTATCACTTAATTGACTTTGCTAGATTCTGAGAGGGAAAGATGAAAAAAAAAAAAAAAAAAAAAAAGTTCCATTTTCGGGATTCAACTTTTGGTAACAACCAAAAGCGATTCGATCGTAGACAGAGCGAGAAAAGAGAAGGAAAAAGCCAGAAAGCATCAAGAGACTACGAACACATGAGAGAAATATCAGCAGCATTAAAACCTTCGAGCATGAACTTAATTTCTCGAGAAGGAAACCAACCTGGCCTTTGACCTTCAGATTGATATGCGCCGATTGATCGTTAGGCTTTTTATCTTCCTCCTGCGGCGTGTTTGTGACCCCCGACATCCTTCAATCTCGTCCGATTTACTAGAAATTAGGGTTCAAATCCTTCCGATTTCCGACTCCTGAGAGGAGGAAACTAGTTTTTATTTTTTGAAATAAGAAAATTGATATATATATGTGTTCCTGGGCCAGTGGGCTGAGACTATTGGGCCAAAGTATCATCAGAAATTTTATTTAAGAAATTTTTTTACGATAATACCCTTTCTTCTAATGACTTAAACCACATTTAATATAATATTTCCCCTGTATATAAGTTTTAAATGAATTTAGTGCATCGATGATTAATTGTTTATATTAATTATAACCAAAATTTTCCTCTCATATTTTCACATTCTCATACCTATATCTTTTATACATACCAAACCTAAATGAAACTACTCGCACACAAATTTTATTATTAAAGAAAACATAAATTCATAAAATAAAATAAAATATACATCGTATTACTTTGCTATTAATTTGTACTCAAAAGACGGTATAAAGATCAATCCAAACATTTCTAGAATAACAATATTTTAAAATATTTCACAAATTTTAACTTTTAGAACCACCTTTAAATTCATTATTATATACGTGTGAAAAGCATTGTTTGAAATGAGATCCGAATGATGTAATATAAAGTCTAAAAATAAAATGGATAGTCCCACAATTTTCAATCGCTTAATATTTTTTTAAATACACAAACTCCTAGTGTTTCAATTTTGTGTTGTACAAATTCCTACCTAATCAAAATGAATTGAATTTTAATCTTTTAATCGTATATTTAGTAAGTTTAAGAATTTACAAAATTATCAAAATACACAAAATTAAAATTTTATATTTGTATTGGACATAAAATTAAAGGGTTTAATGACCTAATAATTCTATATGCGTGGACAACCAAAATCTTCGGTTATCAATGGAATTTGGGACAATGGTGTTGGATGATGAAAGTCCCACCTCGGCTAATTTAGGAAATGATCATGAGTTTATAAGTGAGGAATACTAACTCTATTGAATTGAGACCTTCTGGTAAGCCCAAAACAAAGACAGAAGAGCTTATGCGGCTAATTTAGGGAATGATTTTAGTGGGACCAACATTTGATCCGACCTCACTCAGCTGACTTTAACCCCCGAGTATGCCAAGGGGCTTTGAGAAGAACAAAAGACCGAACAATCAGAAACCACTAATCATTATATATTGGCAAAGCCAGAATAGAAATCCATCAACACTACCGACTATGAAATCATTGCCCGTCATCACTAACAGTAGCAACCTCGAAAAATGAAGTCCAGTCCATATGGGAATGGAATCTCTCGTCATTCCCTCTAAATGGACCTAAATTAAGCCATAAAGATTATGGAGATGGTCCTCCAATCATTTATCAAGAGTTCACTGATGTCCGTAATAATAATTTCATATGGTGAAATACAGTTTCCAATACACTGAATGAATCCGACAAGAGTTTCATCAGAAACTAAAACGAGAATTATGAATTATTAGCTGATAAGGTGCATAAAGTCCCTTTGATTGATTGCTTTTTCCACTGGGCTTCAGGCTTCGAGCTTCGGCTTCGAAGGAACCAGGGACAGGGATGAATGATCAAACAGCTGAAAATTGTTACTGCCGTTTTATTGGTCCAAACAAATCAAACATTACACTAAACGCATGCACATTATAGTTCTTTTCACATGCAAAGAGTATTCATATCCAAAAGGAATACAGACAAGGGCCATGCCTCTCTAGTTGTGCCTTGCTTTTTATAATAATTTAGGGAAGGAATAACTTCAGGGTTATGAAGATTGAGAACTTTTAATATGAACTGTAAGGTGCTTGAAGGTTGTACTGCCCTAGGTCCACCAAAGAAATCTTGCAAATCAAACAGGGTGATTCAGAAAGAGTGCCGGCAGCTGTAAGTGTATAGAATACTTTGAGGTGTAAACATGAAAACATTCGTCATTATCCCCAAGGAAAAATGCAAAAAAGAAAAAAGAAAAGAAAAATCTCTAAATTACTTGGAAGGATTTCAGGGAAGTACTGTCTTTTCCATTTTATTCCAGCACAAGATCTACCCTCTGTAATCATTTTTCACCTCTTTGAGCATGAGAATAACATGGGATGATGCTTAAAGTCAGAGATATCAAACAGCTCCATAAACCTCTGGTCTGAAATTCTTGCTTTTGCAGCTGCAAATCTCTGGTACTCATCAAATACAGAAGTGAGGCACCACCTCTGCAATTTTCTAAGGCATCCCACAAGACAACCTGTTCGATGCTGGACAGAGAGAAGAATTTATAGATAAGCGAGTGGTGAGCTTGGATTCGTGGGAAGGAAGCATAGGGGGGAAACGGTGATTACCTTTCCTCTTTTGCAATGTATGAGAACTGGGTGATTCCTATCGTCTGCATTGAGAAATTAAGCTAATTAGATAACAACAATCTTCACAAAGTAATACCTAGTCAATCAGTTTTAAGATGATATTCAGTGGTACCAAGGACAACTTTTAGTGCTTCACGAATCATATCATCCGGAATGTTCACGAATGGCTCCTGAATACACAAATATTAATATCAACGTCAATAACTGTAACGGTAGTACTATGAAATCTGGCACAGTCAGGCATATATCACTCGTATTCTCATTTCAACTAGAACTAAAACCGTAGCATCATAGTACCACTTGCAGAGACCATAAATCAAGCATCCATACCGAGGTATAAATATTGAGCATTTGAAAAAAAAAAAATGGAGCAGTGAGTCACTGATAGCAAGGATGAAAACAAAGTTCACTGACAGGGTAGTGGAGGTATGGCTTACAAGGATCTAATGAAGTAGATATTCGAATCAACAGAGAAACGGAAAAGGATTACCAAAACTCAAGTTTCCTAAAACTTAAGAACATCTTATACTCGGTAATCAATGTAATTGAACCTAATATCACATGATATCGCTAGAAATTAATTTCCTGAACACATGATACAGTTAGTAACACAGGCAGATCAAATCAGGTATCTTTTATTGGCTGAGAAAATTAGTTTTATGTTTCAAATCACATGTTAACACTAACGGTCTAGTAGCTCAATGATAGATTTCGTGCATGTGGGCGTATATCAATCTCCAAATCCTCAAAAGATATCCCATGGCAACTTTGTTAAGTAATCAATATTTTCAAATTCTAAATATCAATCTCCGTAAAGCTGTTTCGTCTGCAGATGCAGAGGTGAAGGACTGGTATCACGTTCCATTATTTCAAGCACAACGCATTTCTCCTTATTGCATCTCAACTTCAAGGGACTGAGACCAAAAAGAAATTCAATCTTATTCTATACCAATTCTTGGATGAGCACAATTCCCACAATTACAACCTCTTCAATGATCAAGTTTTCACAGGTAGTATATATAATTGTAACAACATTGCAGTGCGAGTACTAGACATAAATATTAGAAAAAATTTCCACTGATACACGCCATAACTTATCCTTCAAACAGCAATTCGAGGACTAAAGCATAATATCAAGATCATGCAGAAATTCAAAACAAATATCAGTCTGAAGAGCCTGCAACGCCCAAGACATCCAGACTTCTGCCTTCTTGGAAGCTTATAAACTTCTTTCTTACTCGACGATGCAAGATCATTAACTATTCGAACTTCATAATTATAAAAGAAAACCTGATTACGTGATAAACAATTCCATGCTAAATTGCGCATGCGCTCTCCGGTAATGTTCCACAATTTAAAGTACGTGCCATAACGTACAGGGTGAACATCTACATTAACACAGTAATTTCCTAATCCAAATATAAAAATTATTACGTCGAATCGTTAACTAAGACAATTTAACTTAAAACATCAGCGGTTCTAATAAGTAAAGGAGACTCCAAAAATGAACGAAAACGCACCTTATAGCTTTCAATTCCAAATTGATACAATCTAATCCCGCTCGACTTGAGGAACTCCATGTTGTGTTCCGGATACGGCTCCGGACATAAACATCTACATCCATAAGTCGATGCAAAATCATCAATCCGTTCATCACACAAAGTCAAAACATAGATACTGAACCGTAAACGAGTAGAACAAACACAGGAAATGAAAATACTAGGATGAATACTATCCAAACGAAAGAACATACATACATAATGGAACGGAGACCTAGGGTTTGGAGGAAGGAGAAGTTAGCAGAGTCAGGGAAGCCGGAGCGGAAAATGCCATTATCAACCATGGAAAAGTTGAGAGGAGGGATATAGAGGCCGTCACCATCCCTCTCGCTGTCTTCGCATTCAACCAGCGACGAAATACTGCGATGGTGATCGATTGTATCGAACTCAATATTCCTGCACCTCTGTTCAGACTGATGCTTCAGGTTCTGCTCTTCGAATTTCATTACAGCTGAATAAGAAGAAGAAGAAGAAGAAGAAAAATGAAAAGATTATGACGACGACAATGGAAATACTGCGCAAACTGCGCCTTTATGTGGAAGAGAAAGAAGGAAGGAGAAGTCTGTGGGATCAAGATGGACATTCCATGTCTTCTGTGCCTCTCCAGCTTTCCTTTTTCTTTCTATGATTTTATTTTATATATATATATATATATATATTTTTTTTTTTTTTTTTTTTTTTTTTTCTCTTCCTCTGTTCTTTCTTGAGAGTGAACATAATAAATAATTAAATAAATAAAAGTATGGCGGGTGACTTTTGAGTG